>NC_080066.1:43236886-43536886 GCF_949987535.1 Balaenoptera acutorostrata
CCTCACGTCAAGTTTCCTTTTAGCTCTAGAGCGTCTCAGGAGAAGCTCCCACCCTGGCTATGAAAGCACGCTGTTGATGTAAGAACACTCGTTCCCTTCCCAGAGCCTTGCCTACAGTGACTAAAAGCACGTCCTAAAACTGTTTTTTAGGTAGCTTCAGGGCAGCGTGAATGGAACTTTCAAAATGGGAAAGCAAGGCTTGTGCCATAAGGTCCCCGTTTCCAGCGAACACGCAGCCTACCTCCTTGTGATTCCTACCAAGGAAATATACACTCTAGCTACACACTGGTCCCTTCCTTGAATAAAGTTTATTTGGCACGGAGTTCGGCGTGTAGCCAACCGCCTCCCCCAAGGAGCGCTCTAGGTAGGCTATCGGGCTTAGCTTCTTCTAAAACCCTGCAGTGTAAGAGGAAGAGCTGTGCTTTGGTTACAGCAGGAACGCAGGCCGACTTTCTCCTGTAAGGATGGGGTCTTATGGTGTGACTTTGTAGGAGGAATGCGAAGCAGTTTGGGTTTCTCAGTGCCGCTCAGCCTAGGGCAATGAGGCAGATTTGCATGCCATGTAGGACGTGAGAGAACACATTTCCTGGAACTGTTGGAGTGCTGAGGAAATCTAGCTCTCCCAAGGAAGAGTGCAGTGTGTTGCCCTCCACTCAGCATACACAGAGTGACTGGGAAAGGTTTCCGGGCCTGGATGTTTCTTAGCAGCCCAGTGGAGCCTGCCGGTACTCGGTGTTCTTGCAGGGAATAGGGTGCCCACGCGAGGTCCTCGCTGTCTTGAAAAGCTTACTAACCTTAAAAGAAAACAGACCTGAAACTAAGGCCTCAAGGCAACTGCTCCAAGCTTCGCTTCGGCAGGGCTAGTCAAGGCTTTACCTTGAGGAAAGGCCTCACGTCAAGTTTCCTTTTAGCTCTAGAGCGTCTCAGGAGAAGCTCCCACCCAGGCTATGAAAGCACGCTGTTGATGTAGAGAACACTCGTTCCCTTCCCAGAGCCCTGCCTACAGTGACTAAAAGCACGTCCTAAAACTGTTTTTTAGGTAGCTTCAGGGCAGCATGAATGGAGCTTTCAAAATGGGAAAGCAAGGCTTGTGCCATAAGGTCCCCGTTTCCAGCGAACACGCAGCCTACCTCCGTGTGATTCCTACCAAGGAAATATACACTCTAGCTACACACTGGTCCCTTCCTTGAATAAAGTTTATTTGGCACGGAGTTCGGCGTGTAGCCAACCGCCTCCCCCAAGGAGCGCTCTAGGTAGGCTATCGGGCTTAGCTTCTTCTAAAACCCTGCAGTGTAAGAGGAAGAGCTGTGCTTTGGTTACAGCAGGAACGCAGGCAGACTTTCTCCTGTAAGGATGGGGTCTTATGGTGTGACTTTGTAGGAGGAATGCGAAGCAGTTTGGCTTTCTCAGTGCCGCTCAGCCTAGGGCAATGAGGCAGATTTGCATGCCATGTAGGACGTGAGAGAACACATTTCCTGGAGCTGTTGGAGTGCTGAGGAAATCTAGCTCTCCCAAGGAAGAGTGCAGTGTGTTGCCCTCCACTCAGCATACACAGAGTGACTGGGAAAGGTTTCCGGGCCTGGATGTTTCTTAGCAGCCCAGTGGAGCCTGCCGGTACTCGGTGTTCTTGCAGGGAATAGGGTGCCCACGCGAGGTCCTCGCTGTCTTGAAAAGCTTACTAACCTTAAAAGAAAACAGACCTGAAACTAAGGCCTCAAGGCAACTGCTCCAAGCTTCGCTTCGGCAGGGCTAGTCAAGGCTTTACCTTGAGGAAAGGCCTCACGTCAAGTTTCCTTTTAGCTCTAGAGCGTCTCAGGAGAAGCTCCCACCCTGGCTATGAAAGCACGCTGTTGATGTAAGAACACTCGTTCCCTTCCGAGAGCCCTGCCTACAGTGACTAAAAGCACGTCCTAAAACTGTTTTTTAGGTAGCTTCAGGGCAGCATGAATGGAGCTTTCAAAAGGGGAAAGCAAGGCTTGTGCCATAAGGTCCCCGTTTCCAGCGAACACGCAGCCTACCTCCGTGTGATTCCTACCAAGGAAATATACACTCTAGCTACACACTGGTCCCTTCCTTGAATAAAGTTTATTTGGCACGGAGTTCGGCGTGTAGCCAACCGCCTCTCCCAAGGAGCGCTCTAGGTAGGCTATCGGGCTTAGCTTCTTCTAAAACCCTGCAGTGTAAGAGGAAGAGCTGTGCTTTGGTTACAGCAGGAAGGCAGGCCGACTTTCTCCTGTAAGGATGGGGTCTTATGGTGTGACTTTGTAGGAGGAATGCGAAGCAGTTTGGCTTTCTCAGTGCCGCTCAGCCTAGGGCAATGAGGCAGATTTGCATGCCATGTAGGACGTGAGAGAACACATTTCCTGGAGCTGTTGGAGTGCTGAGGAAATCTAGCTCTCCCAAGGAAGAGTGCAGTGTGTTGCCCTCCACTCAGCATACACAGAGTGACTGGGAAAGGTTTCCGGGCCTGGATGTTTCTTAGCAGCCCAGTGGAGCCTGCCGGTACTCGGTGTTCTTGCAGGGAATAGGGTGCCCACGCGAGGTCCTCGCTGTCTTGAAAAGCTTACTAACCTTAAAAGAAAACAGACCTGAAACTAAGGCCTCAAGGCAACTGCTCCAAGCTTCGCTTCGGCAGGGCTAGTCAAGGCTTTACCTTGAGGAAAGGCCTCACGTCAAGTTTCCTTTTAGCTCTAGAGCGTCTCAGGAGAAGCTCCCACCCAGGCTATGAAAGCACGCTGTTGATGTAGAGAACACTCGTTCCCTTCCGAGAGCCCTGCCTACAGTGACTAAAAGCACGTCCTAAAACTGTTTTTTAGGTAGCTTCAGGGCAGCATGAATGGAGCTTTCAAAATGGGAAAGCAAGGCTTGTGCCATAAGGTCCCCGTTTCCAGCGAACACGCAGCCTACCTCCGTGTGATTCCTACCAAGGAAATATACACTCTAGCTACACACTGATCCCTTCCTTGAATAAAGTTTATTTGGCACGGAGTTCGGCGTGTAGCCAACCGCCTCCCCCAAGGAGCGCTCTAGGTAGGCTATCGGGCTTAGCTTCTTCTAAAACCCTGCAGTGTAAGAGGAAGAGCTGTGCTTTGGTTACAGCAGGAACGCAGGCCGACTTTCTCCTGTAAGGATGGGGTCTTATGGTGTGACTTTGTAGGAGGAATGCGAAGCAGTTTGGGTTTCTCAGTGCCGCTCAGCCTAGGGCAATGAGGCAGATTTGCATGCCATGTAGGACGTGAGAGAACACATTTCCTGGAACTGTTGGAGTGCTGAGGAAATCTAGCTCTCCCAAGGAAGAGTGCAGTGTGTTGCCCTCCACTCAGCATACACAGAGTGACTGGGAAAGGTTTCCGGGCCTGGATGTTTCTTAGCAGCCCAGTGGAGCCTGCCGGTACTCGGTGTTCTTGCAGGGAATAGGGTGCCCACGCGAGGTCCTCGCTGTCTTGAAAAGCTTACTAACCTTAAAAGAAAACAGACCTGAAACTAAGGCCTCAAGGCAACTGCTCCAAGCTTCGCTTCGGCAGGGCTAGTCAAGGCTTTACCTTGAGGAAAGGCCTCACGTCAAGTTTCCTTTTAGCTCTAGAGCGTCTCAGGAGAAGCTCCCACCCTGGCTATGAAAGCACGCTGTTGATGTAAGAACACTCGTTCCCTTCCGAGAGCCCTGCCTACAGTGACTAAAAGCACGTCCTAAAACTGTTTTTTAGGTAGCTTCAGGGCAGCATGAATGGAGCTTTCAAAATGGGAAAGCAAGGCTTGTGCCATAAGGTCCCCGTTTCCAGCGAACACGCAGCCTACCTCCGTGTGATTCCTACCAAGGAAATATACACTCTAGCTACACACTGGTCCCTTCCTTGAATAAAGTTTATTTGGCACGGAGTTCGGCGTGTAGCCAACCGCCTCTCCCAAGGAGCGCTCTAGGTAGGCTATCGGGCTTAGCTTCTTCTAAAACCCTGCAGTGTAAGAGGAAGAGCTGTGCTTTGGTTACAGCAGGAAGGCAGGCCGACTTTCTCCTGTAAGGATGGGGTCTTATGGTGTGACTTTGTAGGAGGAATGCGAAGCAGTTTGGGTTTCTCAGTGCCACTCAGCCTAGGGCAATGAGGCAGATTTGCATGCCATGTAGGACGTGAGAGAACACATTTCCTGGAACTGTTGGAGTGCTGAGGAAATCTAGCTCTCCCAAGGAAGAGTGCAGTGTGTTGCCCTCCACTCAGCATACACAGAGTGACTGGGAAAGGTTTCCGGGCCTGGATGTTTCTTAGCAGCCCAGTGGAGCCTGCCGGTACTCGGTCTTCTTGCAGGGAATAGGGTGCCCACGCGAGGTCCTCGCTGTCTTGAAAAGCTTACTAACCTTAAAAGAAAACAGACCTGAAACTAAGGCCTCAAGGCAACTGCTCCAAGCTTCGCTTCGGCAGGGCTAGTCAAGGCTTTACCTTGAGGAAAGGCCTCACGTCAAGTTTCCTTTTAGCTCTAGAGCGTCTCAGGAGAAGCTCCCACCCAGGCTATGAAAGCACGCTGTTGATGTAGAGAACACTCGTTCCCTTCCCAGAGCCCTGCCTACAGTGACTAAAAGCACGTCCTAAAACTGTTTTTTAGGTAGCTTCAGGGCAGCATGAATGGAGCTTTCAAAATGGGAAAGCAAGGCTTGTGCCATAAGGTCCCCGTTTCCAGCGAACACGCAGCCTACCTCCGTGTGATTCCTACCAAGGAAATATACACTCTAGCTACACACTGGTCCCTTCCTTGAATAAAGTTTATTTGGCACGGAGTTCGGCGTGTAGCCAACCGCCTCCCCCAAGGAGCGCTCTAGGTAGGCTATCGGGCTTAGCTTCTTCTAAAACCCTGCAGTGTAAGAGGAAGAGCTGTGCTTTGGTTACAGCAGGAACGCAGGCAGACTTTCTCCTGTAAGGATGGGGTCTTATGGTGTGACTTTGTAGGAGGAATGCGAAGCAGTTTGGCTTTCTCAGTGCCGCTCAGCCTAGGGCAATGAGGCAGATTTGCATGCCATGTAGGACGTGAGAGAACACATTTCCTGGAGCTGTTGGAGTGCTGAGGAAATCTAGCTCTCCCAAGGAAGAGTGCAGTGTGTTGCCCTCCACTCAGCATACACAGAGTGACTGGGAAAGGTTTCCGGGCCTGGATGTTTCTTAGCAGCCCAGTGGAGCCTGCCGGTACTCGGTGTTCTTGCAGGGAATAGGGTGCCCACGCGAGATCCTCGCTGTCTTGAAAAGCTTACTAACCTTAAAAGAAAACAGACCTGAAACTAAGGCCTCAAGGCAACTGCTCCAAGCTTCGCTTCGGCAGGGCTAGTCAAGGCTTTACCTTGAGGAAAGGCCTCACGTCAAGTTTCCTTTTAGCTCTAGAGCGTCTCAGGAGAAGCTCCCACCCTGGCTATGAAAGCACGCTGTTGATGTAAGAACACTCGTTCCCTTCCGAGAGCCCTGCCTACAGTGACTAAAAGCACGTCCTAAAACTGTTTTTTAGGTAGCTTCAGGGCAGCATGAATGGAGCTTTCAAAAGGGGAAAGCAAGGCTTGTGCCATAAGGTCCCCGTTTCCAGCGAACACGCAGCCTACCTCCGTTTGATTCCTACCAAGGAAATATACACTCTAGCTACACACTGGTCCCTTCCTTGAATAAAGTTTATTTGGCACGGAGTTCGGCGTGTAGCCAACCGCCTCCCCCAAGGAGCGCTCTAGGTAGGCTATCGGGCTTAGCTTCTTCTAAAACCCTGCAGTGTAAGAGGAAGAGCTGTGCTTTGGTTACAGCAGGAACGCAGGCCGACTTTCTCCTGTAAGGATGGGGTCTTATGGTGTGACTTTGTAGGAGGAATGCGAAGCAGTTTGGGTTTCTCAGTGCCGCTCAGCCTAGGGCAATGAGGCAGATTTGCATGCCATGTAGGACGTGAGAGAACACATTTCCTGGAGCTGTTGGAGTGCTGAGGAAATCTAGCTCTCCCAAGGAAGAGTGCAGTGTGTTGCCCTCCACTCAGCATACACAGAGTGACTGGGAAAGGTTTCCGGGCCTGGATGTTTCTTAGCAGCCCAGTGGAGCCTGCCGGTACTCGGTGTTCTTGCAGGGAATAGGGTGCCCACGCGAGGTCCTCGCTGTCTTGAAAAGCTTACTAACCTTAAAAGAAAACAGACCTGAAACTAAGGCCTCAAGGCAACTGCTCCAAGCTTAGCTTCGGCAGGGCTAGTCAAGGCTTTACCTTAGGAAAGGACTCACGTCAAGTTTCCTTTTAGCTCTAGAGCGTCGCAGGAGAATCTCCCACCCAGGCTATGAAAGCACGCTGTTGATGTAAGAACACTCGTTCCCTTCCCAGAGCCTTGCCTACAGTGACTAAAAGCACGTCCTAAAACTGTTTTTTAGGTAGCTTCAGGGCAGCATGAATGGAGCTTTCAAAATGGGAAAGCAAGGCTTGTGCCATAAGGTCCCCGTTACCAGCGAACACGCAGCCTACCTCCGTGTGATTCCTACCAAGGAAATATACACTCTAGCTACACACTGGTCCCTTCCTTGAATAAAGTTTATTTGGCACGGAGTTCTGCGTGTAGCCAACCGCCTCCCCCAAGGAGCGCTCTAGGTAGGCTATCGGGCTTAGCTTCTTCTAAAACCCTGCAGTGTAAGAGGAAGAGCTGTGCTTTGGTTACAGCAGGAAGGCAGGCCGACTTTCTCCTGTAAGGATGGGGTCTTATGGTGTGACTTTGTAGGAGGAATGCGAAGCAGTTTGGGTTTCTCAGTGCCACTCAGCCTAGGGCAATGAGGCAGATTTGCATGCCATGTAGGACGTGAGAGAACACATTTCCTGGAACTGTTGGAGTGCTGAGGAAATCTAGCTCTCCCAAGGAAGAGTGCAGTGTGTTGCCCTCCACTCAGCATACACAGAGTGACTGGGAAAGGTTTCCGGGCCTGGATGTTTCTTAGCAGCCCAGTGGAGCCTGCCGGTACTCGGTGTTCTTGCAGGGAATAGGGTGCCCACGCGAGGTCCTCGCTGTCTTGAAAAGCTTACTAACCTTAAAAGAAAACAGACCTGAAACTAAGGCCTCAAGGCAACTGCTCCAAGCTTCGCTTCGGCAGGGCTAGTCAAGGCTTTACCTTGAGGAAAGGCCTCACGTCAAGTTTCCTTTTAGCTCTAGAGCGTCTCAGGAGAAGCTCCCACCCAGGCTATGAAAGCACGCTGTTGATGTAGAGAACACTCGTTCCCTTCCCAGAGCCCTGCCTACAGTGACTAAAAGCACGTCCTAAAACTGTTTTTTAGGTAGCTTCAGGGCAGCATGAATGGAGCTTTCAAAATGGGAAAGCAAGGCTTGTGCCATAAGGTCCCCGTTTCCAGCGAACACGCAGCCTACCTCCGTGTGATTCCTACCAAGGAAATATACACTCTAGCTACACACTGGTCCCTTCCTTGAATAAAGTTTATTTGGCACGGAGTTCGGCGTGTAGCCAACCGCCTCCCCAAAAGAGCGCTCTAGGTAGGCTATCGGGCTTAGCTTCTTCTAAAACCCTGCAGTGTAAGAGGAAGAGCTGTGCTTTGGTTACAGCAGGAACGCAGGCCGACTTTCTCCTGTAAGGATGGGGTCTTATGGTGTGACTTTGTAGGAGGAATGCGAAGCAGTTTGGGTTTCTCAGTGCCGCTCAGCCTAGGGCAATGAGGCAGATTTGCATGCCATGTAGGACGTGAGAGAACACATTTCCTGGAGCTGTTGGAGTGCTGAGGAAATCTAGCTCTCCCAAGGAAGAGTGCAGTTTGTTGCCCTCCACTCAGCATACACAGAGTGACTGGGAAAGGTTTCCGGGCCTGGATGTTTCTTAGCAGCCCAGTGGAGCCTGCCGGTACTCGGTGTTCTTGCAGGGAATAGGGTGCCCACGCGAGGTCCTCGCTGTCTTGAAAAGCTTACTAACCTTAAAAGAAAACAGACCTGAAACTAAGGCCTCAAGGCAACTGCTCCAAGCTTCGCTTCGGCAGGGCTAGTCAAGGCTTTACCTTGAGGAAAGGCCTCACGTCAAGTTTCCTTTTAGCTCTAGAGCGTCTCAGGAGAAGCTCCCACCCAGGCTATGAAAGCACGCTGTTGATGTAGAGAACACTCGTTACCTTCCCAGAGCCCTGCCTACAGTGACTAAAAGCACGTCCTAAAACTGTTTTTTAGGTAGCTTCAGGGCAGCATGAATGGAGCTTTCAAAATGGGAAAGCAAGGCTTGTGCCATAAGGTCCCCGTTTCCAGCGAACACGCAGCCTACCTCCGTGTGATTCCTACCAAGGAAATATACACTCTAGCTACACACTGGTCCCTTCCTTGAATAAAGTTTATTTGGCACGGAGTTCGGCGTGTAGCCAACCGCCTCCCCCAAGGAGCGCTCTAGGTAGGCTATCGGGCTTAGCTTCTTCTAAAACCCTGCAGTGTAAGAGGAAGAGCTGTGCTTTGGTTACAGCAGGAACGCAGGCCGACTTTCTCCTGTAAGGATGGGGTCTTATGGTGTGACTTTGTAGGAGGAATGCGAAGCAGTTTGGGTTTCTCAGTGCCGCTCAGCCTAGGGCAATGAGGCAGATTTGCATGCCATGTAGGACGTGAGAGAACACATTTCCTGGAGCTGTTGGAGTGCTGAGGAAATCTAGCTCTCCCAAGGAAGAGTGCAGTGTGTTGCCCTCCACTCAGCATACACAGAGTGACTGGGAAAGGTTTCCGGGCCTGGATGTTTCTTAGCAGCCCAGTGGAGCCTGCCGGTACTCGGTGTTCTTGCAGGGAATAGGGTGCCCACGCGAGGTCCTCGCTGTCTTGAAAAGCTTACTAACCTTAAAAGAAAACAGACCTGAAACTAAGGCCTCAAGGCAACTGCTCCAAGCTTCGCTTCGGCAGGGCTAGTCAAGGCTTTACCTTGAGGAAAGGCCTCACGTCAAGTTTCCTTTTAGCTCTAGAGCGTCTCAGGAGAAGCTCCCACCCTGGCTATGAAAGCACGCTGTTGATGTAAGAACACTCGTTCCCTTCCGAGAGCCCTGCCTACAGTGACTAAAAGCACGTCCTAAAACTGTTTTTTAGGTAGCTTCAGGGCAGCATGAATGGAGCTTTCAAAAGGGGAAAGCAAGGCTTGTGCCATAAGGTCCCCGTTTCCAGCGAACACGCAGCCTACCTCCGTGTGATTCCTACCAAGGAAATATACACTCTAGCTACACACTGGTCCCTTCCTTGAATAAAGTTTATTTGGCACGGAGTTCGGCGTGTAGCCAACCGCCTCCCCCAAGGAGCGCTCTAGGTAGGCTATCGGGCTTAGCTTCTTCTAAAACCCTGCAGTGTAAGAGGAAGAGCTGTGCTTTGGTTACAGCAGGAACGCAGGCCGACTTTCTCCTGTAAGGATGGGGTCTTATGGTGTGACTTTGTAGGAGGAATGCGAAGCAGTTTGGGTTTCTCAGTGCCGCTCAGCCTAGGGCAATGAGGCAGATTTGCATGCCATGTAGGACGTGAGAGAACACATTTCCTGGAGCTGTTGGAGTGCTGAGGAAATCTAGCTCTCCCAAGGAAGAGTGCAGTGTGTTGCCCTCCACTCGGCATACACAGAGTGACTGGGAAAGGTTTCCGGGCCTGGATGTTTCTTAGCAGCCCAGTGGAGCCTGCCGCTACTCGGTGTTCTTGCAGGGAATAGGGTGCCCACGCGAGGTCCTCGCTGTCTTGAAAAGCTTACTAACCTTAAAAGAAAACAGACCTGAAACTAAGGCCTCAAGGCAACTGCTCCAAGCTTCGTTTCAGCAGGGCTAGTCAAGGCTTTACCTTGAGGAAAGGCCTCACGTCAAGTTTCCTTTTAGCTCTAGAGCGTCTCAGGAGAAGCTCCCACCCTGGCTATGAAAGCACGCTGTTGATGTAAGAACACTCGTTCCCTTCCCAGAGCCTTGCCTACAGTGACTAAAAGCACGTCCTAAAACTGTTTTTTAGGTAGCTTCAGGGCAGCCTGAATGGAACTTTCAAAATGGGAAAGCAAGGCTTGTGCCATAAGGTCCCCGTTTCCAGCGAACACGCAGCCTACCTCCGTGTGATTCCTACCAAGGAAATATACACTCTAGCTACACACTGGTCCCTTCCTTGAATAAAGTTTATTTGGCACGGAGTTCGGCGTGTAGCCAACCGCCTCCCCCAAGGAGCGCTGTAGGTAGGCTATCGGGCTTAGCTTCTTCTAAAACCCTGCAGTGTAAGAGGAAGAGCTGTGCTTTGGTTACAGCAGGAACGCAGGCCGACTTTCTCCTGTAAGGATGGGGTCTTATGGTGTGACTTTGTAGGAGGAATGCGAAGCAGTTTGGTTTTCTCAGTGCCGCTCAGCCTAGGGCAATGAGGCAGATTTGCATGCCATGTAGGACGTGAGAGAACACATTTCCTGGAACTGTTGGAGTGCTGAGGAAATCTAGCTCTCCCAAGGAAGAGTGCAGTGTGTTGCCCTCCACTCAGCATACAGAGAGTGACTGGGGAAGGTTTCCGGGCCTGGATGTTTCTTAGCAGCCCAGTGGAGCCTGCCGGTACTCGGTGTTCTTGCAGGGAATAGGGTGCCCACGCGAGGTCCTCGCTGTCTTGAAAAGCTTACTAACCTTAAAAGAAAACAGACCTGAAACTAAGGCCTCAAAGCAACTGCTCCAAGCTTCGCTTCAGCAGGGCTAGTCAAGGCTTTACCTTGAGGAAAGGCCTCACGTCAAGTTTCCTTTTAGCTCTAGAGCGTCTCAGGAGAAGCTCCCACCCAGGCTATGAAAGCACGCTGTTGATGTAGAGAACACTCGTTCCCTTCCCAGAGCCCTGCCTACAGTGACTAAAAGCACGTCCTAAAACTGTTTTTTAGGTAGCTTCAGGGCAGCATGAATGGAGCTTTCAAAATGGGAAAGCAAGGCTTGTGCCATAAGGTCCCCGTTTCCAGCGAACACGCAGCCTACCTCCGTGTGATTCCTACCAAGGAAATATACACTCTAGCTACACACTGGTCCCTTCCTTGAATAAAGTTTATTTGGCACGGAGTTCGGCGTGTAGCCAACCGCCTCCCCCAAGGAGCGCTCTAGGTAGGCTATCGGGCTTAGCTTCTTCTAAAACCCTGCAGTGTAAGAGGAAGAGCTGTGCTTTGGTTACAGCAGGAACGCAGGCCGACTTTCTCCTGTAAGGATGGGGTCTTATGGTGTGACTTTGTAGGAGGAATGCGAAGCAGTTTGGGTTTCTCAGTGCCGCTCAGCCTAGGGCAATGAGGCAGATTTGCATGCCATGTAGGACGTGAGAGAACACATTTCCTGGAGCTGTTGGAGTGCTGAGGAAATCTAGCTCTCCCAAGGAAGAGTGCAGTGTGTTGCCCTCCACTCAGCATACACAGAGTGACTGGGAAAGGTTTCCGGGCCTGGATGTTTCTTAGCAGCCCAGTGGAGCCTGCCGGTACTCGGTGTTCTTGCAGGGAATAGGGTGCCCACGCGAGGTCCTCGCTGTCTTGAAAAGCTTACTAACCTTAAAAGAAAACAGACCTGAAACTAAGGCCTCAAGGCAACTGCTCCAAGCTTCGCTTCGGCAGGGCTAGTCAAGGCTTTACCTTGAGGAAAGGCCTCACGTCAAGTTTCCTTTTAGCTCTAGAGCGTCTCAGGAGAAGCTCCCACCCTGGCTATGAAAGCACGCTGTTGATGTAAGAACACTCGTTCCCTTCCCAGAGCCTTGCCTACAGTGACTAAAAGCACGTCCTAAAACTGTTTTTTAGGGAGCTTCAGGGCAGCATGAATGGAGCTTTCAAAATGGGAAAGCAAGGCTTGTGCCATAAGGTCCCCGTTTCCAGCGAACACGCAGCCTACCTCCGTGTGATTCCTACCAAGGAAATATACACTCTAGCTACACACTGATCCCTTCCTTGAATAAAGTTTATTTGGCACGGAGTTCGGCGTGTAGCCAACCGCCTCCCCCAAGGAGCGATCTAGGTAGGCTATCGGGCTTAGCTTCTTCTAAAACCCTGCAGTGTAAGAGGAAGAGCTGTGCTTTGGTTACAGCAGGAACGCAGGCCGACTTTCTCCTGTAAGGATGGGGTCTTATGGTGTGACTTTGTAGGAGGAATGCGAAGCAGTTTGGCTTTCTCAGTGCCGCTCAGCCTAGGGCAATGAGGCAGATTTGCATGCCATGTAGGACGTGAGAGAACACATTTCCTGGAGCTGTTGGAGTGCTGAGGAAATCTAGCTCTCCCAAGGAAGAGTGCAGTGTGTTGCCCTCCACTCAGCATACACAGAGTGACTGGGAAAGGTTTCCGGGCCTGGATGTTTCTTAGCAGCCCAGTGGAGCCTGCCGGTACTCGGTGTTCTTGCAGGGAATAGGGTGCCCACGCGAGGTCCTCGCTGTCTTGAAAAGCTTACTAACCTTAAAAGAAAACAGACCTGAAACTAAGGCCTCAAGGCAACTGCTCCAAGCTTAGCTTCGGCAGGGCTAGTCAAGGCTTTACCTTAGGAAAGGCCTCACGTCAAGTTTCCTTTTAGCTCTAGAGCGTCGCAGGAGAATCTCCCACCCAGGCTATGAAAGCACGCTGTTGATGTAAGAACACTCGTTCCCTTCCCAGAGCCTTGCCTACAGTGACTAAAAGCACGTCCTAAAACTGTTTTTTAGGTAGCTTCAGGGCAGCATGAATGGAGCTTTCAAAATGGGAAAGCAAGGCTTGTGCCATAAGGTCCCCGTTTCCAGCGAACACGCAGCCTACCTCCGTGTGATTCCTACCAAGGAAATATACACTCTAGCTACACACTGGTCCCTTCCTTGAATAAAGTTTATTTGGCACGGAGTTCTGCGTGTAGCCAACCGCCTCCCCCAAGGAGCGCTCTAGGTAGGCTATAGGGCTTAGCTTCTTCTAAAACCCTGCAGTGTAAGAGGAAGAGCTGTGCTTTGGTTACAGCAGGAAGGCAGGCCGACTTTCTCCTGTAAGGATGGGGTCTTATGGTGTGACTTTGTAGGAGGAATGCGAAGCAGTTTGGGTTTCTCAGTGCCACTCAGTCTAGGGCAATGAGGCAGATTTGCATGCCATGTAGGACGTGAGAGAACACATTTCCTGGAACTGTTGGAGTGCTGAGGAAATCTAGCTCTCCCAAGGAAGAGTGCAGTGTGTTGCCCTCCACTCAGCATACACAGAGTGACTGGGAAAGGTTTCCGGGCCTGGATGTTTCTTAGCAGCCCAGTGGAGCCTGCCGGTACTCGGTGTTCTTGCAGGGAATAGGGTGCCCACGCGAGGTCCTCGCTGTCTTGAAAAGCTTACTAACCTTAAAAGAAAACAGACCTGAAACTAAGGCCTCAAGGCAACTGCTCCAAGCTTCGCTTCGGCAGGGCTAGTCAAGGCTTTACCTTGAGGAAAGGCCTCACGTCAAGTTTCCTTTTAGCTCTAGAGCGTCTCAGGAGAAGCTCCCACCCAGGCTATGAAAGCACGCTGTTGATGTAGAGAACACTCGTTCCCTTCCCAGAGCCCTGCCTACAGTGACTAAAAGCACGTCCTAAAACTGTTTTTTAGGTAGCTTCAGGGCAGCATGAATGGAGCTTTCAAAAGGGGAAAGCAAGGCTTGTGCCATAAGGTCCCCGTTTCCAGCGAACACGCAGCCTACCTCCGTGTGATTCCTACCAAGGAAATATACACTCTAGCTACACACTGGTCCCTTCCTTGAATAAAGTTTATTTGGCACGGAGTTCTGCGTGTAGCCAACCGCCTCCCCCAAGGAGCGCTCTAGGTAGGCTATCGGGCTTAGCTTCTTCTAAAACCCTGCAGTGTAAGAGGAAGAGCTGTGCTTTGGTTACAGCAGGAACGCAGGCCGACTTTCTCCTGTAAGGATGGGGTCTTATGGTGTGACTTTGTAGGAGGAATGCGAAGCAGTTTGGCTTTCTCAGTGCCGCTCAGCCTAGGGCAATGAGGCAGATTTGCATGCCATGTAGGACGTGAGAGAACACATTTCCTGGAGCTGTTGGAGTGCTGAGGAAATCTAGCTCTCCCAAGGAAGAGTGCAGTGTGTTGCCCTCCACTCAGCATACACAGAGTGACTGGGAAAGGTTTCCGGGCCTGGATGTTTCTTAGCAGCCCAGTGGAGCCTGCCGGTACTCGGTGTTCTTGCAGGGAATAGGGTGCCCACGCGAGGTCCTCGCTGTCTTGAAAAGCTTACTAACCTTAAAAGAAAACAGACCTGAAACTAAGGCCTCAAGGCAACTGCTCCAAGCTTCGCTTCGGCAGGGCTAGTCAAGGCTTTACCTTGAGGAAAGGCCTCACGTCAAGTTTCCTTTTAGCTCTAGAGCGTCTCAGGAGAAGCTCCCACCCTGGCTATGAAAGCACGCTGTTGATGTAAGAACACTCGTTCCCTTCCCAGAGCCTTGCCTACAGTGACTAAAAGCACGTCCTAAAACTGTTTTTTAGGTAGCTTCAGGGCAGCCTGAATGGAACTTTCAAAATGGGAAAGCAAGGCTTGTGCCATAAGGTCCCCGTTTCCAGCGAACACGCAGCCTACCTCCGTGTGATTCCTACCAAGGAAATATACACTCTAGCTACACACTGGTCCCTTCCTTGAATAAAGTTTATTTGGCACGGAGTTCGGCGTGTAGCCAACCGCCTCCCCCAAGGAGCGCTCTAGGTAGGCTATCGGGCTTAGCTTCTTCTAAAACCCTGCAGTGTAAGAGGAAGAGCTGTGCTTTGGTTACAGCAGGAACGCAGGCCGACTTTCTCCTGTAAGGATGGTGTCTTATGGTGTGACTTTGTAGGAGGAATGCGAAGCAGTTTGGCTTTCTCAGTGCCGCTCAGCCTAGGGCAATGAGGCAGATTTGCATGCCATGTAGGACGTGAGAGAACACATTTCCTGGAGCTGTTGGAGTGCTGAGGAAATCTAGCTCTCCCAAGGAAGAGTGCAGTGTGTTGCCCTCCACTCAGCATACACAGAGTGACTGGGAAAGGTTTCCGGGCCTGGATGTTTCTTAGCAGCCCAGTGGAGCCTGCCGGTACTCGGTGTTCTTGCAGGGAATAGGGTGCCCACGCGAGGTCCTCGCTGTCTTGAAAAGCTTACTAACCTTAAAAGAAAACAGACCTGAAACTAAGGCCTCAAGGCAACTGCTCCAAGCTTCGCTTCGGCAGGGCTAGTCAAGGCTTTACCTTGAGGAAAGGCCTCACGTCAAGTTTCCTTTTAGCTCTAGAGCGTCTCAGGAGAAGCTCCCACCCAGGCTATGAAAGCACGCTGTTGATGTAGAGAACACTCGTTCCCTTCCGAGAGCCCTGCCTACAGTGACTAAAAGCACGTCCTAAAACTGTTTTTTAGGTAGCTTCAGGGCAGCATGAATGGAGCTTTCAAAATGGGAAAGCAAGGCTTGTGCCATAAGGTCCCCGTTTCCAGCGAACACGCAGCCTACCTCCGTGTGATTCCTACCAAGGAAATATACACTCTAGCTACACACTGATCCCTTCCTTGAATAAAGTTTATTTGGCACGGAGTTCGGCGTGTAGCCAACCGCCTCCCCCAAGGAGCGCTCTAGGTAGGCTATCGGGCTTAGCTTCTTCTAAAACCCTGCAGTGTAAGAGGAAGAGCTGTGCTTTGGTTACAGCAGGAACGCAGGCCGACTTTCTCCTGTAAGGATGGGGTCTTATGGTGTGACTTTGTAGGAGGAATGCGAAGCAGTTTGGGTTTCTCAGTGCCGCTCAGCCTAGGGCAATGAGGCAGATTTGCATGCCATGTAGGACGTGAGAGAACACATTTCCTGGAACTGTTGGAGTGCTGAGGAAATCTAGCTCTCCCAAGGAAGAGTGCAGTGTGTTGCCCTCCACTCAGCATACACAGAGTGACTGGGAAAGGTTTCCGGGCCTGGATGTTTCTTAGCAGCCCAGTGGAGCCTGCCGGTACTCGGTGTTCTTGCAGGGAATAGGGTGCCCACGCGAGGTCCTCGCTGTCTTGAAAAGCTTACTAACCTTAAAAGAAAACAGACCTGAAACTAAGGCCTCAAGGCAACTGCTCCAAGCTTCGCTTCGGCAGGGCTAGTCAAGGCTTTACCTTGAGGAAAGGCCTCACGTCAAGTTTCCTTTTAGCTCTAGAGCGTCTCAGGAGAAGCTCCCACCCTGGCTATGAAAGCACGCTGTTGATGTAAGAACACTCGTTCCCTTCCGAGAGCCCTGCCTACAGTGACTAAAAGCACGTCCTAAAACTGTTTTTTAGGTAGCTTCAGGGCAGCATGAATGGAGCTTTCAAAATGGGAAAGCAAGGCTTGTGCCATAAGGTCCCCGTTTCCAGCGAACACGCAGCCTACCTCCGTGTGATTCCTACCAAGGAAATATACACTCTAGCTACACACTGGTCCCTTCCTTGAATAAAGTTTATTTGGCACGGAGTTCGGCGTGTAGCCAACCGCCTCTCCCAAGGAGCGCTCTAGGTAGGCTATCGGGCTTAGCTTCTTCTAAAACCCTGCAGTGTAAGAGGAAGAGCTGTGCTTTGGTTACAGCAGGAAGGCAGGCCGACTTTCTCCTGTAAGGATGGGGTCTTATGGTGTGACTTTGTAGGAGGAATGCGAAGCAGTTTGGGTTTCTCAGTGCCACTCAGCCTAGGGCAATGAGGCAGATTTGCATGCCATGTAGGACGTGAGAGAACACATTTCCTGGAACTGTTGGAGTGCTGAGGAAATCTAGCTCTCCCAAGGAAGAGTGCAGTGTGTTGCCCTCCACTCAGCATACACAGAGTGACTGGGAAAGGTTTCCGGGCCTGGATGTTTCTTAGCAGCCCAGTGGAGCCTGCCGGTACTCGGTGTTCTTGCAGGGAATAGGGTGCCCACGCGAGGTCCTCGCTGTCTTGAAAAGCTTACTAACCTTAAAAGAAAACAGACCTGAAACTAAGGCCTCAAGGCAACTGCTCCAAGCTTCGCTTCGGCAGGGCTAGTCAAGGCTTTACCTTGAGGAAAGGCCTCACGTCAAGTTTCCTTTTAGCTCTAGAGCGTCTCAGGAGAAGCTCCCACCCAGGCTATGAAAGCACGCTGTTGATGTAGAGAACACTCGTTCCCTTCCCAGAGCCCTGCCTACAGTGACTAAAAGCACGTCCTAAAACTGTTTTTTAGGTAGCTTCAGGGCAGCATGAATGGAGCTTTCAAAATGGGAAAGCAAGGCTTGTGCCATAAGGTCCCCGTTTCCAGCGAACACGCAGCCTACCTCCGTGTGATTCCTACCAAGGAAATATACACTCTAGCTACACACTGGTCCCTTCCTTGAATAAAGTTTATTTGGCACGGAGTTCGGCGTGTAGCCAACCGCCTCCCCCAAGGAGCGCTCTAGGTAGGCTATCGGGCTTAGCTTCTTCTAAAACCCTGCAGTGTAAGAGGAAGAGCTGTGCTTTGGTTACAGCAGGAACGCAGGCAGACTTTCTCCTGTAAGGATGGGGTCTTATGGTGTGACTTTGTAGGAGGAATGCGAAGCAGTTTGGCTTTCTCAGTGCCGCTCAGCCTAGGGCAATGAGGCAGATTTGCATGCCATGTAGGACGTGAGAGAACACATTTCCTGGAGCTGTTGGAGTGCTGAGGAAATCTAGCTCTCCCAAGGAAGAGTGCAGTGTGTTGCCCTCCACTCAGCATACACAGAGTGACTGGGAAAGGTTTCCGGGCCTGGATGTTTCTTAGCAGCCCAGTGGAGCCTGCCGGTACTCGGTGTTCTTGCAGGGAATAGGGTGCCCACGCGAGATCCTCGCTGTCTTGAAAAGCTTACTAACCTTAAAAGAAAACAGACCTGAAACTAAGGCCTCAAGGCAACTGCTCCAAGCTTCGCTTCGGCAGGGCTAGTCAAGGCTTTACCTTGAGGAAAGGCCTCACGTCAAGTTTCCTTTTAGCTCTAGAGCGTCTCAGGAGAAGCTCCCACCCTGGCTATGAAAGCACGCTGTTGATGTAAGAACACTCGTTCCCTTCCGAGAGCCCTGCCTACAGTGACTAAAAGCACGTCCTAAAACTGTTTTTTAGGTAGCTTCAGGGCAGCATGAATGGAGCTTTCAAAAGGGGAAAGCAAGGCTTGTGCCATAAGGTCCCCGTTTCCAGCGAACACGCAGCCTACCTCCGTTTGATTCCTACCAAGGAAATATACACTCTAGCTACACACTGGTCCCTTCCTTGAATAAAGTTTATTTGGCACGGAGTTCGGCGTGTAGCCAACCGCCTCCCCCAAGGAGCGCTCTAGGTAGGCTATCGGGCTTAGCTTCTTCTAAAACCCTGCAGTGTAAGAGGAAGAGCTGTGCTTTGGTTACAGCAGGAAGGCAGGCCGACTTTCTCCTGTAAGGATGGGGTCTTATGGTGTGACTTTGTAGGAGGAATGCGAAGCAGTTTGGGTTTCTCAGTGCCACTCAGCCTAGGGCAATGAGGCAGATTTGCATGCCATGTAGGACGTGAGAGAACACATTTCCTGGAACTGTTGGAGTGCTGAGGAAATCTAGCTCTCCCAAGGAAGAGTGCAGTGTGTTGCCCTCCACTCAGCATACACAGAGTGACTGGGAAAGGTTTCCGGGCCTGGATGTTTCTTAGCAGCCCAGTGGAGCCTGCCGGTACTCGGTGTTCTTGCAGGGAATAGGGTGCCCACGCGAGGTCCTCGCTGTCTTGAAAAGCTTACTAACCTTAAAAGAAAACAGACCTGAAACTAAGGCCTCAAGGCAACTGCTCCAAGCTTCGCTTCGGCAGGGCTAGTCAAGGCTTTACCTTGAGGAAAGGCCTCACGTCAAGTTTCCTTTTAGCTCTAGAGCGTCTCAGGAGAAGCTCCCACCCAGGCTATGAAAGCACGCTGTTGATGTAGAGAACACTCGTTCCCTTCCCAGAGCCCTGCCTACAGTGACTAAAAGCACGTCCTAAAACTGTTTTTTAGGTAGCTTCAGGGCAGCATGAATGGAGCTTTCAAAATGGGAAAGCAAGGCTTGTGCCATAAGGTCCCCGTTTCCAGCGAACACGCAGCCTACCTCCGTGTGATTCCTACCAAGGAAATATACACTCTAGCTACACACTGGTCCCTTCCTTGAATAAAGTTTATTTGGCACGGAGTTCGGCGTGTAGCCAACCGCCTCCCCCAAGGAGCGCTCTAGGTAGGCTATCGGGCTTAGCTTCTTCTAAAACCCTGCAGTGTAAGAGGAAGAGCTGTGCTTTGGTTACAGCAGGAACGCAGGCAGACTTTCTCCTGTAAGGATGGGGTCTTATGGTGTGACTTTGTAGGAGGAATGCGAAGCAGTTTGGCTTTCTCAGTGCCGCTCAGCCTAGGGCAATGAGGCAGATTTGCATGCCATGTAGGACGTGAGAGAACACATTTCCTGGAGCTGTTGGAGTGCTGAGGAAATCTAGCTCTCCCAAGGAAGAGTGCAGTGTGTTGCCCTCCACTCAGCATACACAGAGTGACTGGGAAAGGTTTCCGGGCCTGGATGTTTCTTAGCAGCCCAGTGGAGCCTGCCGGTACTCGGTGTTCTTGCAGGGAATAGGGTGCCCACGCGAGATCCTCGCTGTCTGAAAAGCTTACTAACCTTAAAAGAAAACAGACCTGAAACTAAGGCCTCAAGGCAACTGCTCCAAGCTTCGCTTCGGCAGGGCTAGTCAAGGCTTTACCTTGAGGAAAGGCCTCACGTCAAGTTTCCTTTTAGCTCTAGAGCGTCTCAGGAGAAGCTCCCACCCTGGCTATGAAAGCACGCTGTTGATGTAAGAACACTCGTTCCCTTCCGAGAGCCCTGCCTACAGTGACTAAAAGCACGTCCTAAAACTGTTTTTTAGGTAGCTTCAGGGCAGCATGAATGGAGCTTTCAAAAGGGGAAAGCAAGGCTTGTGCCATAAGGTCCCCGTTTCCAGCGAACACGCAGCCTACCTCCGTTTGATTCCTACCAAGGAAATATACACTCTAGCTACACACTGGTCCCTTCCTTGAATAAAGTTTATTTGGCACGGAGTTCGGCGTGTAGCCAACCGCCTCCCCCAAGGAGCGCTCTAGGTAGGCTATCGGGCTTAGCTTCTTCTAAAACCCTGCAGTGTAAGAGGAAGAGCTGTGCTTTGGTTACAGCAGGAACGCAGGCCGACTTTCTCCTGTAAGGATGGGGTCTTATGGTGTGACTTTGTAGGAGGAATGCGAAGCAGTTTGGGTTTCTCAGTGCCGCTCAGCCTAGGGCAATGAGGCAGATTTGCATGCCATGTAGGACGTGAGAGAACACATTTCCTGGAGCTGTTGGAGTGCTGAGGAAATCTAGCTCTCCCAAGGAAGAGTGCAGTGTGTTGCCCTCCACTCAGCATACACAGAGTGACTGGGAAAGGTTTCCGGGCCTGGATGTTTCTTAGCAGCCCAGTGGAGCCTGCCGGTACTCGGTGTTCTTGCAGGGAATAGGGTGCCCACGCGAGGTCCTCGCTGTCTTGAAAAGCTTACTAACCTTAAAAGAAAACAGACCTGAAACTAAGGCCTCAAGGCAACTGCTCCAAGCTTAGCTTCGGCAGGGCTAGTCAAGGCTTTACCTTAGGAAAGGACTCACGTCAAGTTTCCTTTTAGCTCTAGAGCGTCGCAGGAGAATCTCCCACCCAGGCTATGAAAGCACGCTGTTGATGTAAGAACACTCGTTCCCTTCCCAGAGCCTTGCCTACAGTGACTAAAAGCACGTCCTAAAACTGTTTTTTAGGTAGCTTCAGGGCAGCATGAATGGAGCTTTCAAAATGGGAAAGCAAGGCTTGTGCCATAAGGTCCCCGTTACCAGCGAACACGCAGCCTACCTCCGTGTGATTCCTACCAAGGAAATATACACTCTAGCTACACACTGGTCCCTTCCTTGAATAAAGTTTATTTGGCACGGAGTTCTGCGTGTAGCCAACCGCCTCCCCCAAGGAGCGCTCTAGGTAGGCTATCGGGCTTAGCTTCTTCTAAAACCCTGCAGTGTAAGAGGAAGAGCTGTGCTTTGGTTACAGCAGGAAGGCAGGCCGACTTTCTCCTGTAAGGATGGGGTCTTATGGTGTGACTTTGTAGGAGGAATGCGAAGCAGTTTGGGTTTCTCAGTGCCACTCAGCCTAGGGCAATGAGGCAGATTTGCATGCCATGTAGGACGTGAGAGAACACATTTCCTGGAACTGTTGGAGTGCTGAGGAAATCTAGCTCTCCCAAGGAAGAGTGCAGTGTGTTGCCCTCCACTCAGCATACACAGAGTGACTGGGAAAGGTTTCCGGGCCTGGATGTTTCTTAGCAGCCCAGTGGAGCCTGCCGGTACTCGGTGTTCTTGCAGGGAATAGGGTGCCCACGCGAGGTCCTCGCTGTCTTGAAAAGCTTACTAACCTTAAAAGAAAACAGACCTGAAACTAAGGCCTCAAGGCAACTGCTCCAAGCTTCGCTTCGGCAGGGCTAGTCAAGGCTTTACCTTGAGGAAAGGCCTCACGTCAAGTTTCCTTTTAGCTCTAGAGCGTCTCAGGAGAAGCTCCCACCCAGGCTATGAAAGCACGCTGTTGATGTAGAGAACACTCGTTCCCTTCCCAGAGCCCTGCCTACAGTGACTAAAAGCACGTCCTAAAACTGTTTTTTAGGTAGCTTCAGGGCAGCATGAATGGAGCTTTCAAAATGGGAAAGCAAGGCTTGTGCCATAAGGTCCCCGTTTCCAGCGAACACGCAGCCTACCTCCGTGTGATTCCTACCAAGGAAATATACACTCTAGCTACACACTGGTCCCTTCCTTGAATAAAGTTTATTTGGCACGGAGTTCGGCGTGTAGCCAACCGCCTCCCCCAAGGAGCGCTCTAGGTAGGCTATCGGGCTTAGCTTCTTCTAAAACCCTGCAGTGTAAGAGGAAGAGCTGTGCTTTGGTTACAGCAGGAACGCAGGCCGACTTTCTCCTGTAAGGATGGGGTCTTATGGTGTGACTTTGTAGGAGGAATGCGAAGCAGTTTGGGTTTCTCAGTGCCACTCAGCCTAGGGCAATGAGGCAGATTTGCATGCCATGTAGGACGTGAGAGAACACATTTCCTGGAGCTGTTGGAGTGCTGAGGAAATCTAGCTCTCCCAAGGAAGAGTGCAGTGTGTTGCCCTCCACTCAGCATACACAGAGTGACTGGGAAAGGTTTCCGGGCCTGGATGTTTCTTAGCAGCCCAGTGGAGCCTGCCGGTACTCGGTGTTCTTGCAGGGAATAGGGTGCCCACGCGAGGTCCTCGCTGTCTTGAAAAGCTTACTAACCTTAAAAGAAAACAGACCTGAAACTAAGGCCTCAAGGCAACTGCTCCAAGCTTAGCTTCGGCAGGGCTAGTCAAGGCTTTACCTTAGGAAAGGACTCACGTCAAGTTTCCTTTTAGCTCTAGAGCGTCGCAGGAGAATCTCCCACCCAGGCTATGAAAGCACGCTGTTGATGTAAGAACACTCGTTCCCTTCCCAGAGCCTTGCCTACAGTGACTAAAAGCACGTCCTAAAACTGTTTTTTAGGTAGCTTCAGGGCAGCATGAATGGAGCTTTCAAAATGGGAAAGCAAGGCTTGTGCCATAAGGTCCCCGTTACCAGCGAACACGCAGCCTACCTCCGTGTGATTCCTACCAAGGAAATATACACTCTAGCTACACACTGGTCCCTTCCTTGAATAAAGTTTATTTGGCACGGAGTTCTGCGTGTAGCCAACCGCCTCCCCCAAGGAGCGCTCTAGGTAGGCTATCGGGCTTAGCTTCTTCTAAAACCCTGCAGTGTAAGAGGAAGAGCTGTGCTTTGGTTACAGCAGGAAGGCAGGCCGACTTTCTCCTGTAAGGATGGGGTCTTATGGTGTGACTTTGTAGGAGGAATGCGAAGCAGTTTGGGTTTCTCAGTGCCACTCAGCCTAGGGC
This sequence comes from Balaenoptera acutorostrata, assembly GCF_949987535.1. Lineage (NCBI taxonomy): Eukaryota > Metazoa > Chordata > Mammalia > Artiodactyla > Balaenopteridae > Balaenoptera > Balaenoptera acutorostrata. The sequence continues at coordinate 43,259,632 of NC_080066.1, forward strand.
AATGAGGCAGATTTGCATGCCATGTAGGACGTGAGAGAACACATTTCCTGGAACTGTTGGAGTGCTGAGGAAATCTAGCTCTCCCAAGGAAGAGTGCAGTGTGTTGCCCTCCACTCAGCATACACAGAGTGACTGGGAAAGGTTTCCGGGCCTGGATGTTTCTTAGCAGCCCAGTGGAGCCTGCCGGTACTCGGTGTTCTTGCAGGGAATAGGGTGCCCACGCGAGGTCCTCGCTGTCTTGAAAAGCTTACTAACCTTAAAAGAAAACAGACCTGAAACTAAGGCCTCAAGGCAACTGCTCCAAGCTTCGCTTCGGCAGGGCTAGTCAAGGCTTTACCTTGAGGAAAGGCCTCACGTCAAGTTTCCTTTTAGCTCTAGAGCGTCTCAGGAGAAGCTCCCACCCAGGCTATGAAAGCACGCTGTTGATGTAGAGAACACTCGTTCCCTTCCCAGAGCCCTGCCTACAGTGACTAAAAGCACGTCCTAAAACTGTTTTTTAGGTAGCTTCAGGGCAGCATGAATGGAGCTTTCAAAATGGGAAAGCAAGGCTTGTGCCATAAGGTCCCCGTTTCCAGCGAACACGCAGCCTACCTCCGTGTGATTCCTACCAAGGAAATATACACTCTAGCTACACACTGGTCCCTTCCTTGAATAAAGTTTATTTGGCACGGAGTTCGGCGTGTAGCCAACCGCCTCCCCCAAGGAGCGCTCTAGGTAGGCTATCGGGCTTAGCTTCTTCTAAAACCCTGCAGTGTAAGAGGAAGAGCTGTGCTTTGGTTACAGCAGGAACGCAGGCAGACTTTCTCCTGTAAGGATGGGGTCTTATGGTGTGACTTTGTAGGAGGAATGCGAAGCAGTTTGGCTTTCTCAGTGCCGCTCAGCCTAGGGCAATGAGGCAGATTTGCATGCCATGTAGGACGTGAGAGAACACATTTCCTGGAGCTGTTGGAGTGCTGAGGAAATCTAGCTCTCCCAAGGAAGAGTGCAGTGTGTTGCCCTCCACTCAGCATACACAGAGTGACTGGGAAAGGTTTCCGGGCCTGGATGTTTCTTAGCAGCCCAGTGGAGCCTGCCGGTACTCGGTGTTCTTGCAGGGAATAGGGTGCCCACGCGAGATCCTCGCTGTCTTGAAAAGCTTACTAACCTTAAAAGAAAACAGACCTGAAACTAAGGCCTCAAGGCAACTGCTCCAAGCTTCGCTTCGGCAGGGCTAGTCAAGGCTTTACCTTGAGGAAAGGCCTCACGTCAAGTTTCCTTTTAGCTCTAGAGCGTCTCAGGAGAAGCTCCCACCCTGGCTATGAAAGCACGCTGTTGATGTAAGAACACTCGTTCCCTTCCGAGAGCCCTGCCTACAGTGACTAAAAGCACGTCCTAAAACTGTTTTTTAGGTAGCTTCAGGGCAGCATGAATGGAGCTTTCAAAAGGGGAAAGCAAGGCTTGTGCCATAAGGTCCCCGTTTCCAGCGAACACGCAGCCTACCTCCGTGTGATTCCTACCAAGGAAATATACACTCTAGCTACACACTGGTCCCTTCCTTGAATAAAGTTTATTTGGCACGGAGTTCGGCGTGTAGCCAACCGCCTCCCCCAAGGAGCGCTCTAGGTAGGCTATCGGGCTTAGCTTCTTCTAAAACCCTGCAGTGTAAGAGGAAGAGCTGTGCTTTGGTTACAGCAGGAACGCAGGCCGACTTTCTCCTGTAAGGATGGGGTCTTATGGTGTGACTTTGTAGGAGGAATGCGAAGCAGTTTGGCTTTCTCAGTGCCGCTCAGCCTAGGGCAATGAGGCAGATTTGCATGCCATGTAGGACGTGAGAGAACACATTTCCTGGAGCTGTTGGAGTGCTGAGGAAATCTAGCTCTCCCAAGGAAGAGTGCAGTGTGTTGCCCTCCACTCAGCATACACAGAGTGACTGGGAAAGGTTTCCGGGCCTGGATGTTTCTTAGCAGCCCAGTGGAGCCTGCCGGTACTCGGTGTTCTTGCAGGGAATAGGGTGCCCACGCGAGGTCCTCGCTGTCTTGAAAAGCTTACTAACCTTAAAAGAAAACAGACCTGAAACTAAGGCCTCAAGGCAACTGCTCCAAGCTTAGCTTCGGCAGGGCTAGTCAAGGCTTTACCTTAGGAAAGGACTCACGTCAAGTTTCCTTTTAGCTCTAGAGCGTCGCAGGAGAATCTCCCACCCAGGCTATGAAAGCACGCTGTTGATGTAAGAACACTCGTTCCCTTCCCAGAGCCTTGCCTACAGTGACTAAAAGCACGTCCTAAAACTGTTTTTTAGGTAGCTTCAGGGCAGCATGAATGGAGCTTTCAAAATGGGAAAGCAAGGCTTGTGCCATAAGGTCCCCGTTACCAGCGAACACGCAGCCTACCTCCGTGTGATTCCTACCAAGGAAATATACACTCTAGCTACACACTGGTCCCTTCCTTGAATAAAGTTTATTTGGCACGGAGTTCTGCGTGTAGCCAACCGCCTCCCCCAAGGAGCGCTCTAGGTAGGCTATCGGGCTTAGCTTCTTCTAAAACCCTGCAGTGTAAGAGGAAGAGCTGTGCTTTGGTTACAGCAGGAAGGCAGGCCGACTTTCTCCTGTAAGGATGGGGTCTTATGGTGTGACTTTGTAGGAGGAATGCGAAGCAGTTTGGGTTTCTCAGTGCCACTCAGCCTAGGGCAATGAGGCAGATTTGCATGCCATGTAGGACGTGAGAGAACACATTTCCTGGAACTGTTGGAGTGCTGAGGAAATCTAGCTCTCCCAAGGAAGAGTGCAGTGTGTTGCCCTCCACTCAGCATACACAGAGTGACTGGGAAAGGTTTCCGGGCCTGGATGTTTCTTAGCAGCCCAGTGGAGCCTGCCGGTACTCGGTGTTCTTGCAGGGAATAGGGTGCCCACGCGAGGTCCTCGCTGTCTTGAAAAGCTTACTAACCTTAAAAGAAAACAGACCTGAAACTAAGGCCTCAAGGCAACTGCTCCAAGCTTCGCTTCGGCAGGGCTAGTCAAGGCTTTACCTTGAGGAAAGGCCTCACGTCAAGTTTCCTTTTAGCTCTAGAGCGTCTCAGGAGAAGCTCCCACCCAGGCTATGAAAGCACGCTGTTGATGTAGAGAACACTCGTTCCCTTCCCAGAGCCCTGCCTACAGTGACTAAAAGCACGTCCTAAAACTGTTTTTTAGGTAGCTTCAGGGCAGCATGAATGGAGCTTTCAAAATGGGAAAGCAAGGCTTGTGCCATAAGGTCCCCGTTTCCAGCGAACACGCAGCCTACCTCCGTGTGATTCCTACCAAGGAAATATACACTCTAGCTACACACTGGTCCCTTCCTTGAATAAAGTTTATTTGGCACGGAGTTCGGCGTGTAGCCAACCGCCTCCCCCAAGGAGCGCTCTAGGTAGGCTATCGGGCTTAGCTTCTTCTAAAACCCTGCAGTGTAAGAGGAAGAGCTGTGCTTTGGTTACAGCAGGAACGCAGGCAGACTTTCTCCTGTAAGGATGGGGTCTTATGGTGTGACTTTGTAGGAGGAATGCGAAGCAGTTTGGCTTTCTCAGTGCCGCTCAGCCTAGGGCAATGAGGCAGATTTGCATGCCATGTAGGACGTGAGAGAACACATTTCCTGGAGCTGTTGGAGTGCTGAGGAAATCTAGCTCTCCCAAGGAAGAGTGCAGTGTGTTGCCCTCCACTCAGCATACACAGAGTGACTGGGAAAGGTTTCCGGGCCTGGATGTTTCTTAGCAGCCCAGTGGAGCCTGCCGGTACTCGGTGTTCTTGCAGGGAATAGGGTGCCCACGCGAGATCCTCGCTGTCTTGAAAAGCTTACTAACCTTAAAAGAAAACAGACCTGAAACTAAGGCCTCAAGGCAACTGCTCCAAGCTTCGCTTCGGCAGGGCTAGTCAAGGCTTTACCTTGAGGAAAGGCCTCACGTCAAGTTTCCTTTTAGCTCTAGAGCGTCTCAGGAGAAGCTCCCACCCTGGCTATGAAAGCACGCTGTTGATGTAAGAACACTCGTTCCCTTCCGAGAGCCCTGCCTACAGTGACTAAAAGCACGTCCTAAAACTGTTTTTTAGGTAGCTTCAGGGCAGCATGAATGGAGCTTTCAAAAGGGGAAAGCAAGGCTTGTGCCATAAGGTCCCCGTTTCCAGCGAACACGCAGCCTACCTCCGTGTGATTCCTACCAAGGAAATATACACTCTAGCTACACACTGGTCCCTTCCTTGAATAAAGTTTATTTGGCACGGAGTTCGGCGTGTAGCCAACCGCCTCCCCCAAGGAGCGCTCTAGGTAGGCTATCGGGCTTAGCTTCTTCTAAAACCCTGCAGTGTAAGAGGAAGAGCTGTGCTTTGGTTACAGCAGGAACGCAGGCCGACTTTCTCCTGTAAGGATGGGGTCTTATGGTGTGACTTTGTAGGAGGAATGCGAAGCAGTTTGGCTTTCTCAGTGCCGCTCAGCCTAGGGCAATGAGGCAGATTTGCATGCCATGTAGGACGTGAGAGAACACATTTCCTGGAGCTGTTGGAGTGCTGAGGAAATCTAGCTCTCCCAAGGAAGAGTGCAGTGTGTTGCCCTCCACTCAGCATACACAGAGTGACTGGGAAAGGTTTCCGGGCCTGGATGTTTCTTAGCAGCCCAGTGGAGCCTGCCGGTACTCGGTGTTCTTGCAGGGAATAGGGTGCCCACGCGAGGTCCTCGCTGTCTTGAAAAGCTTACTAACCTTAAAAGAAAACAGACCTGAAACTAAGGCCTCAAGGCAACTGCTCCAAGCTTAGCTTCGGCAGGGCTAGTCAAGGCTTTACCTTAGGAAAGGACTCACGTCAAGTTTCCTTTTAGCTCTAGAGCGTCGCAGGAGAATCTCCCACCCAGGCTATGAAAGCACGCTGTTGATGTAAGAACACTCGTTCCCTTCCCAGAGCCTTGCCTACAGTGACTAAAAGCACGTCCTAAAACTGTTTTTTAGGTAGCTTCAGGGCAGCATGAATGGAGCTTTCAAAATGGGAAAGCAAGGCTTGTGCCATAAGGTCCCCGTTTCCAGCGAACACGCAGCCTACCTCCGTGTGATTCCTACCAAGGAAATATACACTCTAGCTACACACTGGTCCCTTCCTTGAATAAAGTTTATTTGGCACGGAGTTCTGCGTGTAGCCAACCGCCTCCCCCAAGGAGCGCTCTAGGTAGGCTATCGGGCTTAGCTTCTTCTAAAACCCTGCAGTGTAAGAGGAAGAGCTGTGCTTTGGTTACAGCAGGAAGGCAGGCCGACTTTCTCCTGTAAGGATGGGGTCTTATGGTGTGACTTTGTAGGAGGAATGCGAAGCAGTTTGGGTTTCTCAGTGCCACTCAGCCTAGGGCAATGAGGCAGATTTGCATGCCATGTAGGACGTGAGAGAACACATTTCCTGGAACTGTTGGAGTGCTGAGGAAATCTAGCTCTCCCAAGGAAGAGTGCAGTGTGTTGCCCTCCACTCAGCATACACAGAGTGACTGGGAAAGGTTTCCGGGCCTGGATGTTTCTTAGCAGCCCAGTGGAGCCTGCTGGTACTCGGTGTTCTTGCAGGGAATAGGGTGCCCACGCGAGGTCCTCGCTGTCTTGAAAAGCTTACTAACCTTAAAAGAAAACAGACCTGAAACTAAGGCCTCAAGGCAACTGCTCCAAGCTTCGCTTCGGCAGGGCTAGTCAAGGCTTTACCTTGAGGAAAGGCCTCACGTCAAGTTTCCTTTTAGCTCTAGAGCGTCTCAGGAGAAGCTCCCACCCAGGCTATGAAAGCACGCTGTTGATGTAGAGAACACTCGTTCCCTTCCCAGAGCCCTGCCTACAGTGACTAAAAGCACGTCCTAAAACTGTTTTTTAGGTAGCTTCAGGGCAGCATGAATGGAGCTTTCAAAAGGGGAAAGCAAGGCTTGTGCCATAAGGTCCCCGTTTCCAGCGAACACGCAGCCTACCTCCGTGTGATTCCTACCAAGGAAATATACACTCTAGCTACACACTGGTCCCTTCCTTGAATAAAGTTTATTTGGCACGGAGTTCGGCGTGTAGCCAACCGCCTCCCCAAAAGAGCGCTCTAGGTAGGCTATCGGGCTTAGCTTCTTCTAAAACCCTGCAGTGTAAGAGGAAGAGCTGTGCTTTGGTTACAGCAGGAACGCAGGCCGACTTTCTCCTGTAAGGATGGGGTCTTATGGTGTGACTTTGTAGGAGGAATGCGAAGCAGTTTGGGTTTCTCAGTGCCGCTCAGCCTAGGGCAATGAGGCAGATTTGCATGCCATGTAGGACGTGAGAGAACACATTTCCTGGAGCTGTTGGAGTGCTGAGGAAATCTAGCTCTCCCAAGGAAGAGTGCAGTTTGTTGCCCTCCACTCAGCATACACAGAGTGACTGGGAAAGGTTTCCGGGCCTGGATGTTTCTTAGCAGCCCAGTGGAGCCTGCCGGTACTCGGTGTTCTTGCAGGGAATAGGGTGCCCACGCGAGGTCCTCGCTGTCTTGAAAAGCTTACTAACCTTAAAAGAAAACAGACCTGAAACTAAGGCCTCAAGGCAACTGCTCCAAGCTTCGCTTCGGCAGGGCTAGTCAAGGCTTTACCTTGAGGAAAGGCCTCACGTCAAGTTTCCTTTTAGCTCTAGAGCGTCTCAGGAGAAGCTCCCACCCAGGCTATGAAAGCACGCTGTTGATGTAGAGAACACTCGTTACCTTCCCAGAGCCCTGCCTACAGTGACTAAAAGCACGTCCTAAAACTGTTTTTTAGGTAGCTTCAGGGCAGCATGAATGGAGCTTTCAAAATGGGAAAGCAAGGCTTGTGCCATAAGGTCCCCGTTTCCAGCGAACACGCAGCCTACCTCCGTGTGATTCCTACCAAGGAAATATACACTCTAGCTACACACTGGTCCCTTCCTTGAATAAAGTTTATTTGGCACGGAGTTCGGCGTGTAGCCAACCGCCTCCCCCAAGGAGCGCTCTAGGTAGGCTATCGGGCTTAGCTTCTTCTAAAACCCTGCAGTGTAAGAGGAAGAGCTGTGCTTTGGTTACAGCAGGAACGCAGGCCGACTTTCTCCTGTAAGGATGGGGTCTTATGGTGTGACTTTGTAGGAGGAATGCGAAGCAGTTTGGCTTTCTCAGTGCCGCTCAGCCTAGGGCAATGAGGCAGATTTGCATGCCATGTAGGACGTGAGAGAACACATTTCCTGGAGCTGTTGGAGTGCTGAGGAAATCTAGCTCTCCCAAGGAAGAGTGCAGTGTGTTGCCCTCCACTCAGCATACACAGAGTGACTGGGAAAGGTTTCCGGGCCTGGATGTTTCTTAGCAGCCCAGTGGAGCCTGCCGGTACTCGGTGTTCTTGCAGGGAATAGGGTGCCCACGCGAGGTCCTCGCTGTCTTGAAAAGCTTACTAACCTTAAAAGAAAACAGACCTGAAACTAAGGCCTCAAGGCAACTGCTCCAAGCTTCGCTTCGGCAGGGCTAGTCAAGGCTTTACCTTGAGGAAAGGCCTCACGTCAAGTTTCCTTTTAGCTCTAGAGCGTCTCAGGAGAAGCTCCCACCCTGGCTATGAAAGCACGCTGTTGATGTAAGAACACTCGTTCCCTTCCGAGAGCCCTGCCTACAGTGACTAAAAGCACGTCCTAAAACTGTTTTTTAGGTAGCTTCAGGGCAGCATGAATGGAGCTTTCAAAAGGGGAAAGCAAGGCTTGTGCCATAAGGTCCCCGTTTCCAGCGAACACGCAGCCTACCTCCGTGTGATTCCTACCAAGGAAATATACACTCTAGCTACACACTGGTCCCTTCCTTGAATAAAGTTTATTTGGCACGGAGTTCGGCGTGTAGCCAACCGCCTCCCCCAAGGAGCGCTCTAGGTAGGCTATCGGGCTTAGCTTCTTCTAAAACCCTGCAGTGTAAGAGGAAGAGCTGTGCTTTGGTTACAGCAGGAACGCAGGCCGACTTTCTCCTGTAAGGATGGGGTCTTATGGTGTGACTTTGTAGGAGGAATGCGAAGCAGTTTGGGTTTCTCAGTGCCGCTCAGCCTAGGGCAATGAGGCAGATTTGCATGCCATGTAGGACGTGAGAGAACACATTTCCTGGAGCTGTTGGAGTGCTGAGGAAATCTAGCTCTCCCAAGGAAGAGTGCAGTGTGTTGCCCTCCACTCGGCATACACAGAGTGACTGGGAAAGGTTTCCGGGCCTGGATGTTTCTTAGCAGCCCAGTGGAGCCTGCCGCTACTCGGTGTTCTTGCAGGGAATAGGGTGCCCACGCGAGGTCCTCGCTGTCTTGAAAAGCTTACTAACCTTAAAAGAAAACAGACCTGAAACTAAGGCCTCAAGGCAACTGCTCCAAGCTTCGTTTCAGCAGGGCTAGTCAAGGCTTTACCTTGAGGAAAGGCCTCACGTCAAGTTTCCTTTTAGCTCTAGAGCGTCTCAGGAGAAGCTCCCACCCTGGCTATGAAAGCACGCTGTTGATGTAAGAACACTCGTTCCCTTCCCAGAGCCTTGCCTACAGTGACTAAAAGCACGTCCTAAAACTGTTTTTTAGGTAGCTTCAGGGCAGCCTGAATGGAACTTTCAAAATGGGAAAGCAAGGCTTGTGCCATAAGGTCCCCGTTTCCAGCGAACACGCAGCCTACCTCCGTGTGATTCCTACCAAGGAAATATACACTCTAGCTACACACTGGTCCCTTCCTTGAATAAAGTTTATTTGGCACGGAGTTCGGCGTGTAGCCAACCGCCTCCCCCAAGGAGCGCTGTAGGTAGGCTATCGGGCTTAGCTTCTTCTAAAACCCTGCAGTGTAAGAGGAAGAGCTGTGCTTTGGTTACAGCAGGAACGCAGGCCGACTTTCTCCTGTAAGGATGGGGTCTTATGGTGTGACTTTGTAGGAGGAATGCGAAGCAGTTTGGTTTTCTCAGTGCCGCTCAGCCTAGGGCAATGAGGCAGATTTGCATGCCATGTAGGACGTGAGAGAACACATTTCCTGGAACTGTTGGAGTGCTGAGGAAATCTAGCTCTCCCAAGGAAGAGTGCAGTGTGTTGCCCTCCACTCAGCATACAGAGAGTGACTGGGGAAGGTTTCCGGGCCTGGATGTTTCTTAGCAGCCCAGTGGAGCCTGCCGGTACTCGGTGTTCTTGCAGGGAATAGGGTGCCCACGCGAGGTCCTCGCTGTCTTGAAAAGCTTACTAACCTTAAAAGAAAACAGACCTGAAACTAAGGCCTCAAAGCAACTGCTCCAAGCTTCGCTTCAGCAGGGCTAGTCAAGGCTTTACCTTGAGGAAAGGCCTCACGTCAAGTTTCCTTTTAGCTCTAGAGCGTCTCAGGAGAAGCTCCCACCCAGGCTATGAAAGCACGCTGTTGATGTAGAGAACACTCGTTCCCTTCCCAGAGCCCTGCCTACAGTGACTAAAAGCACGTCCTAAAACTGTTTTTTAGGTAGCTTCAGGGCAGCAAAAATGGAGCTTTCAAAATGGGAAAGCAAGGCTTGTGCCATAAGGTCCCCGTTTCCAGCGAACACGCAGCCTACCTCCGTGTGATTCCTACCAAGGAAATATACACTCTAGCTACACACTGGTCCCTTCCTTGAATAAAGTTTATTTGGCACGGAGTTCTGCGTGTAGCCAACCGCCTCCCCCAAGGAGCGCTCTAGGTAGGCTATCGGGCTTAGCTTCTTCTAAAACCCTGCAGTGTAAGAGGAAGAGCTGTGCTTTGGTTACAGCAGGAACGCAGGCCGACTTTCTCCTGTAAGGATGGGGTCTTATGGTGTGAGTTTGTAGGAGGAATGCGAAGCAGTTTGGTTTTCTCAGTGCCGCTCAGCCTAGGGCAATGAGGCAGATTTGCATGCCATGTAGGACGTGAGAGAACACATTTCCTGGAGCTGTTGGAGTGCTGAGGAAATCTAGCTCTCCCAAGGAAGAGTGCAGTTTGTTGGTCTCCACTCAGCATACACAGAGTGACTGGGAAAGGTTTCCGGGCCTGGATGTTTCTTAGCAGCCCAGTGGAGCCTGCCGGTACTCGGTGTTCTTGCAGGGAATAGGGTGCCCACGCGAGGTCCTCGCTGTCTTGAAAAGCTTACTAACCTTAAAAGAAAACAGACCTGAAACTAAGGCCTCAAGGCAACTGCTCCAAGCTTCGCTTCGGCAGGGCTAGTCAAGGCTTTACCTTGAGGAAAGGCCTCACGTCAAGTTTCCTTTTAGCTCTAGAGCGTCTCAGGAGAAGCTCCCACCCAGGCTATGAAAGCACGCTGTTGATGTAGAGAACACTCGTTACCTTCCCAGAGCCCTGCCTACAGTGACTAAAAGCACGTCCTAAAACTGTTTTTTAGGTAGCTTCAGGGCAGCATGAATGGAGCTTTCAAAAGGGGAAAGCAAGGCTTGTGCCATAAGGTCCCCGTTTCCAGCGAACACGCAGCCTACCTCCGTGTGATTCCTACCAAGGAAATATACACTCTAGCTACACACTGGTCCCTTCCTTGAATAAAGTTTATTTGGCACGGAGTTCTGCGTGTAGCCAACCGCCTCCCCCAAGGAGCGCTCTAGGTAGGCTATCGGGCTTAGCTTCTTCTAAAACCCTGCAGTGTAAGAGGAAGAGCTGTGCTTTGGTTACAGCAGGAACGCAGGCCGACTTTCTCCTGTAAGGATGGGGTCTTATGGTGTGACTTTGTAGGAGGAATGCGAAGCAGTTTGGCTTTCTCAGTGCCGCTCAGCCTAGGGCAATGAGGCAGATTTGCATGCCATGTAGGACGTGAGAGAACACATTTCCTGGAGCTGTTGGAGTGCTGAGGAAATCTAGCTCTCCCAAGGAAGAGTGCAGTGTGTTGCCCTCCACTCAGCATACACAGAGTGACTGGGAAAGGTTTCCGGGCCTGGATGTTTCTTAGCAGCCCAGTGGAGCCTGCCGGTACTCGGTGTTCTTGCAGGGAATAGGGTGCCCACGCGAGGTCCTCGCTGTCTTGAAAAGCTTACTAACCTTAAAAGAAAACAGACCTGAAACTAAGGCCTCAAGGCAACTGCTCCAAGCTTCGCTTCGGCAGGGCTAGTCAAGGCTTTACCTTGAGGAAAGGCCTCACGTCAAGTTTCCTTTTAGCTCTAGAGCGTCTCAGGAGAAGCTCCCACCCTGGCTATGAAAGCACGCTGTTGATGTAAGAACACTCGTTCCCTTCCCAGAGCCTTGCCTACAGTGACTAAAAGCACGTCCTAAAACTGTTTTTTAGGTAGCTTCAGGGCAGCCTGAATGGAACTTTCAAAATGGGAAAGCAAGGCTTGTGCCATAAGGTCCCCGTTTCCAGCGAACACGCAGCCTACCTCCGTGTGATTCCTACCAAGGAAATATACACTCTAGCTACACACTGGTCCCTTCCTTGAATAAAGTTTATTTGGCACGGAGTTCGGCGTGTAGCCAACCGCCTCCCCCAAGGAGCGCTGTAGGTAGGCTATCGGGCTTAGCTTCTTCTAAAACCCTGCAGTGTAAGAGGAAGAGCTGTGCTTTGGTTACAGCAGGAACGCAGGCCGACTTTCTCCTGTAAGGATGGGGTCTTATGGTGTGACTTTGTAGGAGGAATGCGAAGCAGTTTGGCTTTCTCAGTGCCGCTCAGCCTAGGGCAATGAGGCAGATTTGCATGCCATGTAGGACGTGAGAGAACACATTTCCTGGAGCTGTTGGAGTGCTGAGGAAATCTAGCTCTCCCAAGGAAGAGTGCAGTGTGTTGCCCTCCACTCAGCATACACAGAGTGACTGGGAAAGGTTTCCGGGCCTGGATGTTTCTTAGCAGCCCAGTGGAGCCTGCCGGTACTCGGTGTTCTTGCAGGGAATAGGGTGCCCACGCGAGGTCCTCGCTGTCTTGAAAAGCTTACTAACCTTAAAAGAAAACAGACCTGAAACTAAGGCCTCAAGGCAACTGCTCCAAGCTTCGCTTCGGCAGGGCTAGTCAAGGCTTTACCTTGAGGAAAGGCCTCACGTCAAGTTTCCTTTTAGCTCTAGAGCGTCTCAGGAGAAGCTCCCACCCAGGCTATGAAAGCACGCTGTTGATGTAGAGAACACTCGTTCCCTTCCCAGAGCCCTGCCTACAGTGACTAAAAGCACGTCCTAAAACTGTTTTTTAGGTAGCTTCAGGGCAGCATGAATGGAGCTTTCAAAATGGGAAAGCAAGGCTTGTGCCATAAGGTCCCCGTTTCCAGCGAACACGCAGCCTACCTCCGTGTGATTCCTACCAAGGAAATATACACTCTAGCTACACACTGGTCCCTTCCTTGAATAAAGTTTATTTGGCACGGAGTTCTGCGTGTAGCCAACCGCCTCCCCCAAGGAGCGCTCTAGGTAGGCTATCGGGCTTAGCTTCTTCTAAAACCCTGCAGTGTAAGAGGAAGAGCTGTGCTTTGGTTACAGCAGGAACGCAGGCCGACTTTCTCCTGTAAGGATGGGGTCTTATGGTGTGACTTTGTAGGAGGAATGCGAAGCAGTTTGGCTTTCTCAGTGCCGCTCAGCCTAGGGCAATGAGGCAGATTTGCATGCCATGTAGGACGTGAGAGAACACATTTCCTGGAACTGTTGGAGTGCTGAGGAAATCTAGCTCTCCCAAGGAAGAGTGCAGTGTGTTGCCCTCCACTCAGCATACACAGAGTGACTGGGAAAGGTTTCCGGGCCTGGATGTTTCTTAGCAGCCCAGTGGAGCCTGCCGGTACTCGGTGTTCTTGCAGGGAATAGGGTGCCCACGCGAGGTCCTCGCTGTCTTGAAAAGCTTACTAACCTTAAAAGAAAACAGACCTGAAACTAAGGCCTCAAGGCAACTGCTCCAAGCTTCGCTTCGGCAGGGCTAGTCAAGGCTTTACCTTGAGGAAAGGCCTCACGTCAAGTTTCCTTTTAGCTCTAGAGCGTCTCAGGAGAAGCTCCCACCCAGGCTATGAAAGCACGCTGTTGATGTAGAGAACACTCGTTCCCTTCCCAGAGCCCTGCCTACAGTGACTAAAAGCACGTCCTAAAACTGTTTTTTAGGGAGCTTCAGGGCAGCATGAATGGAGCTTTCAAAATGGGAAAGCAAGGCTTGTGCCATAAGGTCCCCGTTTCCAGCGAACACGCAGCCTACCTCCGTGTGATTCCTACCAAGGAAATATACACTCTAGCTACACACTGGTCCCTTCCTTGAATAAAGTTTATTTGGCACGGAGTTCTGCGTGTAGCCAACCGCCTCCCCCAAGGAGCGCTCTAGGTAGGCTATCGGGCTTAGCTTCTTCTAAAACCCTGTAGTGTAAGAGGAAGAGCTGTGCTTTGGTTACAGCAGGAACGCAGGCCGACTTTCTCCTGTAAGGATGGGGTCTTATGGTGTGACTTTGTAGGAGGAATGCGAAGCAGTTTGGGTTTCTCAGTGCCGCTCAGCCTAGGGCAATGAGGCAGATTTGCATGCCATGTAGGACGTGAGAGAACACATTTCCTGGAACTGTTGGAGTGCTGAGGAAATCTAGCTCTCCCAAGGAAGAGTGCAGTGTGTTGCCCTCCACTCAGCATACACAGAGTGACTGGGAAAGGTTTCCGGGCCTGGATGTTTCTTAGCAGCCCAGTGGAGCCTGCCGGTACTCGGTGTTCTTGCAGGGAATAGGGTGCCCACGCGAGGTCCTCGCTGTCTTGAAAAGCTTACTAACCTTAAAAGAAAACAGACCTGAAACTAAGGCCTCAAGGCAACTGCTCCAAGCTTCGCTTCGGCAGGGCTAGTCAAGGCTTTACCTTGAGGAAAGGCCTCACGTCAAGTTTCCTTTTAGCTCTAGAGCGTCTCAGGAGAAGCTCCCACCCTGGCTATGAAAGCACGCTGTTGATGTAAGAACACTCGTTCCCTTCCCAGAGCCTTGCCTACAGTGACTAAAAGCACGTCCTAAAACTGTTTTTTAGGTAGCTTCAGGGCAGCCTGAATGGAACTTTCAAAATGGGAAAGCAAGGCTTGTGCCATAAGGTCCCCGTTTCCAGCGAACACGCAGCCTACCTCCGTGTGATTCCTACCAAGGAAATATACACTCTAGCTACACACTGGTCCCTTCCTTGAATAAAGTTTATTTGGCACGGAGTTCGGCGTGTAGCCAACCGCCTCCCCCAAGGAGCGCTCTAGGTAGGCTATCGGGCTTAGCTTCTTCTAAAACCCTGCAGTGTAAGAGGAAGAGCTGTGCTTTGGTTACAGCAGGAACGCAGTCCGACTTTCTCCTGTAAGGATGGGGTCTTATGGTGTGACTTTGTAGGAGGAATGCGAAGCAGTTTGGGTTTCTCAGTGCCGCTCAGCCTAGGGCAATGAGGCAGATTTGCATGCCATGTAGGACGTGAGAGAACACATTTCCTGGAGCTGTTGGAGTGCTGAGGAAATCTAGCTCTCCCAAGGAAGAGTGCAGTGTGTTGCCCTCCACTCAGCATACACAGAGTGACTGGGAAAGGTTTCCGGGCCTGGATGTTTCTTAGCAGCCCAGTGGAGCCTGCCGGTACTCGGTGTTCTTGCAGGGAATAGGGTGCCCACGCGAGGTCCTCGCTGTCTTGAAAAGCTTACTAACCTTAAAAGAAAACAGACCTGAAACTAAGGCCTCAAGGCAACTGCTCCAAGCTTCGCTTCGGCAGGGCTAGTCAAGGCTTTACCTTGAGGAAAGGCCTCACGTCAAGTTTCCTTTTAGCTCTAGAGCGTCTCAGGAGAAGCTCCCACCCTGGCTATGAAAGCACGCTGTTGATGTAGAGAACACTCGTTCCCTTCCCAGAGCCCTGCCTACAGTGACTAAAAGCACGTCCTAAAACTGTTTTTTAGGTAGCTTCAGGGCAGCATGAATGGAGCTTTCAAAATGGGAAAGCAAGGCTTGTGCCATAAGGTCCCCGTTTCCAGCGAACACGCAGCCTACCTCCGTGTGATTCCTACCAAGGAAATATACACTCTAGCTACACACTGGTCCCTTCCTTGAATAAAGTTTATTTGGCACGGAGTTCTGCGTGTAGCCAACCGCCTCCCCCAAGGAGCGCTCTAGGTAGGCTATCGGGCTTAGCTTCTTCTAAAACCCTGCAGTGTAAGAGGAAGAGCTGTGCTTTGGTTACAGCAGGAACGCAGGCCGACTTTCTCCTGTAAGGATGGGGTCTTATGGTGTGACTTTGTAGGAGGAATGCGAAGCAGTTTGGCTTTCTCAGTGCCGCTCAGCCTAGGGCAATGAGGCAGATTTGCATGCCATGTAGGACGTGAGAGAACACATTTCCTGGAACTGTTGGAGTGCTGAGGAAATCTAGCTCTCCCAAGGAAGAGTGCAGTGTGTTGCCCTCCACTCAGCATACACAGAGTGACTGGGAAAGGTTTCCGGGCCTGGATGTTTCTTAGCAGCCCAGTGGAGCCTGCCGGTACTCGGTGTTCTTGCAGGGAATAGGGTGCCCACGCGAGGTCCTCGCTGTCTTGAAAAGCTTACTAACCTTAAAAGAAAACAGACCTGAAACTAAGGCCTCAAGGCAACTGCTCCAAGCTTCGCTTCGGCAGGGCTAGTCAAGGCTTTACCTTGAGGAAAGGCCTCACGTCAAGTTTCCTTTTAGCTCTAGAGCGTCTCAGGAGAAGCTCCCACCCAGGCTATGAAAGCACGCTGTTGATGTAGAGAACACTCGTTCCCTTCCCAGAGCCCTGCCTACAGTGACTAAAAGCACGTCCTAAAACTGTTTTTTAGGGAGCTTCAGGGCAGCATGAATGGAGCTTTCAAAATGGGAAAGCAAGGCTTGTGCCATAAGGTCCCCGTTTCCAGCGAACACGCAGCCTACCTCCGTGTGATTCCTACCAAGGAAATATACACTCTAGCTACACACTGGTCCCTTCCTTGAATAAAGTTTATTTGGCACGGAGTTCTGCGTGTAGCCAACCGCCTCCCCCAAGGAGCGCTCTAGGTAGGCTATCGGGCTTAGCTTCTTCTAAAACCCTGTAGTGTAAGAGGAAGAGCTGTGCTTTGGTTACAGCAGGAACGCAGGCCGACTTTCTCCTGTAAGGATGGGGTCTTATGGTGTGACTTTGTAGGAGGAATGCGAAGCAGTTTGGGTTTCTCAGTGCCGCTCAGCCTAGGGCAATGAGGCAGATTTGCATGCCATGTAGGACGTGAGAGAACACATTTCCTGGAACTGTTGGAGTGCTGAGGAAATCTAGCTCTCCCAAGGAAGAGTGCAGTGTGTTGCCCTCCACTCAGCATACACAGAGTGACTGGGAAAGGTTTCCGGGCCTGGATGTTTCTTAGCAGCCCAGTGGAGCCTGCCAGTACTCGGTGTTCTTGCAGGGAATAGGGTGCCCACGCGAGGTCCTCGCTGTCTTGAAAAGCTTACTAACCTTAAAAGAAAACAGACCTGAAACTAAGGCCTCAAGGCAACTGCTCCAAGCTTCGCTTCGGCAGGGCTAGTCAAGGCTTTACCTTGAGGAAAGGCCTCACGTCAAGTTTCCTTTTAGCTCTAGAGCGTCTCAGGAGAAGCTCCCACCCAGGCTATGAAAGCACGCTGTTGATGTAAGAACACTCGTTCCCTTCCCAGAGCCCTGCCTACAGTGACTAAAAGCACGTCCTAAAACTGTTTTTTAAGTAGCTTCAGGGCAGCATGAATGGAGCTTTCAAAAGGGGAAAGCAAGGCTTGTGCCATAAGGTCCCCGTTTCCAGCGAACACGCAGCCTACCTCCGTGTGATTCCTACCAAGGAAATATACACTCTAGCTACACACTGGTCCCTTCCTTGAATAAAGTTTATTTGGCACGGAGTTCTGCGTGTAGCCAACCGCCTCCCCCAAGGAGCGCTCTAGGTAGGCTATCGGGCTTAGCTTCTTCTAAAACCCTGCAGTGTAAGAGGAAGAGCTGTGCTTTGGTTACAGCAGGAACGCAGGCCGACTTTCTCCTGTAAGGATGGGGTCTTATGGTGTGACTTTGTAGGAGGAATGCGAAGCAGTTTGGCTTTCTCAGTGCCGCTCAGCCTAGGGCAATGAGGCAGATTTGCATGCCATGTAGGACGTGAGAGAACACATTTCCTGGAGCTGTTGGAGTGCTGAGGAAATCTAGCTCTCCCAAGGAAGAGTGCAGTGTGTTGCCCTCCACTCAGCATACACAGAGTGACTGGGAAAGGTTTCCGGGCCTGGATGTTTCTTAGCAGCCCAGTGGAGCCTGCCGGTACTCGGTGTTCTTGCAGGGAATAGGGTGCCCACGCGAGGTCCTCGCTGTCTTGAAAAGCTTACTAACCTTAAAAGAAAACAGACCTGAAACTAAGGCCTCAAGGCAACTGCTCCAAGCTTCGCTTCGGCAGGGCTAGTCAAGGCTTTACCTTGAGGAAAGGCCTCACGTCAAGTTTCCTTTTAGCTCTAGAGCGTCTCAGGAGAAGCTCCCACCCTGGCTATGAAAGCACGCTGTTGATGTAAGAACACTCGTTCCCTTCCCAGAGCCTTGCCTACAGTGACTAAAAGCACGTCCTAAAACTGTTTTTTAGGTAGCTTCAGGGCAGCCTGAATGGAACTTTCAAAATGGGAAAGCAAGGCTTGTGCCATAAGGTCCCCGTTTCCAGCGAACACGCAGCCTACCTCCGTGTGATTCCTACCAAGGAAATATACACTCTAGCTACACACTGGTCCCTTCCTTGAATAAAGTTTATTTGGCACGGAGTTCGGCGTGTAGCCAACCGCCTCCCCCAAGGAGCGCTCTAGGTAGGCTATCGGGCTTAGCTTCTTCTAAAACCCTGCAGTGTAAGAGGAAGAGCTGTGCTTTGGTTACAGCAGGAACGCAGGCCGACTTTCTCCTGTAAGGATGGGGTCTTATGGTGTGACTTTGTAGGAGGAATGCGAAGCAGTTTGGCTTTCTCAGTGCCGCTCAGCCTAGGGCAATGAGGCAGATTTGCATGCCATGTAGGACGTGAGAGAACACATTTCCTGGAGCTGTTGGAGTGCTGAGGAAATCTAGCTCTCCCAAGGAAGAGTGCAGTGTGTTGCCCTCCACTCAGCATACACAGAGTGACTGGGAAAGGTTTCCGGGCCTGGATGTTTCTTAGCAGCCCAGTGGAGCCTGCCGGTACTCGGTGTTCTTGCAGGGAATAGGGTGCCCACGCGAGGTCCTCGCTGTCTTGAAAAGCTTACTAACCTTAAAAGAAAACAGACCTGAAACTAAGGCCTCAAGGCAACTGCTCCAAGCTTCGCTTCGGCAGGGCTAGTCAAGGCTTTACCTTGAGGAAAGGCCTCACGTCAAGTTTCCTTTTAGCTCTAGAGCGTCTCAGGAGAAGCTCCCACCCAGGCTATGAAAGCACGCTGTTGATGTAGAGAACACTCGTTCCCTTCCCAGAGCCCTGCCTACAGTGACTAAAAGCACGTCCTAAAACTGTTTTTTAGGTAGCTTCAGGGCAGCATGAATGGAGCTTTCAAAATGGGAAAGCAAGGCTTGTGCCATAAGGTCCCCGTTTCCAGCGAACACGCAGCCTACCTCCGTGTGATTCCTACCAAGGAAATATACACTCTAGCTACACACTGGTCCCTTCCTTGAATAAAGTTTATTTGGCACGGAGTTCTGCGTGTAGCCAACCGCCTCCCCCAAGGAGCGCTCTAGGTAGGCTATCGGGCTTAGCTTCTTCTAAAACCCTGTAGTGTAAGAGGAAGAGCTGTGCTTTGGTTACAGCAGGAACGCAGGCCGACTTTCTCCTGTAAGGATGGGGTCTTATGGTGTGACTTTGTAGGAGGAATGCGAAGCAGTTTGGGTTTCTCAGTGCCGCTCAGCCTAGGGCAATGAGGCAGATTTGCATGCCATGTAGGACGTGAGAGAACACATTTCCTGGAACTGTTGGAGTGCTGAGGAAATCTAGCTCTCCCAAGGAAGAGTGCAGTGTGTTGCCCTCCACTCAGCATACACAGAGTGACTGGGAAAGGTTTCCGGGCCTGGATGTTTCTTAGCAGCCCAGTGGAGCCTGCCGGTACTCGGTGTTCTTGCAGGGAATAGGGTGCCCACGCGAGGTCCTCGCTGTCTTGAAAAGCTTACTAACCTTAAAAGAAAACAGACCTGAAACTAAGGCCTCAAGGCAACTGCTCCAAGCTTCGCTTCGGCAGGGCTAGTCAAGGCTTTACCTTGAGGAAAGGCCTCACGTCAAGTTTCCTTTTAGCTCTAGAGCGTCTCAGGAGAAGCTCCCACCCTGGCTATGAAAGCACGCTGTTGATGTAAGAACACTCGTTCCCTTCCCAGAGCCTTGCCTACAGTGACTAAAAGCACGTCCTAAAACTGTTTTTTAGGTAGCTTCAGGGCAGCCTGAATGGAGCTTTCAAAAGGGGAAAGCAAGGCTTGTGCCATAAGGTCCCCGTTTCCAGCGAACACGCAGCCTACCTCCGTGTGATTCCTACCAAGGAAATATACACTCTAGCTACACACTGGTCCCTTCCTTGAATAAAGTTTATTTGGCACGGAGTTCGGCGTGTAGCCAACCGCCTCCCCCAAGGAGCGCTCTAGGTAGGCTATCGGGCTTAGCTTCTTCTAAAACCCTGCAGTGTAAGAGGAAGAGCTGTGCTTTGGTTACAGCAGGAACGCAGGCCGACTTTCTCCTGTAAGGATGGGGTCTTATGGTGTGACTTTGTAGGAGGAATGCGAAGCAGTTTGGGTTTCTCAGTGCCGCTCAGCCTAGGGCAATGAGGCAGATTTGCATGCCATGTAGGACGTGAGAGAACACATTTCCTGGAGCTGTTGGAGTGCTGAGGAAATCTAGCTCTCCCAAGGAAGAGTGCAGTGTGTTGCCCTCCACTCAGCATACAGAGAGTGACTGGGGAAGGTTTCCGGGCCTGGATGTTTCTTAGCAGCCCAGTGGAGCCTGCCGGTACTCGGTGTTCTTGCAGGGAATAGGGTGCCCACGCGAGGTCCTCGCTGTCTTGAAAAGCTTACTAACCTTAAAAGAAAACAGACCTGAAACTAAGGCCTCAAAGCAACTGCTCCAAGCTTCGCTTCAGCAGGGCTAGTCAAGGCTTTACCTTGAGGAAAGGCCTCACGTCAAGTTTCCTTTTAGCTCTAGAGCGTCTCAGGAGAAGCTCCCACCCAGGCTATGAAAGCACGCTGTTGATGTAGAGAACACTCGTTCCCTTCCCAGAGCCCTGCCTACAGTGACTAAAAGCACGTCCTAAAACTGTTTTTTAGGTAGCTTCAGGGCAGCAAAAATGGAGCTTTCAAAATGGGAAAGCAAGGCTTGTGCCATAAGGTCCCCGTTTCCAGCGAACACGCAGCCTACCTCCGTGTGATTCCTACCAAGGAAATATACACTCTAGCTACACACTGGTCCCTTCCTTGAATAAAGTTTATTTGGCACGGAGTTCTGCGTGTAGCCAACCGCCTCCCCCAAGGAGCGCTCTAGGTAGGCTATCGGGCTTAGCTTCTTCTAAAACCCTGCAGTGTAAGAGGAAGAGCTGTGCTTTGGTTACAGCAGGAACGCAGGCCGACTTTCTCCTGTAAGGATGGGGTCTTATGGTGTGAGTTTGTAGGAGGAATGCGAAGCAGTTTGGTTTTCTCAGTGCCGCTCAGCCTAGGGCAATGAGGCAGATTTGCATGCCATGTAGGACGTGAGAGAACACATTTCCTGGAGCTGTTGGAGTGCTGAGGAAATCTAGCTCTCCCAAGGAAGAGTGCAGTTTGTTGGTCTCCACTCAGCATACACAGAGTGACTGGGAAAGGTTTCCGGGCCTGGATGTTTCTTAGCAGCCCAGTGGAGCCTGCCGGTACTCGGTGTTCTTGCAGGGAATAGGGTGCCCACGCGAGGTCCTCGCTGTCTTGAAAAGCTTACTAACCTTAAAAGAAAACAGACCTGAAACTAAGGCCTCAAGGCAACTGCTCCAAGCTTCGCTTCGGCAGGGCTAGTCAAGGCTTTACCTTGAGGAAAGGCCTCACGTCAAGTTTCCTTTTAGCTCTAGAGCGTCTCAGGAGAAGCTCCCACCCAGGCTATGAAAGCACGCTGTTGATGTAGAGAACACTCGTTACCTTCCCAGAGCCCTGCCTACAGTGACTAAAAGCACGTCCTAAAACTGTTTTTTAGGTAGCTTCAGGGCAGCATGAATGGAGCTTTCAAAAGGGGAAAGCAAGGCTTGTGCCATAAGGTCCCCGTTTCCAGCGAACACGCAGCCTACCTCCGTGTGATTCCTACCAAGGAAATATACACTCTAGCTACACACTGGTCCCTTCCTTGAATAAAGTTTATTTGGCACGGAGTTCTGCGTGTAGCCAACCGCCTCCCCCAAGGAGCGCTCTAGGTAGGCTATCGGGCTTAGCTTCTTCTAAAACCCTGCAGTGTAAGAGGAAGAGCTGTGCTTTGGTTACAGCAGGAACGCAGGCCGACTTTCTCCTGTAAGGATGGGGTCTTATGGTGTGACTTTGTAGGAGGAATGCGAAGCAGTTTGGCTTTCTCAGTGCCGCTCAGCCTAGGGCAATGAGGCAGATTTGCATGCCATGTAGGACGTGAGAGAACACATTTCCTGGAGCTGTTGGAGTGCTGAGGAAATCTAGCTCTCCCAAGGAAGAGTGCAGTGTGTTGCCCTCCACTCAGCATACACAGAGTGACTGGGAAAGGTTTCCGGGCCTGGATGTTTCTTAGCAGCCCAGTGGAGCCTGCCGGTACTCGGTGTTCTTGCAGGGAATAGGGTGCCCACGCGAGGTCCTCGCTGTCTTGAAAAGCTTACTAACCTTAAAAGAAAACAGACCTGAAACTAAGGCCTCAAGGCAACTGCTCCAAGCTTCGCTTCGGCAGGGCTAGTCAAGGCTTTACCTTGAGGAAAGGCCTCACGTCAAGTTTCCTTTTAGCTCTAGAGCGTCTCAGGAGAAGCTCCCACCCTGGCTATGAAAGCACGCTGTTGATGTAAGAACACTCGTTCCCTTCCCAGAGCCTTGCCTACAGTGACTAAAAGCACGTCCTAAAACTGTTTTTTAGGTAGCTTCAGGGCAGCCTGAATGGAACTTTCAAAATGGGAAAGCAAGGCTTGTGCCATAAGGTCCCCGTTTCCAGCGAACACGCAGCCTACCTCCGTGTGATTCCTACCAAGGAAATATACACTCTAGCTACACACTGGTCCCTTCCTTGAATAAAGTTTATTTGGCACGGAGTTCGGCGTGTAGCCAACCGCCTCCCCCAAGGAGCGCTGTAGGTAGGCTATCGGGCTTAGCTTCTTCTAAAACCCTGCAGTGTAAGAGGAAGAGCTGTGCTTTGGTTACAGCAGGAACGCAGGCCGACTTTCTCCTGTAAGGATGGGGTCTTATGGTGTGACTTTGTAGGAGGAATGCGAAGCAGTTTGGCTTTCTCAGTGCCGCTCAGCCTAGGGCAATGAGGCAGATTTGCATGCCATGTAGGACGTGAGAGAACACATTTCCTGGAGCTGTTGGAGTGCTGAGGAAATCTAGCTCTCCCAAGGAAGAGTGCAGTGTGTTGCCCTCCACTCAGCATACACAGAGTGACTGGGAAAGGTTTCCGGGCCTGGATGTTTCTTAGCAGCCCAGTGGAGCCTGCCGGTACTCGGTGTTCTTGCAGGGAATAGGGTGCCCACGCGAGGTCCTCGCTGTCTTGAAAAGCTTACTAACCTTAAAAGAAAACAGACCTGAAACTAAGGCCTCAAGGCAACTGCTCCAAGCTTCGCTTCGGCAGGGCTAGTCAAGGCTTTACCTTGAGGAAAGGCCTCACGTCAAGTTTCCTTTTAGCTCTAGAGCGTCTCAGGAGAAGCTCCCACCCAGGCTATGAAAGCACGCTGTTGATGTAGAGAACACTCGTTCCCTTCCCAGAGCCCTGCCTACAGTGACTAAAAGCACGTCCTAAAACTGTTTTTTAGGTAGCTTCAGGGCAGCATGAATGGAGCTTTCAAAATGGGAAAGCAAGGCTTGTGCCATAAGGTCCCCGTTTCCAGCGAACACGCAGCCTACCTCCGTGTGATTCCTACCAAGGAAATATACACTCTAGCTACACACTGGTCCCTTCCTTGAATAAAGTTTATTTGGCACGGAGTTCTGCGTGTAGCCAACCGCCTCCCCCAAGGAGCGCTCTAGGTAGGCTATCGGGCTTAGCTTCTTCTAAAACCCTGCAGTGTAAGAGGAAGAGCTGTGCTTTGGTTACAGCAGGAACGCAGGCCGACTTTCTCCTGTAAGGATGGGGTCTTATGGTGTGACTTTGTAGGAGGAATGCGAAGCAGTTTGGCTTTCTCAGTGCCGCTCAGCCTAGGGCAATGAGGCAGATTTGCATGCCATGTAGGACGTGAGAGAACACATTTCCTGGAACTGTTGGAGTGCTGAGGAAATCTAGCTCTCCCAAGGAAGAGTGCAGTGTGTTGCCCTCCACTCAGCATACACAGAGTGACTGGGAAAGGTTTCCGGGCCTGGATGTTTCTTAGCAGCCCAGTGGAGCCTGCCGGTACTCGGTGTTCTTGCAGGGAATAGGGTGCCCACGCGAGGTCCTCGCTGTCTTGAAAAGCTTACTAACCTTAAAAGAAAACAGACCTGAAACTAAGGCCTCAAGGCAACTGCTCCAAGCTTCGCTTCGGCAGGGCTAGTCAAGGCTTTACCTTGAGGAAAGGCCTCACGTCAAGTTTCCTTTTAGCTCTAGAGCGTCTCAGGAGAAGCTCCCACCCAGGCTATGAAAGCACGCTGTTGATGTAGAGAACACTCGTTCCCTTCCCAGAGCCCTGCCTACAGTGACTAAAAGCACGTCCTAAAACTGTTTTTTAGGGAGCTTCAGGGCAGCATGAATGGAGCTTTCAAAATGGGAAAGCAAGGCTTGTGCCATAAGGTCCCCGTTTCCAGCGAACACGCAGCCTACCTCCGTGTGATTCCTACCAAGGAAATATACACTCTAGCTACACACTGGTCCCTTCCTTGAATAAAGTTTATTTGGCACGGAGTTCTGCGTGTAGCCAACCGCCTCCCCCAAGGAGCGCTCTAGGTAGGCTATCGGGCTTAGCTTCTTCTAAAACCCTGTAGTGTAAGAGGAAGAGCTGTGCTTTGGTTACAGCAGGAACGCAGGCCGACTTTCTCCTGTAAGGATGGGGTCTTATGGTGTGACTTTGTAGGAGGAATGCGAAGCAGTTTGGGTTTCTCAGTGCCGCTCAGCCTAGGGCAATGAGGCAGATTTGCATGCCATGTAGGACGTGAGAGAACACATTTCCTGGAACTGTTGGAGTGCTGAGGAAATCTAGCTCTCCCAAGGAAGAGTGCAGTGTGTTGCCCTCCACTCAGCATACACAGAGTGACTGGGAAAGGTTTCCGGGCCTGGATGTTTCTTAGCAGCCCAGTGGAGCCTGCCGGTACTCGGTGTTCTTGCAGGGAATAGGGTGCCCACGCGAGGTCCTCGCTGTCTTGAAAAGCTTACTAACCTTAAAAGAAAACAGACCTGAAACTAAGGCCTCAAGGCAACTGCTCCAAGCTTCGCTTCGGCAGGGCTAGTCAAGGCTTTACCTTGAGGAAAGGCCTCACGTCAAGTTTCCTTTTAGCTCTAGAGCGTCTCAGGAGAAGCTCCCACCCTGGCTATGAAAGCACGCTGTTGATGTAAGAACACTCGTTCCCTTCCCAGAGCCTTGCCTACAGTGACTAAAAGCACGTCCTAAAACTGTTTTTTAGGTAGCTTCAGGGCAGCCTGAATGGAACTTTCAAAATGGGAAAGCAAGGCTTGTGCCATAAGGTCCCCGTTTCCAGCGAACACGCAGCCTACCTCCGTGTGATTCCTACCAAGGAAATATACACTCTAGCTACACACTGGTCCCTTCCTTGAATAAAGTTTATTTGGCACGGAGTTCGGCGTGTAGCCAACCGCCTCCCCCAAGGAGCGCTCTAGGTAGGCTATCGGGCTTAGCTTCTTCTAAAACCCTGCAGTGTAAGAGGAAGAGCTGTGCTTTGGTTACAGCAGGAACGCAGTCCGACTTTCTCCTGTAAGGATGGGGTCTTATGGTGTGACTTTGTAGGAGGAATGCGAAGCAGTTTGGGTTTCTCAGTGCCGCTCAGCCTAGGGCAATGAGGCAGATTTGCATGCCATGTAGGACGTGAGAGAACACATTTCCTGGAGCTGTTGGAGTGCTGAGGAAATCTAGCTCTCCCAAGGAAGAGTGCAGTGTGTTGCCCTCCACTCAGCATACACAGAGTGACTGGGAAAGGTTTCCGGGCCTGGATGTTTCTTAGCAGCCCAGTGGAGCCTGCCGGTACTCGGTGTTCTTGCAGGGAATAGGGTGCCCACGCGAGGTCCTCGCTGTCTTGAAAAGCTTACTAACCTTAAAAGAAAACAGACCTGAAACTAAGGCCTCAAGGCAACTGCTCCAAGCTTCGCTTCGGCAGGGCTAGTCAAGGCTTTACCTTGAGGAAAGGCCTCACGTCAAGTTTCCTTTTAGCTCTAGAGCGTCTCAGGAGAAGCTCCCACCCTGGCTATGAAAGCACGCTGTTGATGTAGAGAACACTCGTTCCCTTCCCAGAGCCCTGCCTACAGTGACTAAAAGCACGTCCTAAAACTGTTTTTTAGGTAGCTTCAGGGCAGCATGAATGGAGCTTTCAAAATGGGAAAGCAAGGCTTGTGCCATAAGGTCCCCGTTTCCAGCGAACACGCAGCCTACCTCCGTGTGATTCCTACCAAGGAAATATACACTCTAGCTACACACTGGTCCCTTCCTTGAATAAAGTTTATTTGGCACGGAGTTCTGCGTGTAGCCAACCGCCTCCCCCAAGGAGCGCTCTAGGTAGGCTATCGGGCTTAGCTTCTTCTAAAACCCTGCAGTGTAAGAGGAAGAGCTGTGCTTTGGTTACAGCAGGAACGCAGGCCGACTTTCTCCTGTAAGGATGGGGTCTTATGGTGTGACTTTGTAGGAGGAATGCGAAGCAGTTTGGCTTTCTCAGTGCCGCTCAGCCTAGGGCAATGAGGCAGATTTGCATGCCATGTAGGACGTGAGAGAACACATTTCCTGGAACTGTTGGAGTGCTGAGGAAATCTAGCTCTCCCAAGGAAGAGTGCAGTGTGTTGCCCTCCACTCAGCATACACAGAGTGACTGGGAAAGGTTTCCGGGCCTGGATGTTTCTTAGCAGCCCAGTGGAGCCTGCCGGTACTCGGTGTTCTTGCAGGGAATAGGGTGCCCACGCGAGGTCCTCGCTGTCTTGAAAAGCTTACTAACCTTAAAAGAAAACAGACCTGAAACTAAGGCCTCAAGGCAACTGCTCCAAGCTTCGCTTCGGCAGGGCTAGTCAAGGCTTTACCTTGAGGAAAGGCCTCACGTCAAGTTTCCTTTTAGCTCTAGAGCGTCTCAGGAGAAGCTCCCACCCAGGCTATGAAAGCACGCTGTTGATGTAGAGAACACTCGTTCCCTTCCCAGAGCCCTGCCTACAGTGACTAAAAGCACGTCCTAAAACTGTTTTTTAGGGAGCTTCAGGGCAGCATGAATGGAGCTTTCAAAATGGGAAAGCAAGGCTTGTGCCATAAGGTCCCCGTTTCCAGCGAACACGCAGCCTACCTCCGTGTGATTCCTACCAAGGAAATATACACTCTAGCTACACACTGGTCCCTTCCTTGAATAAAGTTTATTTGGCACGGAGTTCTGCGTGTAGCCAACCGCCTCCCCCAAGGAGCGCTCTAGGTAGGCTATCGGGCTTAGCTTCTTCTAAAACCCTGTAGTGTAAGAGGAAGAGCTGTGCTTTGGTTACAGCAGGAACGCAGGCCGACTTTCTCCTGTAAGGATGGGGTCTTATGGTGTGACTTTGTAGGAGGAATGCGAAGCAGTTTGGGTTTCTCAGTGCCGCTCAGCCTAGGGCAATGAGGCAGATTTGCATGCCATGTAGGACGTGAGAGAACACATTTCCTGGAACTGTTGGAGTGCTGAGGAAATCTAGCTCTCCCAAGGAAGAGTGCAGTGTGTTGCCCTCCACTCAGCATACACAGAGTGACTGGGAAAGGTTTCCGGGCCTGGATGTTTCTTAGCAGCCCAGTGGAGCCTGCCAGTACTCGGTGTTCTTGCAGGGAATAGGGTGCCCACGCGAGGTCCTCGCTGTCTTGAAAAGCTTACTAACCTTAAAAGAAAACAGACCTGAAACTAAGGCCTCAAGGCAACTGCTCCAAGCTTCGCTTCGGCAGGGCTAGTCAAGGCTTTACCTTGAGGAAAGGCCTCACGTCAAGTTTCCTTTTAGCTCTAGAGCGTCTCAGGAGAAGCTCCCACCCAGGCTATGAAAGCACGCTGTTGATGTAAGAACACTCGTTCCCTTCCCAGAGCCCTGCCTACAGTGACTAAAAGCACGTCCTAAAACTGTTTTTTAAGTAGCTTCAGGGCAGCATGAATGGAGCTTTCAAAAGGGGAAAGCAAGGCTTGTGCCATAAGGTCCCCGTTTCCAGCGAACACGCAGCCTACCTCCGTGTGATTCCTACCAAGGAAATATACACTCTAGCTACACACTGGTCCCTTCCTTGAATAAAGTTTATTTGGCACGGAGTTCTGCGTGTAGCCAACCGCCTCCCCCAAGGAGCGCTCTAGGTAGGCTATCGGGCTTAGCTTCTTCTAAAACCCTGCAGTGTAAGAGGAAGAGCTGTGCTTTGGTTACAGCAGGAACGCAGGCCGACTTTCTCCTGTAAGGATGGGGTCTTATGGTGTGACTTTGTAGGAGGAATGCGAAGCAGTTTGGCTTTCTCAGTGCCGCTCAGCCTAGGGCAATGAGGCAGATTTGCATGCCATGTAGGACGTGAGAGAACACATTTCCTGGAGCTGTTGGAGTGCTGAGGAAATCTAGCTCTCCCAAGGAAGAGTGCAGTGTGTTGCCCTCCACTCAGCATACACAGAGTGACTGGGAAAGGTTTCCGGGCCTGGATGTTTCTTAGCAGCCCAGTGGAGCCTGCCGGTACTCGGTGTTCTTGCAGGGAATAGGGTGCCCACGCGAGGTCCTCGCTGTCTTGAAAAGCTTACTAACCTTAAAAGAAAACAGACCTGAAACTAAGGCCTCAAGGCAACTGCTCCAAGCTTCGCTTCGGCAGGGCTAGTCAAGGCTTTACCTTGAGGAAAGGCCTCACGTCAAGTTTCCTTTTAGCTCTAGAGCGTCTCAGGAGAAGCTCCCACCCTGGCTATGAAAGCACGCTGTTGATGTAAGAACACTCGTTCCCTTCCCAGAGCCTTGCCTACAGTGACTAAAAGCACGTCCTAAAACTGTTTTTTAGGTAGCTTCAGGGCAGCCTGAATGGAACTTTCAAAATGGGAAAGCAAGGCTTGTGCCATAAGGTCCCCGTTTCCAGCGAACACGCAGCCTACCTCCGTGTGATTCCTACCAAGGAAATATACACTCTAGCTACACACTGGTCCCTTCCTTGAATAAAGTTTATTTGGCACGGAGTTCGGCGTGTAGCCAACCGCCTCCCCCAAGGAGCGCTCTAGGTAGGCTATCGGGCTTAGCTTCTTCTAAAACCCTGCAGTGTAAGAGGAAGAGCTGTGCTTTGGTTACAGCAGGAACGCAGGCCGACTTTCTCCTGTAAGGATGGGGTCTTATGGTGTGACTTTGTAGGAGGAATGCGAAGCAGTTTGGCTTTCTCAGTGCCGCTCAGCCTAGGGCAATGAGGCAGATTTGCATGCCATGTAGGACGTGAGAGAACACATTTCCTGGAGCTGTTGGAGTGCTGAGGAAATCTAGCTCTCCCAAGGAAGAGTGCAGTGTGTTGCCCTCCACTCAGCATACACAGAGTGACTGGGAAAGGTTTCCGGGCCTGGATGTTTCTTAGCAGCCCAGTGGAGCCTGCCGGTACTCGGTGTTCTTGCAGGGAATAGGGTGCCCACGCGAGGTCCTCGCTGTCTTGAAAAGCTTACTAACCTTAAAAGAAAACAGACCTGAAACTAAGGCCTCAAGGCAACTGCTCCAAGCTTCGCTTCGGCAGGGCTAGTCAAGGCTTTACCTTGAGGAAAGGCCTCACGTCAAGTTTCCTTTTAGCTCTAGAGCGTCTCAGGAGAAGCTCCCACCCAGGCTATGAAAGCACGCTGTTGATGTAGAGAACACTCGTTCCCTTCCCAGAGCCCTGCCTACAGTGACTAAAAGCACGTCCTAAAACTGTTTTTTAGGTAGCTTCAGGGCAGCATGAATGGAGCTTTCAAAATGGGAAAGCAAGGCTTGTGCCATAAGGTCCCCGTTTCCAGCGAACACGCAGCCTACCTCCGTGTGATTCCTACCAAGGAAATATACACTCTAGCTACACACTGGTCCCTTCCTTGAATAAAGTTTATTTGGCACGGAGTTCTGCGTGTAGCCAACCGCCTCCCCCAAGGAGCGCTCTAGGTAGGCTATCGGGCTTAGCTTCTTCTAAAACCCTGTAGTGTAAGAGGAAGAGCTGTGCTTTGGTTACAGCAGGAACGCAGGCCGACTTTCTCCTGTAAGGATGGGGTCTTATGGTGTGACTTTGTAGGAGGAATGCGAAGCAGTTTGGGTTTCTCAGTGCCGCTCAGCCTAGGGCAATGAGGCAGATTTGCATGCCATGTAGGACGTGAGAGAACACATTTCCTGGAACTGTTGGAGTGCTGAGGAAATCTAGCTCTCCCAAGGAAGAGTGCAGTGTGTTGCCCTCCACTCAGCATACACAGAGTGACTGGGAAAGGTTTCCGGGCCTGGATGTTTCTTAGCAGCCCAGTGGAGCCTGCCGGTACTCGGTGTTCTTGCAGGGAATAGGGTGCCCACGCGAGGTCCTCGCTGTCTTGAAAAGCTTACTAACCTTAAAAGAAAACAGACCTGAAACTAAGGCCTCAAGGCAACTGCTCCAAGCTTCGCTTCGGCAGGGCTAGTCAAGGCTTTACCTTGAGGAAAGGCCTCACGTCAAGTTTCCTTTTAGCTCTAGAGCGTCTCAGGAGAAGCTCCCACCCTGGCTATGAAAGCACGCTGTTGATGTAAGAACACTCGTTCCCTTCCCAGAGCCTTGCCTACAGTGACTAAAAGCACGTCCTAAAACTGTTTTTTAGGTAGCTTCAGGGCAGCCTGAATGGAGCTTTCAAAAGGGGAAAGCAAGGCTTGTGCCATAAGGTCCCCGTTTCCAGCGAACACGCAGCCTACCTCCGTGTGATTCCTACCAAGGAAATATACACTCTAGCTACACACTGGTCCCTTCCTTGAATAAAGTTTATTTGGCACGGAGTTCGGCGTGTAGCCAACCGCCTCCCCCAAGGAGCGCTCTAGGTAGGCTATCGGGCTTAGCTTCTTCTAAAACCCTGCAGTGTAAGAGGAAGAGCTGTGCTTTGGTTACAGCAGGAACGCAGGCCGACTTTCTCCTGTAAGGATGGGGTCTTATGGTGTGACTTTGTAGGAGGAATGCGAAGCAGTTTGGGTTTCTCAGTGCCGCTCAGCCTAGGGCAATGAGGCAGATTTGCATGCCATGTAGGACGTGAGAGAACACATTTCCTGGAGCTGTTGGAGTGCTGAGGAAATCTAGCTCTCCCAAGGAAGAGTGCAGTGTGTTGCCCTCCACTCAGCATACACAGAGTGACTGGGAAAGGTTTCCGGGCCTGGATGTTTCTTAGCAGCCCAGTGGAGCCTGCCGGTACTCGGTGTTCTTGCAGGGAATAGGGTGCCCACGCGAGGTCCTCGCTGTCTTGAAAAGCTTACTAACCTTAAAAGAAAACAGACCTGAAACTAAGGCCTCAAGGCAACTGCTCCAAGCTTCGCTTCGGCAGGGCTAGTCAAGGCTTTACCTTGAGGAAAGGCCTCACGTCAAGTTTCCTTTTAGCTCTAGAGCGTCTCAGGAGAAGCTCCCACCCAGGCTATGAAAGCACGCTGTTGATGTAGAGAACACTCGTTCCCTTCCCAGAGCCCTGCCTACAGTGACTAAAAGCACGTCCTAAAACTGTTTTTTAGGTAGCTTCAGGGCAGCATGAATGGAGCTTTCAAAATGGGAAAGCAAGGCTTGTGCCATAAGGTCCCCGTTTCCAGCGAACACGCAGCCTACCTCCGTGTGATTCCTACCAAGGAAATATACACTCTAGCTACACACTGGTCCCTTCCTTGAATAAAGTTTATTTGGCACGGAGTTCTGCGTGTAGCCAACCGCCTCCCCCAAGGAGCGCTCTAGGTAGGCTATCGGGCTTAGCTTCTTCTAAAACCCTGCAGTGTAAGAGGAAGAGCTGTGCTTTGGTTACAGCAGGAACGCAGGCCGACTTTCTCCTGTAAGGATGGGGTCTTATGGTGTGACTTTGTAGGAGGAATGCGAAGCAGTTTGGCTTTCTCAGTGCCGCTCAGCCTAGGGCAATGAGGCAGATTTGCATGCCATGTAGGACGTGAGAGAACACATTTCCTGGAACTGTTGGAGTGCTGAGGAAATCTAGCTCTCCCAAGGAAGAGTGCAGTGTGTTGCCCTCCACTCAGCATACACAGAGTGACTGGGAAAGGTTTCCGGGCCTGGATGTTTCTTAGCAGCCCAGTGGAGCCTGCCGGTACTCGGTGTTCTTGCAGGGAATAGGGTGCCCACGCGAGGTCCTCGCTGTCTTGAAAAGCTTACTAACCTTAAAAGAAAACAGACCTGAAACTAAGGCCTCAAGGCAACTGCTCCAAGCTTCGCTTCGGCAGGGCTAGTCAAGGCTTTACCTTGAGGAAAGGCCTCACGTCAAGTTTCCTTTTAGCTCTAGAGCGTCTCAGGAGAAGCTCCCACCCAGGCTATGAAAGCACGCTGTTGATGTAGAGAACACTCGTTCCCTTCCCAGAGCCCTGCCTACAGTGACTAAAAGCACGTCCTAAAACTGTTTTTTAGGGAGCTTCAGGGCAGCATGAATGGAGCTTTCAAAATGGGAAAGCAAGGCTTGTGCCATAAGGTCCCCGTTTCCAGCGAACACGCAGCCTACCTCCGTGTGATTCCTACCAAGGAAATATACACTCTAGCTACACACTGGTCCCTTCCTTGAATAAAGTTTATATGGCACGGAGTTCTGCGTGTAGCCAACCGCCTCCCCCAAGGAGCGCTCTAGGTAGGCTATCGGGCTTAGCTTCTTCTAAAACCCTGTAGTGTAAGAGGAAGAGCTGTGCTTTGGTTACAGCAGGAACGCAGGCCGACTTTCTCCTGTAAGGATGGGGTCTTATGGTGTGACTTTGTAGGAGGAATGCGAAGCAGTTTGGGTTTCTCAGTGCCGCTCAGCCTAGGGCAATGAGGCAGATTTGCATGCCATGTAGGACGTGAGAGAACACATTTCCTGGAACTGTTGGAGTGCTGAGGAAATCTAGCTCTCCCAAGGAAGAGTGCAGTGTGTTGCCCTCCACTCAGCATACACAGAGTGACTGGGAAAGGTTTCCGGGCCTGGATGTTTCTTAGCAGCCCAGTGGAGCCTGCCGCTACTCGGTGTTCTTGCAGGGAATAGGGTGCCCACGCGAGGTCCTCGCTGTCTTGAAAAGCTTACTAACCTTAAAAGAAAACAGACCTGAAACTAAGGCCTCAAGGCAACTGCTCCAAGCTTCGCTTCGGCAGGGCTAGTCAAGGCTTTACCTTGAGGAAAGGCCTCACGTCAAGTTTCCTTTTAGCTCTAGAGCGTCTCAGGAGAAGCTCCCACCCTGGCTATGAAAGCACGCTGTTGATGTAAGAACAC
The DNA here is from genome assembly GCF_949987535.1 of Balaenoptera acutorostrata. Lineage (NCBI taxonomy): Eukaryota > Metazoa > Chordata > Mammalia > Artiodactyla > Balaenopteridae > Balaenoptera > Balaenoptera acutorostrata. The sequence goes on from NC_080066.1 coordinate 43,292,055, forward strand.
TCGTTCCCTTCCCAGAGCCTTGCCTACAGTGACTAAAAGCACGTCCTAAAACTGTTTTTTAGGTAGCTTCAGGGCAGCCTGAATGGAACTTTCAAAATGGGAAAGCAAGGCTTGTGCCATAAGGTCCCCGTTTCCAGCGAACACGCAGCCTACCTCCGTGTGATTCCTACCAAGTAAATATACACTCTAGCTACACACTGGTCCCTTCCTTGAATAAAGTTTATTTGGCACGGAGTTCTGCGTGTAGCCAACCGCCTCCCCCAAGGAGCGCTCTAGGTAGGCTATCGGGCTTAGCTTCTTCTAAAACCCTGCAGTGTAAGAGGAAGAGCTGTGCTTTGGTTACAGCAGGAACGCAGGCCGACTTTCTCCTGTAAGGATGGGGTCTTATGGTGTGACTTTGTAGGAGGAATGCGAAGCAGTTTGGGTTTCTCAGTGCCGCTCAGCCTAGGGCAATGAGGCAGATTTGCATGCCATGTAGGACGTGAGAGAACACATTTCCTGGAGCTGTTGGAGTGCTGAGGAAATCTAGCTCTCCCAAGGAAGAGTGCAGTGTGTTGCCCTCCACTCAGCATACACAGAGTGACTGGGAAAGGTTTCCGGGCCTGGATGTTTCTTAGCAGCCCAGTGGAGCCTGCCGGTACTCGGTGTTCTTGCAGGGAATAGGGTGCCCACGCGAGGTCCTCGCTGTCTTGAAAAGCTTACTAACCTTAAAAGAAAACAGACCTGAAACTAAGGCCTCAAGGCAACTGCTCCAAGCTTCGCTTCGGCAGGGCTAGTCAAGGCTTTACCTTGAGGAAAGGCCTCACGTCAAGTTTCCTTTTAGCTCTAGAGCGTCTCAGGAGAAGCTCCCACCCAGGCTATGAAAGCACGCTGTTGATGTAGAGAACACTCGTTCCCTTCCCAGAGCCCTGCCTACAGTGACTAAAAGCACGTCCTAAAACTGTTTTTTAGGGAGCTTCAGGGCAGCATGAATGGAGCTTTCAAAATGGGAAAGCAAGGCTTGTGCCATAAGGTCCCCGTTTCCAGCGAACACGCAGCCTACCTCCGTGTGAATCCTACCAAGGAAATATACACTCTAGCTACACACTGGTCCCTTCCTTGAATAAAGTTTATTTGGCACGGAGTTCTGCGTGTAGCCAACCGCCTCCCCCAAGGAGCGCTCTAGGTAGGCTATCGGGCTTAGCTTCTTCTAAAACCCTGCAGTGTAAGAGGAAGAGCTGTGCTTTGGTTACAGCAGGAACGCAGGCCGACTTTCTCCTGTAAGGATGGGGTCTTATGGTGTGACTTTGTAGGAGGAATGCGAAGCAGTTTGGGTTTCTCAGTGCCGCTCAGCCTAGGGCAATGAGGCAGATTTGCATGCCATGTAGGACGTGAGAGAACACATTTCCTGGAGCTGTTGGAGTGCTGAGGAAATCTAGCTCTCCCAAGGAAGAGTGCAGTGTGTTGCCCTCCACTCAGCATACACAGAGTGACTGGGAAAGGTTTCCGGGCCTGGATGTTTCTTAGCAGCCCAGTGGAGCCTGCCGGTACTCGGTGTTCTTGCAGGGAATAGGGTGCCCACGCGAGGTCCTCGCTGTCTTGAAAAGCTTACTAACCTTAAAAGAAAACAGACCTGAAACTAAGGCCTCAAGGCAACTGCTCCAAGCTTCGCTTCGGCAGGGCTAGTCAAGGCTTTACCTTAAGGAAAGGCCTCACGTCAAGTTTCCTTTTAGCTCTAGAGCGTCTCAGGAGAAGCTCCCACCCAGGCTATGAAAGCACGCTGTTGATGTAGAGAACACTCGTTCCCTTCCCAGAGCCCTGCCTACAGTGACTAAAAGCACGTCCTAAAACTGTTTTTTAGGGAGCTTCAGGGCAGCATGAATGGAGCTTTCAAAATGGGAAAGCAAGGCTTGTGCCATAAGGTCCCCGTTTCCAGCGAACACGCAGCCTACCTCCGTGTGATTCCTACCAAGGAAATATACACTCTAGCTACACACTGGTCCCTTCGTTGAATAAAGTTTATTTGGCACGGAGTTCGGCGTGTAGCCAACCGCCTCCCCCAAGGAGCGCTCTAGGTAGGCTATCGGGCTTAGCTTCTTCTAAAACCCTGCAGTGTAAGAGGAAGAGCTGTGCTTTGGTTACAGCAGGAACGCAGGCCGACTTTCTCCTGTAAGGATGGGGTCTTATGGTGTGACTTTGTAGGAGGAATGCGAAGCAGTTTGGGTTTCTCAGTGCCGCTCAGCCTAGGGCAATGAGGCAGATTTGCATGCCATGTAGGACGTGAGAGAACACATTTCCTGGAGCTGTTGGAGTGCTGAGGAAATCTAGCTCTCCCAAGGAAGAGTGCAGTGTGTTGCCCTCCACTCAGCATACACAGAGTGACTGGGAAAGGTTTCCGGGCCTGGATGTTTCTTAGCAGCCCAGTGGAGCCTGCCGGTACTCGGTGTTCTTGCAGGGAATAGGGTGCCCACGCGAGGTCCTCGCTGTCTTGAAAAGCTTACTAACCTTAAAAGAAAACAGACCTGAAACTAAGGCCTCAAGGCAACTGCTCCAAGCTTCGCTTCGGCAGGGCTAGTCAAGGCTTTACCTTGAGGAAAGGCCTCACGTCAAGTTTCCTTTTAGCTCTAGAGCGTCTCAGGAGAAGCTCCCACCCAGGCTATGAAAGCACGCTGTTGATGTAGAGAACACTCGTTCCCTTCCCAGAGCCCTGCCTACAGTGACTAAAAGCACGTCCTAAAACTGTTTTTTAGGGAGCTTCAGGGCAGCATGAATGGAGCTTTCAAAATGGGAAAGCAAGGCTTGTGCCATAAGGTCCCCGTTTCCAGCGAACACGCAGCCTACCTCCGTGTGATTCCTACCAAGGAAATATACACTCTAGCTACACACTGGTCCCTTCCTTGAATAAAGTTTATTTGGCACGGAGTTCTGCGTGTAGCCAACCGCCTCCCCCAAGGAGCGCTCTAGGTAGGCTATCGGGCTTAGCTTCTTCTAAAACCCTGTAGTGTAAGAGGAAGAGCTGTGCTTTGGTTACAGCAGGAACGCAGGCCGACTTTCTCCTGTAAGGATGGGGTCTTATGGTGTGACTTTGTAGGAGGAATGCGAAGCAGTTTGGGTTTCTCAGTGCCGCTCAGCCTAGGGCAATGAGGCAGATTTGCATGCCATGTAGGACGTGAGAGAACACATTTCCTGGAACTGTTGGAGTGCTGAGGAAATCTAGCTCTCCCAAGGAAGAGTGCAGTGTGTTGCCCTCCACTCAGCATACACAGAGTGACTGGGAAAGGTTTCCGGGCCTGGATGTTTCTTAGCAGCCCAGTGGAGCCTGCCGGTACTCGGTGTTCTTGCAGGGAATAGGGTGCCCACGCGAGGTCCTCGCTGTCTTGAAAAGCTTACTAACCTTAAAAGAAAACAGACCTGAAACTAAGGCCTCAAGGCAACTGCTCCAAGCTTCGCTTCGGCAGGGCTAGTCAAGGCTTTACCTTGAGGAAAGGCCTCACGTCAAGTTTCCTTTTAGCTCTAGAGCGTCTCAGGAGAAGCTCCCACCCTGGCTATGAAAGCACGCTGTTGATGTAAGAACACTCGTTCCCTTCCCAGAGCCTTGCCTACAGTGACTAAAAGCACGTCCTAAAACTGTTTTTTAGGTAGCTTCAGGGCAGCCTGAATGGAACTTTCAAAATGGGAAAGCAAGGCTTGTGCCATAAGGTCCCCGTTTCCAGCGAACACGCAGCCTACCTCCGTGTGATTCCTACCAAGTAAATATACACTCTAGCTACACACTGGTCCCTTCCTTGAATAAAGTTTATTTGGCACGGAGTTCTGCGTGTAGCCAACCGCCTCCCCCAAGGAGCGCTCTAGGTAGGCTATCGGGCTTAGCTTCTTCTAAAACCCTGCAGTGTAAGAGGAAGAGCTGTGCTTTGGTTACAGCAGGAACGCAGGCCGACTTTCTCCTGTAAGGATGGGGTCTTATGGTGTGACTTTGTAGGAGGAATGCGAAGCAGTTTGGGTTTCTCAGTGCCGCTCAGCCTAGGGCAATGAGGCAGATTTGCATGCCATGTAGGACGTGAGAGAACACATTTCCTGGAGCTGTTGGAGTGCTGAGGAAATCTAGCTCTCCCAAGGAAGAGTGCAGTGTGTTGCCCTCCACTCAGCATACACAGAGTGACTGGGAAAGGTTTCCGGGCCTGGATGTTTCTTAGCAGCCCAGTGGAGCCTGCCGGTACTCGGTGTTCTTGCAGGGAATAGGGTGCCCACGCGAGGTCCTCGCTGTCTTGAAAAGCTTACTAACCTTAAAAGAAAACAGACCTGAAACTAAGGCCTCAAGGCAACTGCTCCAAGCTTCGCTTCGGCAGGGCTAGTCAAGGCTTTACCTTGAGGAAAGGCCTCACGTCAAGTTTCCTTTTAGCTCTAGAGCGTCTCAGGAGAAGCTCCCACCCAGGCTATGAAAGCACGCTGTTGATGTAAGAACACTCGTTCCCTTCCCAGAGCCCTGCCTACAGTGACTAAAAGCACGTCCTAAAACTGTTTTTTAGGTAGCTTCAGGGCAGCATGAATGGAGCTTTCAAAAGGGGAAAGCAAGGCTTGTGCCATAAGGTCCCCGTTTCCAGCGAACACGCAGCCTACCTCCGTGTGATTCCTACCAAGGAAATATACACTCTAGCTACACACTGGTCCCTTCCTTGAATAAAGTTTATTTGGCACGGAGTTCTGCGTGTAGCCAACCGCCTCCCCCAAGGAGCGCTCTAGGTAGGCTATCGGGCTTAGCTTCTTCTAAAACCCTGCAGTGTAAGAGGAAGAGCTGTGCTTTGGTTACAGCAGGAACGCAGGCCGACTTTCTCCTGTAAGGATGGGGTCTTATGGTGTGACTTTGTAGGAGGAATGCGAAGCAGTTTGGCTTTCTCAGTGCCGCTCAGCCTAGGGCAATGAGGCAGATTTGCATGCCATGTAGGACGTGAGAGAACACATTTCCTGGAGCTGTTGGAGTGCTGAGGAAATCTAGCTCTCCCAAGGAAGAGTGCAGTGTGTTGCCCTCCACTCAGCATACACAGAGTGACTGGGAAAGGTTTCCGGGCCTGGATGTTTCTTAGCAGCCCAGTGGAGCCTGCCGGTACTCGGTGTTCTTGCAGGGAATAGGGTGCCCACGCGAGGTCCTCGCTGTCTTGAAAAGCTTACTAACCTTAAAAGAAAACAGACCTGAAACTAAGGCCTCAAGGCAACTGCTCCAAGCTTCGCTTCGGCAGGGCTAGTCAAGGCTTTACCTTGAGGAAAGGCCTCACGTCAAGTTTCCTTTTAGCTCTAGAGCGTCTCAGGAGAAGCTCCCACCCTGGCTATGAAAGCACGCTGTTGATGTAAGAACACTCGTTCCCTTCCCAGAGCCTTGCCTACAGTGACTAAAAGCACGTCCTAAAACTGTTTTTTAGGTAGCTTCAGGGCAGCCTGAATGGAACTTTCAAAATGGGAAAGCAAGGCTTGTGCCATAAGGTCCCCGTTTCCAGCGAACACGCAGCCTACCTCCGTGTGATTCCTACCAAGGAAATATACACTCTAGCTACACACTGGTCCCTTCCTTGAATAAAGTTTATTTGGCACGGAGTTCGGCGTGTAGCCAACCGCCTCCCCCAAGGAGCGCTCTAGGTAGGCTATCGGGCTTAGCTTCTTCTAAAACCCTGCAGTGTAAGAGGAAGAGCTGTGCTTTGGTTACAGCAGGAACGCAGGCCGACTTTCTCCTGTAAGGATGGGGTCTTATGGTGTGACTTTGTAGGAGGAATGCGAAGCAGTTTGGCTTTCTCAGTGCCGCTCAGCCTAGGGCAATGAGGCAGATTTGCATGCCATGTAGGACGTGAGAGAACACATTTCCTGGAGCTGTTGGAGTGCTGAGGAAATCTAGCTCTCCCAAGGAAGAGTGCAGTGTGTTGCCCTCCACTCAGCATACACAGAGTGACTGGGAAAGGTTTCCGGGCCTGGATGTTTCTTAGCAGCCCAGTGGAGCCTGCCGGTACTCGGTGTTCTTGCAGGGAATAGGGTGCCCACGCGAGGTCCTCGCTGTCTTGAAAAGCTTACTAACCTTAAAAGAAAACAGACCTGAAACTAAGGCCTCAAGGCAACTGCTCCAAGCTTCGCTTCGGCAGGGCTAGTCAAGGCTTTACCTTGAGGAAAGGCCTCACGTCAAGTTTCCTTTTAGCTCTAGAGCGTCTCAGGAGAAGCTCCCACCCAGGCTATGAAAGCACGCTGTTGATGTAGAGAACACTCGTTCCCTTCCCAGAGCCCTGCCTACAGTGACTAAAAGCACGTCCTAAAACTGTTTTTTAGGTAGCTTCAGGGCAGCATGAATGGAGCTTTCAAAATGGGAAAGCAAGGCTTGTGCCATAAGGTCCCCGTTTCCAGCGAACACGCAGCCTACCTCCGTGTGATTCCTACCAAGGAAATATACACTCTAGCTACACACTGGTCCCTTCCTTGAATAAAGTTTATTTGGCACGGAGTTCTGCGTGTAGCCAACCGCCTCCCCCAAGGAGCGCTCTAGGTAGGCTATCGGGCTTAGCTTCTTCTAAAACCCTGCAGTGTAAGAGGAAGAGCTGTGCTTTGGTTACAGCAGGAACGCAGGCCGACTTTCTCCTGTAAGGATGGGGTCTTATGGTGTGACTTTGTAGGAGGAATGCGAAGCAGTTTGGCTTTCTCAGTGCCGCTCAGCCTAGGGCAATGAGGCAGATTTGCATGCCATGTAGGACGTGAGAGAACACATTTCCTGGAACTGTTGGAGTGCTGAGGAAATCTAGCTCTCCCAAGGAAGAGTGCAGTGTGTTGCCCTCCACTCAGCATACACAGAGTGACTGGGAAAGGTTTCCGGGCCTGGATGTTTCTTAGCAGCCCAGTGGAGCCTGCCGGTACTCGGTGTTCTTGCAGGGAATAGGGTGCCCACGCGAGGTCCTCGCTGTCTTGAAAAGCTTACTAACCTTAAAAGAAAACAGACCTGAAACTAAGGCCTCAAGGCAACTGCTCCAAGCTTCGCTTCGGCAGGGCTAGTCAAGGCTTTACCTTGAGGAAAGGCCTCACGTCAAGTTTCCTTTTAGCTCTAGAGCGTCTCAGGAGAAGCTCCCACCCAGGCTATGAAAGCACGCTGTTGATGTAGAGAACACTCGTTCCCTTCCCAGAGCCCTGCCTACAGTGACTAAAAGCACGTCCTAAAACTGTTTTTTAGGGAGCTTCAGGGCAGCATGAATGGAGCTTTCAAAATGGGAAAGCAAGGCTTGTGCCATAAGGTCCCCGTTTCCAGCGAACACGCAGCCTACCTCCGTGTGATTCCTACCAAGGAAATATACACTCTAGCTACACACTGGTCCCTTCCTTGAATAAAGTTTATTTGGCACGGAGTTCTGCGTGTAGCCAACCGCCTCCCCCAAGGAGCGCTCTAGGTAGGCTATCGGGCTTAGCTTCTTCTAAAACCCTGTAGTGTAAGAGGAAGAGCTGTGCTTTGGTTACAGCAGGAACGCAGGCCGACTTTCTCCTGTAAGGATGGGGTCTTATGGTGTGACTTTGTAGGAGGAATGCGAAGCAGTTTGGGTTTCTCAGTGCCGCTCAGCCTAGGGCAATGAGGCAGATTTGCATGCCATGTAGGACGTGAGAGAACACATTTCCTGGAACTGTTGGAGTGCTGAGGAAATCTAGCTCTCCCAAGGAAGAGTGCAGTGTGTTGCCCTCCACTCAGCATACACAGAGTGACTGGGAAAGGTTTCCGGGCCTGGATGTTTCTTAGCAGCCCAGTGGAGCCTGCCGGTACTCGGTGTTCTTGCAGGGAATAGGGTGCCCACGCGAGGTCCTCGCTGTCTTGAAAAGCTTACTAACCTTAAAAGAAAACAGACCTGAAACTAAGGCCTCAAGGCAACTGCTCCAAGCTTCGCTTCGGCAGGGCTAGTCAAGGCTTTACCTTGAGGAAAGGCCTCACGTCAAGTTTCCTTTTAGCTCTAGAGCGTCTCAGGAGAAGCTCCCACCCTGGCTATGAAAGCACGCTGTTGATGTAAGAACACTCGTTCCCTTCCCAGAGCCTTGCCTACAGTGACTAAAAGCACGTCCTAAAACTGTTTTTTAGGTAGCTTCAGGGCAGCCTGAATGGAACTTTCAAAATGGGAAAGCAAGGCTTGTGCCATAAGGTCCCCGTTTCCAGCGAACACGCAGCCTACCTCCGTGTGATTCCTACCAAGGAAATATACACTCTAGCTACACACTGGTCCCTTCCTTGAATAAAGTTTATTTGGCACGGAGTTCGGCGTGTAGCCAACCGCCTCCCCCAAGGAGCGCTCTAGGTAGGCTATCGGGCTTAGCTTCTTCTAAAACCCTGCAGTGTAAGAGGAAGAGCTGTGCTTTGGTTACAGCAGGAACGCAGGCCGACTTTCTCCTGTAAGGATGGGGTCTTATGGTGTGACTTTGTAGGAGGAATGCGAAGCAGTTTGGGTTTCTCAGTGCCGCTCAGCCTAGGGCAATGAGGCAGATTTGCATGCCATGTAGGACGTGAGAGAACACATTTCCTGGAGCTGTTGGAGTGCTGAGGAAATCTAGCTCTCCCAAGGAAGAGTGCAGTGTGTTGCCCTCCACTCAGCATACACAGAGTGACTGGGAAAGGTTTCCGGGCCTGGATGTTTCTTAGCAGCCCAGTGGAGCCTGCCGGTACTCGGTGTTCTTGCAGGGAATAGGGTGCCCACGCGAGGTCCTCGCTGTCTTGAAAAGCTTACTAACCTTAAAAGAAAACAGACCTGAAACTAAGGCCTCAAGGCAACTGCTCCAAGCTTCGCTTCGGCAGGGCTAGTCAAGGCTTTACCTTGAGGAAAGGCCTCACGTCAAGTTTCCTTTTAGCTCTAGAGCGTCTCAGGAGAAGCTCCCACCCAGGCTATGAAAGCACGCTGTTGATGTAGAGAACACTCGTTCCCTTCCCAGAGCCCTGCCTACAGTGACTAAAAGCACGTCCTAAAACTGTTTTTTAGGTAGCTTCAGGGCAGCATGAATGGAGCTTTCAAAAGGGGAAAGCAAGGCTTGTGCCATAAGGTCCCCGTTTCCAGCGAACACGCAGCCTACCTCCGTGTGATTCCTACCAAGGAAATATACACTCTAGCTACACACTGGTCCCTTCCTTGAATAAAGTTTATTTGGCACGGAGTTCTGCGTGTAGCCAACCGCCTCCCCCAAGGAGCGCTCTAGGTAGGCTATCGGGCTTAGCTTCTTCTAAAACCCTGCAGTGTAAGAGGAAGAGCTGTGCTTTGGTTACAGCAGGAACGCAGGCCGACTTTCTCCTGTAAGGATGGGGTCTTATGGTGTGACTTTGTAGGAGGAATGCGAAGCAGTTTGGCTTTCTCAGTGCCGCTCAGCCTAGGGCAATGAGGCAGATTTGCATGCCATGTAGGACGTGAGAGAACACATTTCCTGGAACTGTTGGAGTGCTGAGGAAATCTAGCTCTCCCAAGGAAGAGTGCAGTGTGTTGCCCTCCACTCAGCATACACAGAGTGACTGGGAAAGGTTTCCGGGCCTGGATGTTTCTTAGCAGCCCAGTGGAGCCTGCCGGTACTCGGTGTTCTTGCAGGGAATAGGGTGCCCACGCGAGGTCCTCGCTGTCTTGAAAAGCTTACTAACCTTAAAAGAAAACAGACCTGAAACTAAGGCCTCAAGGCAACTGCTCCAAGCTTCGCTTCGGCAGGGCTAGTCAAGGCTTTACCTTGAGGAAAGGCCTCACGTCAAGTTTCCTTTTAGCTCTAGAGCGTCTCAGGAGAAGCTCCCACCCAGGCTATGAAAGCACGCTGTTGATGTAGAGAACACTCGTTCCCTTCCCAGAGCCCTGCCTACAGTGACTAAAAGCACGTCCTAAAACTGTTTTTTAGGGAGCTTCAGGGCAGCATGAATGGAGCTTTCAAAATGGGAAAGCAAGGCTTGTGCCATAAGGTCCCCGTTTCCAGCGAACACGCAGCCTACCTCCGTGTGATTCCTACCAAGGAAATATACACTCTAGCTACACACTGGTCCCTTCCTTGAATAAAGTTTATTTGGCACGGAGTTCTGCGTGTAGCCAACCGCCTCCCCCAAGGAGCGCTCTAGGTAGGCTATCGGGCTTAGCTTCTTCTAAAACCCTGTAGTGTAAGAGGAAGAGCTGTGCTTTGGTTACAGCAGGAACGCAGGCCGACTTTCTCCTGTAAGGATGGGGTCTTATGGTGTGACTTTGTAGGAGGAATGCGAAGCAGTTTGGGTTTCTCAGTGCCGCTCAGCCTAGGGCAATGAGGCAGATTTGCATGCCATGTAGGACGTGAGAGAACACATTTCCTGGAACTGTTGGAGTGCTGAGGAAATCTAGCTCTCCCAAGGAAGAGTGCAGTGTGTTGCCCTCCACTCAGCATACACAGAGTGACTGGGAAAGGTTTCCGGGCCTGGATGTTTCTTAGCAGCCCAGTGGAGCCTGCCGGTACTCGGTGTTCTTGCAGGGAATAGGGTGCCCACGCGAGGTCCTCGCTGTCTTGAAAAGCTTACTAACCTTAAAAGAAAACAGACCTGAAACTAAGGCCTCAAGGCAACTGCTCCAAGCTTCGCTTCGGCAGGGCTAGTCAAGGCTTTACCTTGAGGAAAGGCCTCACGTCAAGTTTCCTTTTAGCTCTAGAGCGTCTCAGGAGAAGCTCCCACCCTGGCTATGAAAGCACGCTGTTGATGTAAGAACACTCGTTCCCTTCCCAGAGCCTTGCCTACAGTGACTAAAAGCACGTCCTAAAACTGTTTTTTAGGTAGCTTCAGGGCAGCCTGAATGGAACTTTCAAAATGGGAAAGCAAGGCTTGTGCCATAAGGTCCCCGTTTCCAGCGAACACGCAGCCTACCTCCGTGTGATTCCTACCAAGTAAATATACACTCTAGCTACACACTGGTCCCTTCCTTGAATAAAGTTTATTTGGCACGGAGTTCTGCGTGTAGCCAACCGCCTCCCCCAAGGAGCGCTCTAGGTAGGCTATCGGGCTTAGCTTCTTCTAAAACCCTGCAGTGTAAGAGGAAGAGCTGTGCTTTGGTTACAGCAGGAACGCAGGCCGACTTTCTCCTGTAAGGATGGGGTCTTATGGTGTGACTTTGTAGGAGGAATGCGAAGCAGTTTGGGTTTCTCAGTGCCGCTCAGCCTAGGGCAATGAGGCAGATTTGCATGCCATGTAGGACGTGAGAGAACACATTTCCTGGAGCTGTTGGAGTGCTGAGGAAATCTAGCTCTCCCAAGGAAGAGTGCAGTGTGTTGCCCTCCACTCAGCATACACAGAGTGACTGGGAAAGGTTTCCGGGCCTGGATGTTTCTTAGCAGCCCAGTGGAGCCTGCCGGTACTCGGTGTTCTTGCAGGGAATAGGGTGCCCACGCGAGGTCCTCGCTGTCTTGAAAAGCTTACTAACCTTAAAAGAAAACAGACCTGAAACTAAGGCCTCAAGGCAACTGCTCCAAGCTTCGCTTCGGCAGGGCTAGTCAAGGCTTTACCTTGAGGAAAGGCCTCACGTCAAGTTTCCTTTTAGCTCTAGAGCGTCTCAGGAGAAGCTCCCACCCAGGCTATGAAAGCACGCTGTTGATGTAAGAACACTCGTTCCCTTCCCAGAGCCCTGCCTACAGTGACTAAAAGCACGTCCTAAAACTGTTTTTTAGGTAGCTTCAGGGCAGCATGAATGGAGCTTTCAAAAGGGGAAAGCAAGGCTTGTGCCATAAGGTCCCCGTTTCCAGCGAACACGCAGCCTACCTCCGTGTGATTCCTACCAAGGAAATATACACTCTAGCTACACACTGGTCCCTTCCTTGAATAAAGTTTATTTGGCACGGAGTTCTGCGTGTAGCCAACCGCCTCCCCCAAGGAGCGCTCTAGGTAGGCTATCGGGCTTAGCTTCTTCTAAAACCCTGCAGTGTAAGAGGAAGAGCTGTGCTTTGGTTACAGCAGGAACGCAGGCCGACTTTCTCCTGTAAGGATGGGGTCTTATGGTGTGACTTTGTAGGAGGAATGCGAAGCAGTTTGGCTTTCTCAGTGCCGCTCAGCCTAGGGCAATGAGGCAGATTTGCATGCCATGTAGGACGTGAGAGAACACATTTCCTGGAGCTGTTGGAGTGCTGAGGAAATCTAGCTCTCCCAAGGAAGAGTGCAGTGTGTTGCCCTCCACTCAGCATACACAGAGTGACTGGGAAAGGTTTCCGGGCCTGGATGTTTCTTAGCAGCCCAGTGGAGCCTGCCGGTACTCGGTGTTCTTGCAGGGAATAGGGTGCCCACGCGAGGTCCTCGCTGTCTTGAAAAGCTTACTAACCTTAAAAGAAAACAGACCTGAAACTAAGGCCTCAAGGCAACTGCTCCAAGCTTCGCTTCGGCAGGGCTAGTCAAGGCTTTACCTTGAGGAAAGGCCTCACGTCAAGTTTCCTTTTAGCTCTAGAGCGTCTCAGGAGAAGCTCCCACCCTGGCTATGAAAGCACGCTGTTGATGTAAGAACACTCGTTCCCTTCCCAGAGCCTTGCCTACAGTGACTAAAAGCACGTCCTAAAACTGTTTTTTAGGTAGCTTCAGGGCAGCCTGAATGGAACTTTCAAAATGGGAAAGCAAGGCTTGTGCCATAAGGTCCCCGTTTCCAGCGAACACGCAGCCTACCTCCGTGTGATTCCTACCAAGGAAATATACACTCTAGCTACACACTGGTCCCTTCCTTGAATAAAGTTTATTTGGCACGGAGTTCGGCGTGTAGCCAACCGCCTCCCCCAAGGAGCGCTCTAGGTAGGCTATCGGGCTTAGCTTCTTCTAAAACCCTGCAGTGTAAGAGGAAGAGCTGTGCTTTGGTTACAGCAGGAACGCAGGCCGACTTTCTCCTGTAAGGATGGGGTCTTATGGTGTGACTTTGTAGGAGGAATGCGAAGCAGTTTGGCTTTCTCAGTGCCGCTCAGCCTAGGGCAATGAGGCAGATTTGCATGCCATGTAGGACGTGAGAGAACACATTTCCTGGAGCTGTTGGAGTGCTGAGGAAATCTAGCTCTCCCAAGGAAGAGTGCAGTGTGTTGCCTTCCACTCAGCATACACAGAGTGACTGGGAAAGGTTTCCGGGCCTGGATGTTTCTTAGCAGCCCAGTGGAGCCTGCCGGTACTCGGTGTTCTTGCAGGGAATAGGGTGCCCACGCGAGGTCCTCGCTGTCTTGAAAAGCTTACTAACCTTAAAAGAAAACAGACCTGAAACTAAGGCCTCAAGGCAACTGCTCCAAGCTTCGCTTCGGCAGGGCTAGTCAAGGCTTTACCTTGAGGAAAGGCCTCACGTCAAGTTTCCTTTTAGCTCTAGAGCGTCTCAGGAGAAGCTCCCACCCAGGCTATGAAAGCACGCTGTTGATGTAGAGAACACTCGTTCCCTTCCCAGAGCCCTGCCTACAGTGACTAAAAGCACGTCCTAAAACTGTTTTTTAGGTAGCTTCAGGGCAGCATGAATGGAGCTTTCAAAATGGGAAAGCAAGGCTTGTGCCATAAGGTCCCCGTTTCCAGCGAACACGCAGCCTACCTCCGTGTGATTCCTACCAAGGAAATATACACTCTAGCTACACACTGGTCCCTTCCTTGAATAAAGTTTATTTGGCACGGAGTTCGGCGTGTAGCCAACCGCCTCCCCCAAGGAGCGCTCTAGGTAGGCTATCGGGCTTAGCTTCTTCTAAAACCCTGCAGTGTAAGAGGAAGAGCTGTGCTTTGGTTACAGCAGGAACGCAGGCCGACTTTCTCCTGTAAGGATGGGGTCTTATGGTGTGACTTTGTAGGAGGAATGCGAAGCAGTTTGGCTTTCTCAGTGCCGCTCAGCCTAGGGCAATGAGGCAGATTTGCATGCCATGTAGGACGTGAGAGAACACATTTCCTGGAACTGTTGGAGTGCTGAGGAAATCTAGCTCTCCCAAGGAAGAGTGCAGTGTGTTGCCCTCCACTCAGCATACACAGAGTGACTGGGAAAGGTTTCCGGGCCTGGATGTTTCTTAGCAGCCCAGTGGAGCCTGCCGGTACTCGGTGTTCTTGCAGGGAATAGGGTGCCCACGCGAGGTCCTCGCTGTCTTGAAAAGCTTACTAACCTTAAAAGAAAACAGACCTGAAACTAAGGCCTCAAGGCAACTGCTCCAAGCTTCGCTTCGGCAGGGCTAGTCAAGGCTTTACCTTGAGGAAAGGCCTCACGTCAAGTTTCCTTTTAGCTCTAGAGCGTCTCAGGAGAAGCTCCCACCCAGGCTATGAAAGCACGCTGTTGATGTAGAGAACACTCGTTCCCTTCCCAGAGCCCTGCCTACAGTGACTAAAAGCACGTCCTAAAACTGTTTTTTAGGGAGCTTCAGGGCAGCATGAATGGAGCTTTCAAAATGGGAAAGCAAGGCTTGTGCCATAAGGTCCCCGTTTCCAGCGAACACGCAGCCTACCTCCGTGTGATTCCTACCAAGGAAATATACACTCTAGCTACACACTGGTCCCTTCCTTGAATAAAGTTTATTTGGCACGGAGTTCTGCGTGTAGCCAACCGCCTCCCCCAAGGAGCGCTCTAGGTAGGCTATCGGGCTTAGCTTCTTCTAAAACCCTGTAGTGTAAGAGGAAGAGCTGTGCTTTGGTTACAGCAGGAACGCAGGCCGACTTTCTCCTGTAAGGATGGGGTCTTATGGTGTGACTTTGTAGGAGGAATGCGAAGCAGTTTGGGTTTCTCAGTGCCGCTCAGCCTAGGGCAATGAGGCAGATTTGCATGCCATGTAGGACGTGAGAGAACACATTTCCTGGAACTGTTGGAGTGCTGAGGAAATCTAGCTCTCCCAAGGAAGAGTGCAGTGTGTTGCCCTCCACTCAGCATACACAGAGTGACTGGGAAAGGTTTCCGGGCCTGGATGTTTCTTAGCAGCCCAGTGGAGCCTGCCGGTACTCGGTGTTCTTGCAGGGAATAGGGTGCCCACGCGAGGTCCTCGCTGTCTTGAAAAGCTTACTAACCTTAAAAGAAAACAGACCTGAAACTAAGGCCTCAAGGCAACTGCTCCAAGCTTCGCTTCGGCAGGGCTAGTCAAGGCTTTACCTTGAGGAAAGGCCTCACGTCAAGTTTCCTTTTAGCTCTAGAGCGTCTCAGGAGAAGCTCCCACCCTGGCTATGAAAGCACGCTGTTGATGTAAGAACACTCGTTCCCTTCCCAGAGCCTTGCCTACAGTGACTAAAAGCACGTCCTAAAACTGTTTTTTAGGTAGCTTCAGGGCAGCCTGAATGGAACTTTCAAAATGGGAAAGCAAGGCTTGTGCCATAAGGTCCCCGTTTCCAGCGAACACGCAGCCTACCTCCGTGTGATTCCTACCAAGGAAATATACACTCTAGCTACACACTGGTCCCTTCCTTGAATAAAGTTTATTTGGCACGGAGTTCGGCGTGTAGCCAACCGCCTCCCCCAAGGAGCGCTCTAGGTAGGCTATCGGGCTTAGCTTCTTCTAAAACCCTGCAGTGTAAGAGGAAGAGCTGTGCTTTGGTTACAGCAGGAACGCAGGCCGACTTTCTCCTGTAAGGATGGGGTCTTATGGTGTGACTTTGTAGGAGGAATGCGAAGCAGTTTGGGTTTCTCAGTGCCGCTCAGCCTAGGGCAATGAGGCAGATTTGCATGCCATGTAGGACGTGAGAGAACACATTTCCTGGAGCTGTTGGAGTGCTGAGGAAATCTAGCTCTCCCAAGGAAGAGTGCAGTGTGTTGCCCTCCACTCAGCATACACAGAGTGACTGGGAAAGGTTTCCGGGCCTGGATGTTTCTTAGCAGCCCAGTGGAGCCTGCCGGTACTCGGTGTTCTTGCAGGGAATAGGGTGCCCACGCGAGGTCCTCGCTGTCTTGAAAAGCTTACTAACCTTAAAAGAAAACAGACCTGAAACTAAGGCCTCAAGGCAACTGCTCCAAGCTTCGCTTCGGCAGGGCTAGTCAAGGCTTTACCTTGAGGAAAGGCCTCACGTCAAGTTTCCTTTTAGCTCTAGAGCGTCTCAGGAGAAGCTCCCACCCAGGCTATGAAAGCACGCTGTTGATGTAGAGAACACTCGTTCCCTTCCCAGAGCCCTGCCTACAGTGACTAAAAGCACGTCCTAAAACTGTTTTTTAGGTAGCTTCAGGGCAGCATGAATGGAGCTTTCAAAATGGGAAAGCAAGGCTTGTGCCATAAGGTCCCCGTTTCCAGCGAACACGCAGCCTACCTCCGTGTGATTCCTACCAAGGAAATATACACTCTAGCTACACACTGGTCCCTTCCTTGAATAAAGTTTATTTGGCACGGAGTTCTGCGTGTAGCCAACCGCCTCCCCCAAGGAGCGCTCTAGGTAGGCTATCGGGCTTAGCTTCTTCTAAAACCCTGCAGTGTAAGAGGAAGAGCTGTGCTTTGGTTACAGCAGGAACGCAGGCCGACTTTCTCCTGTAAGGATGGGGTCTTATGGTGTGACTTTGTAGGAGGAATGCGAAGCAGTTTGGCTTTCTCAGTGCCGCTCAGCCTAGGGCAATGAGGCAGATTTGCATGCCATGTAGGACGTGAGAGAACACATTTCCTGGAACTGTTGGAGTGCTGAGGAAATCTAGCTCTCCCAAGGAAGAGTGCAGTGTGTTGCCCTCCACTCAGCATACACAGAGTGACTGGGAAAGGTTTCCGGGCCTGGATGTTTCTTAGCAGCCCAGTGGAGCCTGCCGGTACTCGGTGTTCTTGCAGGGAATAGGGTGCCCACGCGAGGTCCTCGCTGTCTTGAAAAGCTTACTAACCTTAAAAGAAAACAGACCTGAAACTAAGGCCTCAAGGCAACTGCTCCAAGCTTCGCTTCGGCAGGGCTAGTCAAGGCTTTACCTTGAGGAAAGGCCTCACGTCAAGTTTCCTTTTAGCTCTAGAGCGTCTCAGGAGAAGCTCCCACCCAGGCTATGAAAGCACGCTGTTGATGTAGAGAACACTCGTTCCCTTCCCAGAGCCCTGCCTACAGTGACTAAAAGCACGTCCTAAAACTGTTTTTTAGGGAGCTTCAGGGCAGCATGAATGGAGCTTTCAAAATGGGAAAGCAAGGCTTGTGCCATAAGGTCCCCGTTTCCAGCGAACACGCAGCCTACCTCCGTGTGATTCCTACCAAGGAAATATACACTCTAGCTACACACTGGTCCCTTCCTTGAATAAAGTTTATTTGGCACGGAGTTCTGCGTGTAGCCAACCGCCTCCCCCAAGGAGCGCTCTAGGTAGGCTATCGGGCTTAGCTTCTTCTAAAACCCTGTAGTGTAAGAGGAAGAGCTGTGCTTTGGTTACAGCAGGAACGCAGGCCGACTTTCTCCTGTAAGGATGGGGTCTTATGGTGTGACTTTGTAGGAGGAATGCGAAGCAGTTTGGGTTTCTCAGTGCCGCTCAGCCTAGGGCAATGAGGCAGATTTGCATGCCATGTAGGACGTGAGAGAACACATTTCCTGGAACTGTTGGAGTGCTGAGGAAATCTAACTCTCCCAAGGAAGAGTGCAGTGTGTTGCCCTCCACTCAGCATACACAGAGTGACTGGGAAAGGTTTCCGGGCCTGGATGTTTCTTAGCAGCCCAGTGGAGCCTGCCGGTACTCGGTGTTCTTGCAGGGAATAGGGTGCCCACGCGAGGTCCTCGCTGTCTTGAAAAGCTTACTAACCTTAAAAGAAAACAGACCTGAAACTAAGGCCTCAAGGCAACTGCTCCAAGCTTCGCTTCGGCAGGGCTAGTCAAGGCTTTACCTTGAGGAAAGGCCTCACGTCAAGTTTCCTTTTAGCTCTAGAGCGTCTCAGGAGAAGCTCCCACCCTGGCTATGAAAGCACGCTGTTGATGTAAGAACACTCGTTCCCTTCCCAGAGCCTTGCCTACAGTGACTAAAAGCACGTCCTAAAACTGTTTTTTAGGTAGCTTCAGGGCAGCCTGAATGGAACTTTCAAAATGGGAAAGCAAGGCTTGTGCCATAAGGTCCCCGTTTCCAGCGAACACGCAGCCTACCTCCGTGTGATTCCTACCAAGTAAATATACACTCTAGCTACACACTGGTCCCTTCCTTGAATAAAGTTTATTTGGCACGGAGTTCTGCGTGTAGCCAACCGCCTCCCCCAAGGAGCGCTCTAGGTAGGCTATCGGGCTTAGCTTCTTCTAAAACCCTGCAGTGTAAGAGGAAGAGCTGTGCTTTGGTTACAGCAGGAACGCAGGCCGACTTTCTCCTGTAAGGATGGGGTCTTATGGTGTGACTTTGTAGGAGGAATGCGAAGCAGTTTGGGTTTCTCAGTGCCGCTCAGCCTAGGGCAATGAGGCAGATTTGCATGCCATGTAGGACGTGAGAGAACACATTTCCTGGAGCTGTTGGAGTGCTGAGGAAATCTAGCTCTCCCAAGGAAGAGTGCAGTGTGTTGCCCTCCACTCAGCATACACAGAGTGACTGGGAAAGGTTTCCGGGCCTGGATGTTTCTTAGCAGCCCAGTGGAGCCTGCCGGTACTCGGTGTTCTTGCAGGGAATAGGGTGCCCACGCGAGGTCCTCGCTGTCTTGAAAAGCTTACTAACCTTAAAAGAAAACAGACCTGAAACTAAGGCCTCAAGGCAACTGCTCCAAGCTTCGCTTCGGCAGGGCTAGTCAAGGCTTTACCTTGAGGAAAGGCCTCACGTCAAGTTTCCTTTTAGCTCTAGAGCGTCTCAGGAGAAGCTCCCACCCAGGCTATGAAAGCACGCTGTTGATGTAAGAACACTCGTTCCCTTCCCAGAGCCCTGCCTACAGTGACTAAAAGCACGTCCTAAAACTGTTTTTTAGGTAGCTTCAGGGCAGCATGAATGGAGCTTTCAAAAGGGGAAAGCAAGGCTTGTGCCATAAGGTCCCCGTTTCCAGCGAACACGCAGCCTACCTCCGTGTGATTCCTACCAAGGAAATATACACTCTAGCTACACACTGGTCCCTTCCTTGAATAAAGTTTATTTGGCACGGAGTTCTGCGTGTAGCCAACCGCCTCCCCCAAGGAGCGCTCTAGGTAGGCTATCGGGCTTAGCTTCTTCTAAAACCCTGCAGTGTAAGAGGAAGAGCTGTGCTTTGGTTACAGCAGGAACGCAGGCCGACTTTCTCCTGTAAGGATGGGGTCTTATGGTGTGACTTTGTAGGAGGAATGCGAAGCAGTTTGGCTTTCTCAGTGCCGCTCAGCCTAGGGCAATGAGGCAGATTTGCATGCCATGTAGGACGTGAGAGAACACATTTCCTGGAGCTGTTGGAGTGCTGAGGAAATCTAGCTCTCCCAAGGAAGAGTGCAGTGTGTTGCCCTCCACTCAGCATACACAGAGTGACTGGGAAAGGTTTCCGGGCCTGGATGTTTCTTAGCAGCCCAGTGGAGCCTGCCGGTACTCGGTGTTCTTGCAGGGAATAGGGTGCCCACGCGAGGTCCTCGCTGTCTTGAAAAGCTTACTAACCTTAAAAGAAAACAGACCTGAAACTAAGGCCTCAAGGCAACTGCTCCAAGCTTCGCTTCGGCAGGGCTAGTCAAGGCTTTACCTTGAGGAAAGGCCTCACGTCAAGTTTCCTTTTAGCTCTAGAGCGTCTCAGGAGAAGCTCCCACCCTGGCTATGAAAGCACGCTGTTGATGTAAGAACACTCGTTCCCTTCCCAGAGCCTTGCCTACAGTGACTAAAAGCACGTCCTAAAACTGTTTTTTAGGTAGCTTCAGGGCAGCCTGAATGGAACTTTCAAAATGGGAAAGCAAGGCTTGTGCCATAAGGTCCCCGTTTCCAGCGAACACGCAGCCTACCTCCGTGTGATTCCTACCAAGGAAATATACACTCTAGCTACACACTGGTCCCTTCCTTGAATAAAGTTTATTTGGCACGGAGTTCTGCGTGTAGCCAACCGCCTCCCCCAAGGAGCGCTGTAGGTAGGCTATCGGGCTTAGCTTCTTCTAAAACCCTGCAGTGTAAGAGGAAGAGCTGTGCTTTGGTTACAGCAGGAACGCAGGCCGACTTTCTCCTGTAAGGATGGGGTCTTATGGTGTGACTTTGTAGGAGGAATGCGAAGCAGTTTGGCTTTCTCAGTGCCGCTCAGCCTAGGGCAATGAGGCAGATTTGCATGCCATGTAGGACGTGAGAGAACACATTTCCTGGAGCTGTTGGAGTGCTGAGGAAATCTAGCTCTCCCAAGGAAGAGTGCAGTGTGTTGCCCTCCACTCAGCATACACAGAGTGACTGGGAAAGGTTTCCGGGCCTGGATGTTTCTTAGCAGCCCAGTGGAGCCTGCCGGTACTCGGTGTTCTTGCAGGGAATAGGGTGCCCACGCGAGGTCCTCGCTGTCTTGAAAAGCTTACTAACCTTAAAAGAAAACAGACCTGAAACTAAGGCCTCAAGGCAACTGCTCCAAGCTTCGCTTCGGCAGGGCTAGTCAAGGCTTTACCTTGAGGAAAGGCCTCACGTCAAGTTTCCTTTTAGCTCTAGAGCGTCTCAGGAGAAGCTCCCACCCAGGCTATGAAAGCACGCTGTTGATGTAGAGAACACTCGTTCCCTTCCCAGAGCCCTGCCTACAGTGACTAAAAGCACGTCCTAAAACTGTTTTTTAGGTAGCTTCAGGGCAGCATGAATGGAGCTTTCAAAATGGGAAAGCAAGGCTTGTGCCATAAGGTCCCCGTTTCCAGCGAACACGCAGCCTACCTCCGTGTGATTCCTACCAAGGAAATATACACTCTAGCTACACACTGGTCCCTTCCTTGAATAAAGTTTATTTGGCACGGAGTTCTGCGTGTAGCCAACCGCCTCCCCCAAGGAGCGCTCTAGGTAGGCTATCGGGCTTAGCTTCTTCTAAAACCCTGCAGTGTAAGAGGAAGAGCTGTGCTTTGGTTACAGCAGGAACGCAGGCCGACTTTCTCCTGTAAGGATGGGGTCTTATGGTGTGACTTTGTAGGAGGAATGCGAAGCAGTTTGGCTTTCTCAGTGCCGCTCAGCCTAGGGCAATGAGGCAGATTTGCATGCCATGTAGGACGTGAGAGAACACATTTCCTGGAACTGTTGGAGTGCTGAGGAAATCTAGCTCTCCCAAGGAAGAGTGCAGTGTGTTGCCCTCCACTCAGCATACACAGAGTGACTGGGAAAGGTTTCCGGGCCTGGATGTTTCTTAGCAGCCCAGTGGAGCCTGCCGGTACTCGGTGTTCTTGCAGGGAATAGGGTGCCCACGCGAGGTCCTCGCTGTCTTGAAAAGCTTACTAACCTTAAAAGAAAACAGACCTGAAACTAAGGCCTCAAGGCAACTGCTCCAAGCTTCGCTTCGGCAGGGCTAGTCAAGGCTTTACCTTGAGGAAAGGCCTCACGTCAAGTTTCCTTTTAGCTCTAGAGCGTCTCAGGAGAAGCTCCCACCCAGGCTATGAAAGCACGCTGTTGATGTAGAGAACACTCGTTCCCTTCCCAGAGCCCTGCCTACAGTGACTAAAAGCACGTCCTAAAACTGTTTTTTAGGGAGCTTCAGGGCAGCATGAATGGAGCTTTCAAAATGGGAAAGCAAGGCTTGTGCCATAAGGTCCCCGTTTCCAGCGAACACGCAGCCTACCTCCGTGTGATTCCTACCAAGGAAATATACACTCTAGCTACACACTGGTCCCTTCCTTGAATAAAGTTTATTTGGCACGGAGTTCTGCGTGTAGCCAACCGCCTCCCCCAAGGAGCGCTCTAGGTAGGCTATCGGGCTTAGCTTCTTCTAAAACCCTGTAGTGTAAGAGGAAGAGCTGTGCTTTGGTTACAGCAGGAACGCAGGCCGACTTTCTCCTGTAAGGATGGGGTCTTATGGTGTGACTTTGTAGGAGGAATGCGAAGCAGTTTGGGTTTCTCAGTGCCGCTCAGCCTAGGGCAATGAGGCAGATTTGCATGCCATGTAGGACGTGAGAGAACACATTTCCTGGAACTGTTGGAGTGCTGAGGAAATCTAGCTCTCCCAAGGAAGAGTGCAGTGTGTTGCCCTCCACTCAGCATACACAGAGTGACTGGGAAAGGTTTCCGGGCCTGGATGTTTCTTAGCAGCCCAGTGGAGCCTGCCGGTACTCGGTGTTCTTGCAGGGAATAGGGTGCCCACGCGAGGTCCTCGCTGTCTTGAAAAGCTTACTAACCTTAAAAGAAAACAGACCTGAAACTAAGGCCTCAAGGCAACTGCTCCAAGCTTCGCTTCGGCAGGGCTAGTCAAGGCTTTACCTTGAGGAAAGGCCTCACGTCAAGTTTCCTTTTAGCTCTAGAGCGTCTCAGGAGAAGCTCCCACCCTGGCTATGAAAGCACGCTGTTGATGTAAGAACACTCGTTCCCTTCCCAGAGCCTTGCCTACAGTGACTAAAAGCACGTCCTAAAACTGTTTTTTAGGTAGCTTCAGGGCAGCCTGAATGGAACTTTCAAAATGGGAAAGCAAGGCTTGTGCCATAAGGTCCCCGTTTCCAGCGAACACGCAGCCTACCTCCGTGTGATTCCTACCAAGGAAATATACACTCTAGCTACACACTGGTCCCTTCCTTGAATAAAGTTTATTTGGCACGGAGTTCGGCGTGTAGCCAACCGCCTCCCCCAAGGAGCGCTCTAGGTAGGCTATCGGGCTTAGCTTCTTCTAAAACCCTGCAGTGTAAGAGGAAGAGCTGTGCTTTGGTTACAGCAGGAACGCAGGCCGACTTTCTCCTGTAAGGATGGGGTCTTATGGTGTGACTTTGTAGGAGGAATGCGAAGCAGTTTGGGTTTCTCAGTGCCGCTCAGCCTAGGGCAATGAGGCAGATTTGCATGCCATGTAGGACGTGAGAGAACACATTTCCTGGAGCTGTTGGAGTGCTGAGGAAATCTAGCTCTCCCAAGGAAGAGTGCAGTGTGTTGCCCTCCACTCAGCATACACAGAGTGACTGGGAAAGGTTTCCGGGCCTGGATGTTTCTTAGCAGCCCAGTGGAGCCTGCCGGTACTCGGTGTTCTTGCAGGGAATAGGGTGCCCACGCGAGGTCCTCGCTGTCTTGAAAAGCTTACTAACCTTAAAAGAAAACAGACCTGAAACTAAGGCCTCAAGGCAACTGCTCCAAGCTTCGCTTCGGCAGGGCTAGTCAAGGCTTTACCTTGAGGAAAGGCCTCACGTCAAGTTTCCTTTTAGCTCTAGAGCGTCTCAGGAGAAGCTCCCACCCAGGCTATGAAAGCACGCTGTTGATGTAGAGAACACTCGTTCCCTTCCCAGAGCCCTGCCTACAGTGACTAAAAGCACGTCCTAAAACTGTTTTTTAGGTAGCTTCAGGGCAGCATGAATGGAGCTTTCAAAATGGGAAAGCAAGGCTTGTGCCATAAGGTCCCCGTTTCCAGCGAACACGCAGCCTACCTCCGTGTGATTCCTACCAAGGAAATATACACTCTAGCTACACACTGGTCCCTTCCTTGAATAAAGTTTATTTGGCACGGAGTTCTGCGTGTAGCCAACCGCCTCCCCCAAGGAGCGCTCTAGGTAGGCTATCGGGCTTAGCTTCTTCTAAAACCCTGCAGTGTAAGAGGAAGAGCTGTGCTTTGGTTACAGCAGGAACGCAGGCCGACTTTCTCCTGTAAGGATGGGGTCTTATGGTGTGACTTTGTAGGAGGAATGCGAAGCAGTTTGGCTTTCTCAGTGCCGCTCAGCCTAGGGCAATGAGGCAGATTTGCATGCCATGTAGGACGTGAGAGAACACATTTCCTGGAACTGTTGGAGTGCTGAGGAAATCTAGCTCTCCCAAGGAAGAGTGCAGTGTGTTGCCCTCCACTCAGCATACACAGAGTGACTGGGAAAGGTTTCCGGGCCTGGATGTTTCTTAGCAGCCCAGTGGAGCCTGCCGGTACTCGGTGTTCTTGCAGGGAATAGGGTGCCCACGCGAGGTCCTCGCTGTCTTGAAAAGCTTACTAACCTTAAAAGAAAACAGACCTGAAACTAAGGCCTCAAGGCAACTGCTCCAAGCTTCGCTTCGGCAGGGCTAGTCAAGGCTTTACCTTGAGGAAAGGCCTCACGTCAAGTTTCCTTTTAGCTCTAGAGCGTCTCAGGAGAAGCTCCCACCCAGGCTATGAAAGCACGCTGTTGATGTAGAGAACACTCGTTCCCTTCCCAGAGCCCTGCCTACAGTGACTAAAAGCACGTCCTAAAACTGTTTTTTAGGGAGCTTCAGGGCAGCATGAATGGAGCTTTCAAAATGGGAAAGCAAGGCTTGTGCCATAAGGTCCCCGTTTCCAGCGAACACGCAGCCTACCTCCGTGTGATTCCTACCAAGGAAATATACACTCTAGCTACACACTGGTCCCTTCCTTGAATAAAGTTTATTTGGCACGGAGTTCTGCGTGTAGCCAACCGCCTCCCCCAAGGAGCGCTCTAGGTAGGCTATCGGGCTTAGCTTCTTCTAAAACCCTGTAGTGTAAGAGGAAGAGCTGTGCTTTGGTTACAGCAGGAACGCAGGCCGACTTTCTCCTGTAAGGATGGGGTCTTATGGTGTGACTTTGTAGGAGGAATGCGAAGCAGTTTGGGTTTCTCAGTGCCGCTCAGCCTAGGGCAATGAGGCAGATTTGCATGCCATGTAGGACGTGAGAGAACACATTTCCTGGAACTGTTGGAGTGCTGAGGAAATCTAGCTCTCCCAAGGAAGAGTGCAGTGTGTTGCCCTCCACTCAGCATACACAGAGTGACTGGGAAAGGTTTCCGGGCCTGGATGTTTCTTAGCAGCCCAGTGGAGCCTGCCGGTACTCGGTGTTCTTGCAGGGAATAGGGTGCCCACGCGAGGTCCTCGCTGTCTTGAAAAGCTTACTAACCTTAAAAGAAAACAGACCTGAAACTAAGGCCTCAAGGCAACTGCTCCAAGCTTCGCTTCGGCAGGGCTAGTCAAGGCTTTACCTTGAGGAAAGGCCTCACGTCAAGTTTCCTTTTAGCTCTAGAGCGTCTCAGGAGAAGCTCCCACCCTGGCTATGAAAGCACGCTGTTGATGTAAGAACACTCGTTCCCTTCCCAGAGCCTTGCCTACAGTGACTAAAAGCACGTCCTAAAACTGTTTTTTAGGTAGCTTCAGGGCAGCCTGAATGGAACTTTCAAAATGGGAAAGCAAGGCTTGTGCCATAAGGTCCCCGTTTCCAGCGAACACGCAGCCTACCTCCGTGTGATTCCTACCAAGTAAATATACACTCTAGCTACACACTGGTCCCTTCCTTGAATAAAGTTTATTTGGCACGGAGTTCTGCGTGTAGCCAACCGCCTCCCCCAAGGAGCGCTCTAGGTAGGCTATCGGGCTTAGCTTCTTCTAAAACCCTGCAGTGTAAGAGGAAGAGCTGTGCTTTGGTTACAGCAGGAACGCAGGCCGACTTTCTCCTGTAAGGATGGGGTCTTATGGTGTGACTTTGTAGGAGGAATGCGAAGCAGTTTGGGTTTCTCAGTGCCGCTCAGCCTAGGGCAATGAGGCAGATTTGCATGCCATGTAGGACGTGAGAGAACACATTTCCTGGAGCTGTTGGAGTGCTGAGGAAATCTAGCTCTCCCAAGGAAGAGTGCAGTGTGTTGCCCTCCACTCAGCATACACAGAGTGACTGGGAAAGGTTTCCGGGCCTGGATGTTTCTTAGCAGCCCAGTGGAGCCTGCCGGTACTCGGTGTTCTTGCAGGGAATAGGGTGCCCACGCGAGGTCCTCGCTGTCTTGAAAAGCTTACTAACCTTAAAAGAAAACAGACCTGAAACTAAGGCCTCAAGGCAACTGCTCCAAGCTTCGCTTCGGCAGGGCTAGTCAAGGCTTTACCTTGAGGAAAGGCCTCACGTCAAGTTTCCTTTTAGCTCTAGAGCGTCTCAGGAGAAGCTCCCACCCAGGCTATGAAAGCACGCTGTTGATGTAGAGAACACTCGTTCCCTTCCCAGAGCCCTGCCTACAGTGACTAAAAGCACGTCCTAAAACTGTTTTTTAGGGAGCTTCAGGGCAGCATGAATGGAGCTTTCAAAATGGGAAAGCAAGGCTTGTGCCATAAGGTCCCCGTTTCCAGCGAACACGCAGCCTACCTCCGTGTGATTCCTACCAAGGAAATATACACTCTAGCTACACACTGGTCCCTTCCTTGAATAAAGTTTATTTGGCACGGAGTTCTGCGTGTAGCCAACCGCCTCCCCCAAGGAGCGCTCTAGGTAGGCTATCGGGCTTAGCTTCTTCTAAAACCCTGCAGTGTAAGAGGAAGAGCTGTGCTTTGGTTACAGCAGGAACGCAGGCCGACTTTCTCCTGTAAGGATGGGGTCTTATGGTGTGACTTTGTAGGAGGAATGCGAAGCAGTTTGGGTTTCTCAGTGCCGCTCAGCCTAGGGCAATGAGGCAGATTTGCATGCCATGTAGGACGTGAGAGAACACATTTCCTGGAGCTGTTGGAGTGCTGAGGAAATCTAGCTCTCCCAAGGAAGAGTGCAGTGTGTTGCCCTCCACTCAGCATACACAGAGTGACTGGGAAAGGTTTCCGGGCCTGGATGTTTCTTAGCAGCCCAGTGGAGCCTGCCGGTACTCGGTGTTCTTGCAGGGAATAGGGTGCCCACGCGAGGTCCTCGCTGTCTTGAAAAGCTTACTAACCTTAAAAGAAAACAGACCTGAAACTAAGGCCTCAAGGCAACTGCTCCAAGCTTCGCTTCGGCAGGGCTAGTCAAGGCTTTACCTTAAGGAAAGGCCTCACGTCAAGTTTCCTTTTAGCTCTAGAGCGTCTCAGGAGAAGCTCCCACCCAGGCTATGAAAGCACGCTGTTGATGTAAGAACACTCGTTCCCTTCCCAGAGCCTTGCCTACAGTGACTAAAAGCACGTCCTAAAACTGTTTTTTAGGTAGCTTCAGGGCAGCGTGAATGGAACTTTCAAAATGGGAAAGCAAGGCTTGTGCCATAAGGTCCCCGTTTCCAGCGAACACGCAGCCTACCTCCTTGTGATTCCTACCAAGTAAATATACACTCTAGCTACACACTGGTCCCTTCCTTGAATAAAGTTTATTTGGCACGGAGTTCGGCGTGTAGCCAACCGCCTCCCCCAAGGAGCGCTGTAGGTAGGCTATCGGGCTTAGCTTCTTCTAAAACCCTGCAGTGTAAGAGGAAGAGCTGTGCTTTGGTTACAGCAGGAACGCAGGCCGACTTTCTCCTGTAAGGATGGGGTCTTATGGTGTGACTTTGTAGGAGGAATGCGAAGCAGTTTGGGTTTCTCAGTGCCGCTCAGCCTAGGGCAATGAGGCAGATTTGCATGCCATGTAGGACGTGAGAGAACACATTTCCTGGAACTGTTGGAGTGCTGAGGAAATCTAGCTCTCCCAAGGAAGAGTGCAGTGTGTTGCCCTCCACTCAGCATACACAGAGTGACTGGGAAAGGTTTCCGGGCCTGGATGTTTCTTAGCAGCCCAGTGGAGCCTGCCGGTACTCGGTGTTCTTGCAGGGAATAGGGTGCCCACGCGAGGTCCTCGCTGTCTTGAAAAGCTTACTAACCTTAAAAGAAAACAGACCTGAAACTAAGGCCTCAAGGCAACTGCTCCAAGCTTCGCTTCGGCAGGGCTAGTCAAGGCTTTACCTTGAGGAAAGGCCTCACGTCAAGTTTCCTTTTAGCTCTAGAGCGTCTCAGGAGAAGCTCCCACCCTGGCTATGAAAGCACGCTGTTGATGTAAGAACACTCGTTCCCTTCCCAGAGCCTTGCCTACAGTGACTAAAAGCACGTCCTAAAACTGTTTTTTAGGTAGCTTCAGGGCAGCCTGAATGGAACTTTCAAAATGGGAAAGCAAGGCTTGTGCCATAAGGTCCCCGTTTCCAGCGAACACGCAGCCTACCTCCTTGTGATTCCTACCAAGTAAATATACACTCTAGCTACACACTGGTCCCTTCCTTGAATAAAGTTTATTTGGCACGGAGTTCTGCGTGTAGCCAACCGCCTCCCCCAAGGAGCGCTCTAGGTAGGCTATCGGGCTTAGCTTCTTCTAAAACCCTGCAGTGTAAGAGGAAGAGCTGTGCTTTGGTTACAGCAGGAACGCAGGCCGACTTTCTCCTGTAAGGATGGGGTCTTATGGTGTGACTTTGTAGGAGGAATGCGAAGCAGTTTGGCTTTCTCAGTGCCGCTCAGCCTAGGGCAATGAGGCAGATTTGCATGCCATGTAGGACGTGAGAGAACACATTTCCTGGAACTGTTGGAGTGCTGAGGAAATCTAGCTCTCCCAAGGAAGAGTGCAGTGTGTTGCCCTCCACTCAGCATACACAGAGTGACTGGGAAAGGTTTCCGGGCCTGGATGTTTCTTAGCAGCCCAGTGGAGCCTGCCGGTACTCGGTGTTCTTGCAGGGAATAGGGTGCCCACGCGAGGTCCTCGCTGTCTTGAAAAGCTTACTAACCTTAAAAGAAAACAGACCTGAAACTAAGGCCTCAAGGCAACTGCTCCAAGCTTCGCTTCGGCAGGGCTAGTCAAGGCTTTACCTTGAGGAAAGGCCTCACGTCAAGTTTCCTTTTAGCTCTAGAGCGTCTCAGGAGAAGCTCCCACCCAGGCTATGAAAGCACGCTGTTGATGTAGAGAACACTCGTTCCCTTCCGTGAGCCCTGCCTACAGTGACTAAAAGCACGTCCTAAAACTGTTTTTTAGGTAGCTTCAGGGCAGCATGAATGGAGCTTTCAAAATGGGAAAGCAAGGCTTGTGCCATAAGGTCCCCGTTTCCAGCGAACACGCAGCCTACCTCCGTGTGATTCCTACCAAGGAAATATACACTCTAGCTACACACTGGTCCCTTCCTTGAATAAAGTTTATTTGGCACGGAGTTCGGCGTGTAGCCAACCGCCTCTCCCAAGGAGCGCTCTAGGTAGGCTATCGGGCTTAGCTTCTTCTAAAACCCTGCAGTGTAAGAGGAAGAGCTGTGCTTTGGTTACAGCAGGAACGCAGGCCGACTTTCTCCTGTAAGGATGGGGTCTTATGGTGTGACTTTGTAGGAGGAATGCGAAGCAGTTTGGTTTTCTCAGTGCCGCTCAGCCTAGGGCAATGAGGCAGATTTGCATGCCATGTAGGACGTGAGAGAACACATTTCCTGGAGCTGTTGGAGTGCTGAGGAAATCTAGCTCTCCCAAGGAAGAGTGCAGTGTGTTGCCCTCCACTCAGCATACACAGAGTGACTGGGAAAGGTTTCCGGGCCTGGATGTTTCTTAGCAGCCCAGTGGAGCCTGCCGGTACTCGGTGTTCTTGCAGGGAATAGGGTGCCCACGCGAGGTCCTCGCTGTCTTGAAAAGCTTACTAACCTTAAAAGAAAACAGACCTGAAACTAAGGCCTCAAGGCAACTGCTCCAAGCTTCGCTTCGGCAGGGCTAGTCAAGGCTTTACCTTGAGGAAAGGCCTCACGTCAAGTTTCCTTTTAGCTCTAGAGCGTCTCAGGAGAAGCTCCCACCCTGGCTATGAAAGCACGCTGTTGATGTAAGAACACTCGTTCCCTTCCGAGAGCCCTGCCTACAGTGACTAAAAGCACGTCCTAAAACTGTTTTTTAGGTAGCTTCAGGGCAGCATGAATGGAGCTTTCAAAATGGGAAAGCAAGGCTTGTGCCATAAGGTCCCCGTTTCCAGCGAACACGCAGCCTACCTCCGTGTGATTCCTACCAAGGAAATATACACTCTAGCTGCACACTGATCCCTCCTTGAATAAAGTTTATTTGGCACGGAGTTCGGCGTGTAGCCAACCGCCTCCCCCAAGGAGCGATCTAGGTAGGCTATCGGGCTTAGCTTCTTCTAAAACCCTGCAGTGTAAGAGGAAGAGCTGTGCTTTGGTTACAGCAGGAACGCAGGCCGACTTTCTCCTGTAAGGATGGGGTCTTATGGTGTGACTTTGTAGGAGGAATGCGAAGCAGTTTGGCTTTCTCAGTGCCGCTCAGCCTAGGGCAATGAGGCAGATTTGCATGCCATGTAGGACGTGAGAGAACACATTTCCTGGAGCTGTTGGAGTGCTGAGGAAATCTAGCTCTCCCAAGGAAGAGTGCAGTGTGTTGCCCTCCACTCAGCATACACAGAGTGACTGGGAAAGGTTTCCGGGCCTGGATGTTTCTTAGCAGCCCAGTGGAGCCTGCCGGTACTCGGTGTTCTTGCAGGGAATAGGGTGCCCACGCGAGGTCCTCGCTGTCTTGAAAAGCTTACTAACCTTAAAAGAAAACAGACCTGAAACTAAGGCCTCAAGGCAACTGCTCCAAGCTTAGCTTCGGCAGGGCTAGTCAAGGCTTTACCTTAGGAAAGGACTCACGTCAAGTTTCCTTTTAGCTCTAGAGCGTCGCAGGAGAATCTCCCACCCAGGCTATGAAAGCACGCTGTTGATGTAAGAACACTCGTTCCCTTCCCAGAGCCTTGCCTACAGTGACTAAAAGCACGTCCTAAAACTGTTTTTTAGGTAGCTTCAGGGCAGCATGAATGGAGCTTTCAA
The DNA here is from genome assembly GCF_949987535.1 of Balaenoptera acutorostrata. Lineage (NCBI taxonomy): Eukaryota > Metazoa > Chordata > Mammalia > Artiodactyla > Balaenopteridae > Balaenoptera > Balaenoptera acutorostrata. Next base: position 43,322,357 of record NC_080066.1, read on the forward strand.
AATGGGAAAGCAAGGCTTGTGCCATAAGGTCCCCGTTTCCAGCGAACACGCAGCCTACCTCCGTGTGATTCCTACCAAGGAAATATACACTCTAGCTACACACTGGTCCCTTCCTTGAATAAAGTTTATTTGGCACGGAGTTCTGCGTGTAGCCAACCGCCTCCCCCAAGGAGCGCTCTAGGTAGGCTATAGGGCTTAGCTTCTTCTAAAACCCTGCAGTGTAAGAGGAAGAGCTGTGCTTTGGTTACAGCAGGAAGGCAGGCCGACTTTCTCCTGTAAGGATGGGGTCTTATGGTGTGACTTTGTAGGAGGAATGCGAAGCAGTTTGGCTTTCTCAGTGCCGCTCAGCCTAGGGCAATGAGGCAGATTTGCATGCCATGTAGGACGTGAGAGAACACATTTCCTGGAACTGTTGGAGTGCTGAGGAAATCTAGCTCTCCCAAGGAAGAGTGCAGTGTGTTGCCCTCCACTCAGCATACACAGAGTGACTGGGAAAGGTTTCCGGGCCTGGATGTTTCTTAGCAGCCCAGTGGAGCCTGCCGGTACTCGGTGTTCTTGCAGGGAATAGGGTGCCCACGCGAGGTCCTCGCTGTCTTGAAAAGCTTACTAACCTTAAAAGAAAACAGACCTGAAACTAAGGCCTCAAGGCAACTGCTCCAAGCTTCGCTTCGGCAGGGCTAGTCAAGGCTTTACCTTGAGGAAAGGCCTCACGTCAAGTTTCCTTTTAGCTCTAGAGCGTCTCAGGAGAAGCTCCCACCCAGGCTATGAAAGCACGCTGTTGATGTAAGAACACTCGTTCCCTTCCCAGAGCCCTGCCTACAGTGACTAAAAGCACGTCCTAAAACTGTTTTTTAGGTAGCTTCAGGGCAGCATGAATGGAGCTTTCAAAAGGGGAAAGCAAGGCTTGTGCCATAAGGTCCCCGTTTCCAGCGAACACGCAGCCTACCTCCGTGTGATTCCTACCAAGGAAATATACACTCTAGCTACACACTGATCCCTTCCTTGAATAAAGTTTATTTGGCACGGAGTTCGGCGTGTAGCCAACCGCCTCCCCCAAGGAGCGATCTAGGTAGGCTATCGGGCTTAGCTTCTTCTAAAACCCTGCAGTGTAAGAGGAAGAGCTGTGCTTTGGTTACAGCAGGAACGCAGGCCGACTTTCTCCTGTAAGGATGGGGTCTTATGGTGTGACTTTGTAGGAGGAATGCGAAGCAGTTTGGCTTTCTCAGTGCCGCTCAGCCTAGGGCAATGAGGCAGATTTGCATGCCATGTAGGACGTGAGAGAACACATTTCCTGGAGCTGTTGGAGTGCTGAGGAAATCTAGCTCTCCCAAGGAAGAGTGCAGTGTGTTGCCCTCCACTCAGCATACACAGAGTGACTGGGAAAGGTTTCCGGGCCTGGATGTTTCTTAGCAGCCCAGTGGAGCCTGCCGGTACTCGGTGTTCTTGCAGGGAATAGGGTGCCCACGCGAGGTCCTCGCTGTCTTGAAAAGCTTACTAACCTTAAAAGAAAACAGACCTGAAACTAAGGCCTCAAGGCAACTGCTCCAAGCTTCGCTTCGGCAGGGCTAGTCAAGGCTTTACCTTAGGAAAGGACTCACGTCAAGTTTCCTTTTAGCTCTAGAGCGTCGCAGGAGAATCTCCCACCCAGGCTATGAAAGCACGCTGTTGATGTAAGAACACTCGTTCCCTTCCCAGAGCCTTGCCTACAGTGACTAAAAGCACGTCCTAAAACTGTTTTTTAGGTAGCTTCAGGGCAGCATGAATGGAGCTTTCAAAATGGGAAATCAAGGCTTGTGCCATAAGGTCCCCGTTTCCAGCGAACACGCAGCCTACCTCCGTGTGATTCCTACCAAGGAAATATACACTCTAGCTACACACTGGTCCCTTCCTTGAATAAAGTTTATTTGGCACGGAGTTCTGCGTGTAGCCAACCGCCTCCCCCAAGGAGCGCTCTAGGTAGGCTATAGGGCTTAGCTTCTTCTAAAACCCTGCAGTGTAAGAGGAAGAGCTGTGCTTTGGTTACAGCAGGAAGGCAGGCCGACTTTCTCCTGTAAGGATGGGGTCTTATGGTGTGACTTTGTAGGAGGAATGCGAAGCAGTTTGGGTTTCTCAGTGCCACTCAGCCTAGGGCAATGAGGCAGATTTGCATGCCATGTAGGACGTGAGAGAACACATTTCCTGGAACTGTTGGAGTGCTGAGGAAATCTAGCTCTCCCAAGGAAGAGTGCAGTGTGTTGCCCTCCACTCAGCATACACAGAGTGACTGGGAAAGGTTTCCGGGCCTGGATGTTTCTTAGCAGCCCAGTGGAGCCTGCCGGTACTCGGTGTTCTTGCAGGGAATAGGGTGCCCACGCGAGGTCCTCGCTGTCTTGAAAAGCTTACTAACCTTAAAAGAAAACAGACCTGAAACTAAGGCCTCAAGGCAACTGCTCCAAGCTTCGCTTCGGCAGGGCTAGTCAAGGCTTTACCTTGAGGAAAGGCCTCACGTCAAGTTTCCTTTTAGCTCTAGAGCGTCTCAGGAGAAGCTCCCACCCAGGCTATGAAAGCACGCTGTTGATGTAAGAACACTCGTTCCCTTCCCAGAGCCCTGCCTACAGTGACTAAAAGCACGTCCTAAAACTGTTTTTTAGGTAGCTTCAGGGCAGCATGAATGGAGCTTTCAAAAGGGGAAAGCAAGGCTTGTGCCATAAGGTCCCCGTTTCCAGCGAACACGCAGCCTACCTCCGTGTGATTCCTACCAAGGAAATATACACTCTAGCTACACACTGGTCCCTTCCTTGAATAAAGTTTATTTGGCACGGAGTTTTGCGTGTAGCCAACCGCCTCCCCCAAGGAGCGCTCTAGGTAGGCTATCGGGCTTAGCTTCTTCTAAAACCCTGCAGTGTAAGAGGAAGAGCTGTGCTTTGGTTACAGCAGGAACGCAAGCCGACTTTCTCCTGTAAGGATGGGGTCTTATGGTGTGACTTTGTAGGAAGAATGCGAAGCAGTTTGGCTTTCTCAGTGCCGCTCAGCCTAGGGCAATGAGGCAGATTTGCATGCCATGTAGGACGTGAGAGAACACATTTCCTGGAGCTGTTGGAGTGCTGAGGAAATCTAGCTCTCCCAAGGAAGAGTGCAGTGTGTTGCCCTCCACTCAGCATACACAGAGTGACTGGGAAAGGTTTCCGGGCCTGGATGTTTCTTAGCAGCCCAGTGGAGCCTGCCGGTACTCGGTGTTCTTGCAGGGAATAGGGTGCCCACGCGAGGTCCTCGCTGTCTTGAAAAGCTTACTAACCTTAAAAGAAAACAGACCTGAAACTAAGGCCTCAAGGCAACTGCTCCAAGCTTCGCTTCGGCAGGGCTAGTCAAGGCTTTACCTTGAGGAAAGGCCTCACGTCAAGTTTCCTTTTAGCTCTAGAGCGTCTCAGGAGAAGCTCCCACCCTGGCTATGAAAGCACGCTGTTGATGTAAGAACACTCGTTCCCTTCCCAGAGCCTTGCCTACAGTGACTAAAAGCACGTCCTAAAACTGTTTTTTAGGTAGCTTCAGGGCAGCCTGAATGGAACTTTCAAAATGGGAAAGCAAGGCTTGTGCCATAAGGTCCCCGTTTCCAGCGAACACGCAGCCTACCTCCGTGTGATTCCTACCAAGGAAATATACACTCTAGCTACACACTGGTCCCTTCCTTGAATAAAGTTTATTTGGCACGGAGTTCTGCGTGTAGCCAACCGCCTCCCCCAAGGAGCGCTCTAGGTAGGCTATCGGGCTTAGCTTCTTCTAAAACCCTGCAGTGTAAGAGGAAGAGCTGTGCTTTGGTTACAGCAGGAACGCAGGCCGACTTTCTCCTGTAAGGATGGGGTCTTATGGTGTGACTTTGTAGGAGGAATGCGAAGCAGTTTGGGTTTCTCAGTGCCGCTCAGCCTAAGGCAATGAGGCAGATTTGCATGCCATGTAGGACGTGAGAGAACACATTTCCTGGAGCTGTTGGAGTGCTGAGGAAATCTAGCTCTCCCAAGGAAGAGTGCAGTGTGTTGCCCTCCACTCAGCATACACAGAGTGACTGGGAAAGGTTTCCGGGCCTGGATGTTTCTTAGCAGCCCAGTGGAGCCTGCCGGTACTCGGTGTTCTTGCAGGGAATAGGGTGCCCACGCGAGGTCCTCGCTGTCTTGAAAAGCTTACTAACCTTAAAAGAAAACAGACCTGAAACTAAGGCCTCAAGGCAACTGCTCCAAGCTTCGCTTCGGCAGGGCTAGTCAAGGCTTTACCTTGAGGAAAGGCCTCACGTCAAGTTTCCTTTTAGCTCTAGAGCGTCTCAGGAGAAGCTCCCACCCTGGCTATGAAAGCACGCTGTTGATGTAAGAACACTCGTTCCCTTCCCAGAGCCTTGCCTACAGTGACTAAAAGCACGTCCTAAAACTGTTTTTTAGGTAGCTTCAGGGCAGCCTGAATGGAACTTTCAAAATGGGAAAGCAAGGCTTGTGCCATAAGGTCCCCGTTTCCAGCGAACACGCAGCCTACCTCCTTGTGATTCCTACCAAGTAAATATACACTCTAGCTACACACTGGTCCCTTCCTTGAATAAAGTTTATTTGGCACGGAGTTCTGCGTGTAGCCAACCGCCTCCCCCAAGGAGCGCTCTAGGTAGGCTATCGGGCTTAGCTTCTTCTAAAACCCTGCAGTGTAAGAGGAAGAGCTGTGCTTTGGTTACAGCAGGAACGCAGGCCGACTTTCTCCTGTAAGGATGGGGTCTTATGGTGTGACTTTGTAGGAGGAATGCGAAGCAGTTTGGCTTTCTCAGTGCCGCTCAGCCTAGGGCAATGAGGCAGATTTGCATGCCATGTAGGACGTGAGAGAACACATTTCCTGGAACTGTTGGAGTGCTGAGGAAATCTAGCTCTCCCAAGGAAGAGTGCAGTGTGTTGCCCTCCACTCAGCATACACAGAGTGACTGGGAAAGGTTTCCGGGCCTGGATGTTTCTTAGCAGCCCAGTGGAGCCTGCCGGTACTCGGTGTTCTTGCAGGGAATAGGGTGCCCACGCGAGGTCCTCGCTGTCTTGAAAAGCTTACTAACCTTAAAAGAAAACAGACCTGAAACTAAGGCCTCAAGGCAACTGCTCCAAGCTTCGCTTCGGCAGGGCTAGTCAAGGCTTTACCTTGAGGAAAGGCCTCACGTCAAGTTTCCTTTTAGCTCTAGAGCGTCTCAGGAGAAGCTCCCACCCAGGCTATGAAACCACGCTGTTGATGTAGAGAACACTCGTTCCCTTCCGAGAGCCCTGCCTACAGTGACTAAAAGCACGTCCTAAAACTGTTTTTTAGGTAGCTTCAGGGCAGCATGAATGGAGCTTTCAAAATGGGAAAGCAAGGCTTGTGCCATAAGGTCCCCGTTTCCAGCGAACACGCAGCCTACCTCCGTGTGATTCCTACCAAGGAAATATACACTCTAGCTACACACTGGTCCCTTCCTTGAATAAAGTTTATTTGGCACGGAGTTCGGCGTGTAGCCAACCGCCTCTCCCAAGGAGCGCTCTAGGTAGGCTATCGGGCTTAGCTTCTTCTAAAACCCTGCAGTGTAAGAGGAAGAGCTGTGCTTTGGTTACAGCAGGAACGCAGGCCGACTTTCTCCTGTAAGGATGGGGTCTTATGGTGTGACTTTGTAGGAGGAATGCGAAGCAGTTTGGGTTTCTCAGTGCCGCTCAGCCTAGGGCAATGAGGCAGATTTGCATGCCATGTAGGACGTGAGAGAACACATTTCCTGGAGCTGTTGGAGTGCTGAGGAAATCTAGCTCTCCCAAGGAAGAGTGCAGTGTGTTGCCCTCCACTCAGCATACACAGAGTGACTGGGAAAGGTTTCCGGGCCTGGATGTTTCTTAGCAGCCCAGTGGAGCCTGCCGGTACTCGGTGTTCTTGCAGGGAATAGGGTGCCCACGCGAGGTCCTCGCTGTCTTGAAAAGCTTACTAACCTTAAAAGAAAACAGACCTGAAACTAAGGCCTCAAGGCAACTGCTCCAAGCTTCGCTTCGGCAGGGCTAGTCAAGGCTTTACCTTGAGGAAAGGCCTCACGTCAAGTTTCCTTTTAGCTCTAGAGCGTCTCAGGAGAAGCTCCCACCCTGGCTATGAAAGCACGCTGTTGATGTAAGAACACTCGTTCCCTTCCGAGAGCCCTGCCTACAGTGACTAAAAGCACGTCCTAAAACTGTTTTTTAGGTAGCTTCAGGGCAGCATGAATGGAGCTTTCAAAATGGGAAAGCAAGGCTTGTGCCATAAGGTCCCCGTTTCCAGCGAACACGCAGCCTACCTCCGTGTGATTCCTACCAAGGAAATATACACTCTAGCTACACACTGATCCCTTCCTTGAATAAAGTTTATTTGGCACGGAGTTCGGCGTGTAGCCAACCGCCTCCCCCAAGGAGCGATCTAGGTAGGCTATCGGGCTTAGCTTCTTCTAAAACCCTGCAGTGTAAGAGGAAGAGCTGTGCTTTGGTTACAGCAGGAACGCAGGCCGACTTTCTCCTGTAAGGATGGGGTCTTATGGTGTGACTTTGTAGGAGGAATGCGAAGCAGTTTGGCTTTCTCAGTGCCGCTCAGCCTAGGGCAATGAGGCAGATTTGCATGCCATGTAGGACGTGAGAGAACACATTTCCTGGAGCTGTTGGAGTGCTGAGGAAATCTAGCTCTCCCAAGGAAGAGTGCAGTGTGTTGCCCTCCACTCAGCATACACAGAGTGACTGGGAAAGGTTTCCGGGCCTGGATGTTTCTTAGCAGCCCAGTGGAGCCTGCCGGTACTCGGTGTTCTTGCAGGGAATAGGGTGCCCACGCGAGGTCCTCGCTGTCTTGAAAAGCTTACTAACCTTAAAAGAAAACAGACCTGAAACTAAGGCCTCAAGGCAACTGCTCCAAGCTTCGCTTCGGCAGGGCTAGTCAAGGCTTTACCTTGAGGAAAGGCCTCACGTCAAGTTTCCTTTTAGCTCTAGAGCGTCTCAGGAGAAGCTCCCACCCAGGCTATGAAACCACGCTGTTGATGTAGAGAACACTCGTTCCCTTCCGAGAGCCCTGCCTACAGTGACTAAAAGCACGTCCTAAAACTGTTTTTTAGGTAGCTTCAGGGCAGCATGAATGGAGCTTTCAAAATGGGAAAGCAAGGCTTGTGCCATAAGGTCCCCGTTTCCAGCGAACACGCAGCCTACCTCCGTGTGATTCCTACCAAGGAAATATACACTCTAGCTACACACTGGTCCCTTCCTTGAATAAAGTTTATTTGGCACGGAGTTCGGCGTGTAGCCAACCGCCTCTCCCAAGGAGCGCTCTAGGTAGGCTATCGGGCTTAGCTTCTTCTAAAACCCTGCAGTGTAAGAGGAAGAGCTGTGCTTTGGTTACAGCAGGAACGCAGGCCGACTTTCTCCTGTAAGGATGGGGTCTTATGGTGTGACTTTGTAGGAGGAATGCGAAGCAGTTTGGCTTTCTCAGTGCCGCTCAGCCTAGGGCAATGAGGCAGATTTGCATGCCATGTAGGACGTGAGAGAACACATTTCCTGGAGCTGTTGGAGTGCTGAGGAAATCTAGCTCTCCCAAGGAAGAGTGCAGTGTGTTGCCCTCCACTCAGCATACACAGAGTGACTGGGAAAGGTTTCCGGGCCTGGATGTTTCTTAGCAGCCCAGTGGAGCCTGCCGGTACTCGGTGTTCTTGCAGGGAATAGGGTGCCCACGCGAGGTCCTCGCTGTCTTGAAAAGCTTACTAACCTTAAAAGAAAACAGACCTGAAACTAAGGCCTCAAGGCAACTGCTCCAAGCTTCGCTTCGGCAGGGCTAGTCAAGGCTTTACCTTGAGGAAAGGACTCACGTCAAGTTTCCTTTTAGCTCTAGAGCGTCTCAGGAGAAGCTCCCACCCAGGCTATGAAAGCACGCTGTTGATGTAGAGAACACTCGTTCCCTTCCCAGAGCCCTGCCTACAGTGACTAAAAGCACGTCCTAAAACTGTTTTTTAGGTAGCTTCAGGGCAGCATGAATGGAGCTTTCAAAATGGGAAAGCAAGGCTTGTGCCATAAGGTCCCCGTTTCCAGCGAACACGCAGCCTACCTCCGTGTGATTCTTACCAAGGAAATATACACTCTAGCTACACACTGGTCCCTTCCTTGAATAAAGTTTATTTGGCACGGAGTTCGGCGTGTAGCCTACCGCCTCCCCCAAGGAGCGCTCTAGGTAGGCTATCGGGCTTAGCTTCTTCTAAAACCCTGCAGTGTAAGAGGAAGAGCTGTGCTTTGGTTACAGCAGGAACGCAGGCCGACTTTCTCCTGTAAGGATGGGGTCTTATGGTGTGACTTTGTAGGAGGAATGCGAAGCAGTTTGGGTTTCTCAGTGCCGCTCAGCCTAGGGCAATGAGGCAGATTTGCATGCCATGTAGGACGTGAGAGAACACATTTCCTGGAGCTGTTGGAGTGCTGAGGAAATCTAGCTCTCCCAAGGAAGAGTGCAGTGTGTTGCCCTCCACTCAGCATACACAGAGTGACTGGGAAAGGTTTCCGGGCCTGGATGTTTCTTAGCAGCCCAGTGGAGCCTGCCGGTACTCGGTGTTCTTGCAGGGAATAGGGTGCCCACGCGAGGTCCTCGCTGTCTTGAAAAGCTTACTAACCTTAAAAGAAAACAGACCTGAAACTAAGGCCTCAAGGCAACTGCTCCAAGCTTCGTTTCAGCAGGGCTAGTCAAGGCTTTACCTTGAGGAAAGGCCTCACGTCAAGTTTCCTTTTAGCTCTAGAGCGTCTCAGGAGAAGCTCCCACCCTGGCTATGAAAGCACGCTGTTGATGTAAGAACACTCGTTCCCTTCCCAGAGCCTTGCCTACAGTGACTAAAAGCACGTCCTAAAACTGTTTTTTAGGTAGCTTCAGGGCAGCGTGAATGGAACTTTCAAAATGGGAAAGCAAGGCTTGTGCCATAAGGTCCCCGTTTCCAGCGAACACGCAGCCTACCTCCTTGTGATTCCTACCAAGGAAATATACACTCTAGCTACACACTGGTCCCTTCCTTGAATAAAGTTTATTTGGCACGGAGTTCGGCGTGTAGCCAACCGCCTCCCCCAAGGAGCGCTCTAGGTAGGCTATCGGGCTTAGCTTCTTCTAAAACCCTGCAGTGTAAGAGGAAGAGCTGTGCTTTGGTTACAGCAGGAACGCAGGCCGACTTTCTCCTGTAAGGATGGGGTCTTATGGTGTGACTTTGTAGGAGGAATGCGAAGCAGTTTGGGTTTCTCAGTGCCGCTCAGCCTAGGGCAATGAGGCAGATTTGCATGCCATGTAGGACGTGAGAGAACACATTTCCTGGAGCTGTTGGAGTGCTGAGGAAATCTAGCTCTCCCAAGGAAGAGTGCAGTGTGTTGCCCTCCACTCAGCATACACAGAGTGACTGGGAAAGGTTTCCGGGCCTGGATGTTTCTTAGCAGCCCAGTGGAGCCTGCCGGTACTCGGTGTTCTTGCAGGGAATAGGGTGCCCACGCGAGGTCCTCGCTGTCTTGAAAAGCTTACTAACCTTAAAAGAAAACAGACCTGAAACTAAGGCCTCAAGGCAACTGCTCCAAGCTTCGCTTCGGCAGGGCTAGTCAAGGCTTTACCTTGAGGAAAGGCCTCACGTCAAGTTTCCTTTTAGCTCTAGAGCGTCTCAGGAGAAGCTCCCACCCTGGCTATGAAAGCACGCTGTTGATGTAAGAACACTCGTTCCCTTCCGAGAGCCCTGCCTACAGTGACTAAAAGCACGTCCTAAAACTGTTTTTTAGGTAGCTTCAGGGCAGCATGAATGGAGCTTTCAAAAGGGGAAAGCAAGGCTTGTGCCATAAGGTCCCCGTTTCCAGCGAACACGCAGCCTACCTCCGTGTGATTCCTACCAAGGAAATATACACTCTAGCTACACACTGGTCCCTTCCTTGAATAAAGTTTATTTGGCACGGAGTTCGGCGTGTAGCCTACCGCCTCCCCCAAGGAGCGCTCTAGGTAGGCTATCGGGCTTAGCTTCTTCTAAAACCCTGCAGTGTAAGAGGAAGAGCTGTGCTTTGGTTACAGCAGGAACGCAGGCCGACTTTCTCCTGTAAGGATGGGGTCTTATGGTGTGACTTTGTAGGAGGAATGCGAAGCAGTTTGGCTTTCTCAGTGCCGCTCAGCCTAGGGCAATGAGGCAGATTTGCATGCCATGTAGGACGTGAGAGAACACATTTCCTGGAGCTGTTGGAGTGCTGAGGAAATCTAGCTCTCCCAAGGAAGAGTGCAGTGTGTTGCCCTCCACTCAGCATACACAGAGTGACTGGGAAAGGTTTCCGGGCCTGGATGTTTCTTAGCAGCCCAGTGGAGCCTGCCGGTACTCGGTGTTCTTGCAGGGAATAGGGTGCCCACGCGAGGTCCTCGCTGTCTTGAAAAGCTTACTAACCTTAAAAGAAAACAGACCTGAAACTAAGGCCTCAAGGCAACTGCTCCAAGCTTCGTTTCAGCAGGGCTAGTCAAGGCTTTACCTTGAGGAAAGGCCTCACGTCAAGTTTCCTTTTAGCTCTAGAGCGTCTCAGGAGAAGCTCCCACCCTGGCTATGAAAGCACGCTGTTGATGTAAGAACACTCGTTCCCTTCCCAGAGCCTTGCCTACAGTGACTAAAAGCACGTCCTAAAACTGTTTTTTAGGTAGCTTCAGGGCAGCGTGAATGGAACTTTCAAAATGGGAAAGCAAGGCTTGTGCCATAAGGTCCCCGTTTCCAGCGAACACGCAGCCTACCTCCTTGTGATTCCTACCAAGGAAATATACACTCTAGCTACACACTGGTCCCTTCCTTGAATAAAGTTTATTTGGCACGGAGTTCGGCGTGTAGCCAACCGCCTCCCCCAAGGAGCGCTGTAGGTAGGCTATCGGGCTTAGCTTCTTCTAAAACCCTGCAGTGTAAGAGGAAGAGCTGTGCTTTGGTTACAGCAGGAACGCAGGCCGACTTTCTCCTGTAAGGATGGGGTCTTATGGTGTGACTTTGTAGGAGGAATGCGAAGCAGTTTGGTTTTCTCAGTGCCGCTCAGCCTAGGGCAATGAGGCAGATTTGCATGCCATGTAGGACGTGAGAGAACACATTTCCTGGAACTGTTGGAGTGCTGAGGAAATCTAGCTCTCCCAAGGAAGAGTGCAGTGTGTTGCCCTCCACTCAGCATACAGAGAGTGACTGGGGAAGGTTTCCGGGCCTGGATGTTTCTTAGCAGCCCAGTGGAGCCTGCCGGTACTCGGTGTTCTTGCAGGGAATAGGGTGCCCACGCGAGGTCCTCGCTGTCTTGAAAAGCTTACTAACCTTAAAAGAAAACAGACCTGAAACTAAGGCCTCAAGGCAACTGCTCCAAGCTTCGCTTCGGCAGGGCTAGTCAAGGCTTTACCTTGAGGAAAGGCCTCACGTCAAGTTTCCTTTTAGCTCTAGAGCGTCTCAGGAGAAGCTCCCACCCTGGCTATGAAAGCACGCTGTTGATGTAAGAACACTCGTTCCCTTCCCAGAGCCTTGCCTACAGTGACTAAAAGCACGTCCTAAAACTGTTTTTTAGGTAGCTTCAGGGCAGCCTGAATGGAACTTTCAAAATGGGAAAGCAAGGCTTGTGCCATAAGGTCCCCGTTTCCAGCGAACACGCAGCCTACCTCCGTGTGATTCCTACCAAGGAAATATACACTCTAGCTACACACTGGTCCCTTCCTTGAATAAAGTTTATTTGGCACGGAGTTCTGCGTGTAGCCAACCGCCTCCCCCAAGGAGCGCTCTAGGTAGGCTATCGGGCTTAGCTTCTTCTAAAACGCTGCAGTGTAAGAGGAAGAGCTGTGCTTTGGTTACAGCAGGAACGCAGGCCGACTTTCTCCTGTAAGGATGGGGTCTTATGGTGTGACTTTGTAGGAGGAATGCGAAGCAGTTTGGGTTTCTCAGTGCCGCTCAGCCTAGGGCAATGAGGCAGATTTGCATGCCATGTAGGACGTGAGAGAACACATTTCCTGGAACTGTTGGAGTGCTGAGGAAATCTAGCTCTCCCAAGGAAGAGTGCAGTGTGTTGCCCTCCACTCAGCATACACAGAGTGACTGGGAAAGGTTTCCGGGCCTGGATGTTTCTTAGCAGCCCAGTGGAGCCTGCCGGTACTCGGTGTTCTTGCAGGGAATAGGGTGCCCACGCGAGGTCCTCGCTGTCTTGAAAAGCTTACTAACCTTAAAAGAAAACAGACCTGAAACTAAGGCCTCAAGGCAACTGCTCCAAGCTTCGCTTCGGCAGGGCTAGTCAAGGCTTTACCTTGAGGAAAGGCCTCACGTCAAGTTTCCTTTTAGCTCTAGAGCGTCTCAGGAGAAGCTCCCACCCTGGCTATGAAAGCACGCTGTTGATGTAAGAACACTCGTTCCCTTCCCAGAGCCTTGCCTACAGTGACTAAAAGCACGTCCTAAAACTGTTTTTTAGGTAGCTTCAGGGCAGCCTGAATGGAACTTTCAAAATGGGAAAGCAAGGCTTGTGCCATAAGGTCCCCGTTTCCAGCGAACACGCAGCCTACCTCCTTGTGATTCCTACCAAGTAAATATACACTCTAGCTACACACTGGTCCCTTCCTTGAATAAAGTTTATTTGGCACGGAGTTCTGCGTGTAGCCAACCGCCTCCCCCAAGGAGCGCTCTAGGTAGGCTATCGGGCTTAGCTTCTTCTAAAACCCTGCAGTGTAAGAGGAAGAGCTGTGCTTTGGTTACAGCAGGAACGCAGGCCGACTTTCTCCTGTAAGGATGGGGTCTTATGGTGTGACTTTGTAGGAGGAATGCGAAGCAGTTTGGCTTTCTCAGTGCCGCTCAGCCTAGGGCAATGAGGCAGATTTGCATGCCATGTAGGACGTGAGAGAACACATTTCCTGGAACTGTTGGAGTGCTGAGGAAATCTAGCTCTCCCAAGGAAGAGTGCAGTGTGTTGCCCTCCACTCAGCATACACAGAGTGACTGGGAAAGGTTTCCGGGCCTGGATGTTTCTTAGCAGCCCAGTGGAGCCTGCCGGTACTCGGTGTTCTTGCAGGGAATAGGGTGCCCACGCGAGGTCCTCGCTGTCTTGAAAAGCTTACTAACCTTAAAAGAAAACAGACCTGAAACTAAGGCCTCAAGGCAACTGCTCCAAGCTTCGCTTCGGCAGGGCTAGTCAAGGCTTTACCTTGAGGAAAGGCCTCACGTCAAGTTTCCTTTTAGCTCTAGAGCGTCTCAGGAGAAGCTCCCACCCAGGCTATGAAAGCACGCTGTTGATGTAGAGAACACTCGTTCCCTTCCGTGAGCCCTGCCTACAGTGACTAAAAGCACGTCCTAAAACTGTTTTTTAGGTAGCTTCAGGGCAGCATGAATGGAGCTTTCAAAATGGGAAAGCAAGGCTTGTGCCATAAGGTCCCCGTTTCCAGCGAACACGCAGCCTACCTCCGTGTGATTCCTACCAAGGAAATATACACTCTAGCTACACACTGGTCCCTTCCTTGAATAAAGTTTATTTGGCACGGAGTTCGGCGTGTAGCCAACCGCCTCTCCCAAGGAGCGCTCTAGGTAGGCTATCGGGCTTAGCTTCTTCTAAAACCCTGCAGTGTAAGAGGAAGAGCTGTGCTTTGGTTACAGCAGGAACGCAGGCCGACTTTCTCCTGTAAGGATGGGGTCTTATGGTGTGACTTTGTAGGAGGAATGCGAAGCAGTTTGGTTTTCTCAGTGCCGCTCAGCCTAGGGCAATGAGGCAGATTTGCATGCCATGTAGGACGTGAGAGAACACATTTCCTGGAGCTGTTGGAGTGCTGAGGAAATCTAGCTCTCCCAAGGAAGAGTGCAGTGTGTTGCCCTCCACTCAGCATACACAGAGTGACTGGGAAAGGTTTCCGGGCCTGGATGTTTCTTAGCAGCCCAGTGGAGCCTGCCGGTACTCGGTGTTCTTGCAGGGAATAGGGTGCCCACGCGAGGTCCTCGCTGTCTTGAAAAGCTTACTAACCTTAAAAGAAAACAGACCTGAAACTAAGGCCTCAAGGCAACTGCTCCAAGCTTCGCTTCGGCAGGGCTAGTCAAGGCTTTACCTTGAGGAAAGGCCTCACGTCAAGTTTCCTTTTAGCTCTAGAGCGTCTCAGGAGAAGCTCCCACCCTGGCTATGAAAGCACGCTGTTGATGTAAGAACACTCGTTCCCTTCCGAGAGCCCTGCCTACAGTGACTAAAAGCACGTCCTAAAACTGTTTTTTAGGTAGCTTCAGGGCAGCATGAATGGAGCTTTCAAAATGGGAAAGCAAGGCTTGTGCCATAAGGTCCCCGTTTCCAGCGAACACGCAGCCTACCTCCGTGTGATTCCTACCAAGGAAATATACACTCTAGCTGCACACTGATCCCTTCCTTGAATAAAGTTTATTTGGCACGGAGTTCGGCGTGTAGCCAACCGCCTCCCCCAAGGAGCGATCTAGGTAGGCTATCGGGCTTAGCTTCTTCTAAAACCCTGCAGTGTAAGAGGAAGAGCTGTGCTTTGGTTACAGCAGGAACGCAGGCCGACTTTCTCCTGTAAGGATGGGGTCTTATGGTGTGACTTTGTAGGAGGAATGCGAAGCAGTTTGGCTTTCTCAGTGCCGCTCAGCCTAGGGCAATGAGGCAGATTTGCATGCCATGTAGGACGTGAGAGAACACATTTCCTGGAGCTGTTGGAGTGCTGAGGAAATCTAGCTCTCCCAAGGAAGAGTGCAGTGTGTTGCCCTCCACTCAGCATACACAGAGTGACTGGGAAAGGTTTCCGGGCCTGGATGTTTCTTAGCAGCCCAGTGGAGCCTGCCGGTACTCGGTGTTCTTGCAGGGAATAGGGTGCCCACGCGAGGTCCTCGCTGTCTTGAAAAGCTTACTAACCTTAAAAGAAAACAGACCTGAAACTAAGGCCTCAAGGCAACTGCTCCAAGCTTAGCTTCGGCAGGGCTAGTCAAGGCTTTACCTTAGGAAAGGACTCACGTCAAGTTTCCTTTTAGCTCTAGAGCGTCGCAGGAGAATCTCCCACCCAGGCTATGAAAGCACGCTGTTGATGTAAGAACACTCGTTCCCTTCCCAGAGCCTTGCCTACAGTGACTAAAAGCACGTCCTAAAACTGTTTTTTAGGTAGCTTCAGGGCAGCATGAATGGAGCTTTCAAAATGGGAAAGCAAGGCTTGTGCCATAAGGTCCCCGTTTCCAGCGAACACGCAGCCTACCTCCGTGTGATTCCTACCAAGGAAATATACACTCTAGCTACACACTGGTCCCTTCCTTGAATAAAGTTTATTTGGCACGGAGTTCTGCGTGTAGCCAACCGCCTCCCCCAAGGAGCGCTCTAGGTAGGCTATAGGGCTTAGCTTCTTCTAAAACCCTGCAGTGTAAGAGGAAGAGCTGTGCTTTGGTTACAGCAGGAAGGCAGGCCGACTTTCTCCTGTAAGGATGGGGTCTTATGGTGTGACTTTGTAGGAGGAATGCGAAGCAGTTTGGCTTTCTCAGTGCCGCTCAGCCTAGGGCAATGAGGCAGATTTGCATGCCATGTAGGACGTGAGAGAACACATTTCCTGGAACTGTTGGAGTGCTGAGGAAATCTAGCTCTCCCAAGGAAGAGTGCAGTGTGTTGCCCTCCACTCAGCATACACAGAGTGACTGGGAAAGGTTTCCGGGCCTGGATGTTTCTTAGCAGCCCAGTGGAGCCTGCCGGTACTCGGTGTTCTTGCAGGGAATAGGGTGCCCACGCGAGGTCCTCGCTGTCTTGGAAAGCTTACTAACCTTAAAAGAAAACAGACCTGAAACTAAGGCCTCAAGGCAACTGCTCCAAGCTTCGCTTCGGCAGGGCTAGTCAAGGCTTTACCTTGAGGAAAGGCCTCACGTCAAGTTTCCTTTTAGCTCTAGAGCGTCTCAGGAGAAGCTCCCACCCAGGCTAGGAAAGCACGCTGTTGATGTAAGAACACTCGTTCCCTTCCCAGAGCCCTGCCTACAGTGACTAAAAGCACGTCCTAAAACTGTTTTTTAGGTAGCTTCAGGGCAGCATGAATGGAGCTTTCAAAAGGGGAAAGCAAGGCTTGTGCCATAAGGTCCCCGTTTCCAGCGAACACGCAGCCTACCTCCGTGTGATTCCTACCAAGGAAATATACACTCTAGCTACACACTGATCCCTTCCTTGAATAAAGTTTATTTGGCACGGAGTTCGGCGTGTAGCCAACCGCCTCCCCCAAGGAGCGATCTAGGTAGGCTATCGGGCTTAGCTTCTTCTAAAACCCTGCAGTGTAAGAGGAAGAGCTGTGCTTTGGTTACAGCAGGAACGCAGGCCGACTTTCTCCTGTAAGGATGGGGTCTTATGGTGTGACTTTGTAGGAGGAATGCGAAGCAGTTTGGCTTTCTCAGTGCCGCTCAGCCTAGGGCAATGAGGCAGATTTGCATGCCATGTAGGACGTGAGAGAACACATTTCCTGGAGCTGTTGGAGTGCTGAGGAAATCTAGCTCTCCCAAGGAAGAGTGCAGTGTGTTGCCCTCCACTCAGCATACACAGAGTGACTGGGAAAGGTTTCCGGGCCTGGATGTTTCTTAGCAGCCCAGTGGAGCCTGCCGGTACTCGGTGTTCTTGCAGGGAATAGGGTGCCCACGCGAGGTCCTCGCTGTCTTGAAAAGCTTACTAACCTTAAAAGAAAACAGACCTGAAACTAAGGCCTCAAGGCAACTGCTCCAAGCTTCGCTTCGGCAGGGCTAGTCAAGGCTTTACCTTAGGAAAGGACTCACGTCAAGTTTCCTTTTAGCTCTAGAGCGTCGCAGGAGAATCTCCCACCCAGGCTATGAAAGCACGCTGTTGATGTAAGAACACTCGTTCCCTTCCCAGAGCCTTGCCTACAGTGACTAAAAGCACGTCCTAAAACTGTTTTTTAGGTAGCTTCAGGGCAGCATGAATGGAGCTTTCAAAATGGGAAAGCAAGGCTTGTGCCATAAGGTCCCCGTTTCCAGCGAACACGCAGCCTACCTCCGTGTGATTCCTACCAAGGAAATATACACTCTAGCTACACACTGGTCCCTTCCTTGAATAAAGTTTATTTGGCACGGAGTTCTGCGTGTAGCCAACCGCCTCCCCCAAGGAGCGCTCTAGGTAGGCTATAGGGCTTAGCTTCTTCTAAAACCCTGCAGTGTAAGAGGAAGAGCTGTGCTTTGGTTACAGCAGGAAGGCAGGCCGACTTTCTCCTGTAAGGATGGGGTCTTATGGTGTGACTTTGTAGGAGGAATGCGAAGCAGTTTGGGTTTCTCAGTGCCACTCAGCCTAGGGCAATGAGGCAGATTTGCATGCCATGTAGGACGTGAGAGAACACATTTCCTGGAACTGTTGGAGTGCTGAGGAAATCTAGCTCTCCCAAGGAAGAGTGCAGTGTGTTGCCCTCCACTCAGCATACACAGAGTGACTGGGAAAGGTTTCCGGGCCTGGATGTTTCTTAGCAGCCCAGTGGAGCCTGCCGGTACTCGGTGTTCTTGCAGGGAATAGGGTGCCCACGCGAGGTCCTCGCTGTCTTGAAAAGCTTACTAACCTTAAAAGAAAACAGACCTGAAACTAAGGCCTCAAGGCAACTGCTCCAAGCTTCGCTTCGGCAGGGCTAGTCAAGGCTTTACCTTGAGGAAAGGCCTCACGTCAAGTTTCCTTTTAGCTCTAGAGCGTCTCAGGAGAAGCTCCCACCCAGGCTATGAAAGCACGCTGTTGATGTAAGAACACTCGTTCCCTTCCCAGAGCCCTGCCTACAGTGACTAAAAGCACGTCCTAAAACTGTTTTTTAGGTAGCTTCAGGGCAGCATGAATGGAGCTTTCAAAAGGGGAAAGCAAGGCTTGTGCCATAAGGTCCCCGTTTCCAGCGAACACGCAGCCTACCTCCGTGTGATTCCTACCAAGGAAATATACACTCTAGCTACACACTGGTCCCTTCCTTGAATAAAGTTTATTTGGCACGGAGTTCTGCGTGTAGCCAACCGCCTCCCCCAAGGAGCGCTCTAGGTAGGCTATCGGGCTTAGCTTCTTCTAAAACCCTGCAGTGTAAGAGGAAGAGCTGTGCTTTGGTTACAGCAGGAACGCAGGCCGACTTTCTCCTGTAAGGATGGGGTCTTATGGTGTGACTTTGTAGGAGGAATGCGAAGCAGTTTGGGTTTCTCAGTGCCGCTCAGCCTAAGGCAATGAGGCAGATTTGCATGCCATGTAGGACGTGAGAGAACACATTTCCTGGAGCTGTTGGAGTGCTGAGGAAATCTAGCTCTCCCAAGGAAGAGTGCAGTGTGTTGCCCTCCACTCAGCATACACAGAGTGACTGGGAAAGGTTTCCGGGCCTGGATGTTTCTTAGCAGCCCAGTGGAGCCTGCCGGTACTCGGTGTTCTTGCAGGGAATAGGGTGCCCACGCGAGGTCCTCGCTGTCTTGAAAAGCTTACTAACCTTAAAAGAAAACAGACCTGAAACTAAGGCCTCAAGGCAACTGCTCCAAGCTTCGCTTCGGCAGGGCTAGTCAAGGCTTTACCTTGAGGAAAGGCCTCACGTCAAGTTTCCTTTTAGCTCTAGAGCGTCTCAGGAGAAGCTCCCACCCTGGCTATGAAAGCACGCTGTTGATGTAAGAACACTCGTTCCCTTCCCAGAGCCTTGCCTACAGTGACTAAAAGCACGTCCTAAAACTGTTTTTTAGGTAGCTTCAGGGCAGCCTGAATGGAACTTTCAAAATGGGAAAGCAAGGCTTGTGCCATAAGGTCCCCGTTTCCAGCGAACACGCAGCCTACCTCCTTGTGATTCCTACCAAGTAAATATACACTCTAGCTACACACTGGTCCCTTCCTTGAATAAAGTTTATTTGGCACGGAGTTCTGCGTGTAGCCAACCGCCTCCCCCAAGGAGCGCTCTAGGTAGGCTATCGGGCTTAGCTTCTTCTAAAACCCTGCAGTGTAAGAGGAAGAGCTGTGCTTTGGTTACAGCAGGAACGCAGGCCGACTTTCTCCTGTAAGGATGGGGTCTTATGGTGTGACTTTGTAGGAGGAATGCGAAGCAGTTTGGCTTTCTCAGTGCCGCTCAGCCTAGGGCAATGAGGCAGATTTGCATGCCATGTAGGACGTGAGAGAACACATTTCCTGGAACTGTTGGAGTGCTGAGGAAATCTAGCTCTCCCAAGGAAGAGTGCAGTGTGTTGCCCTCCACTCAGCATACACAGAGTGACTGGGAAAGGTTTCCGGGCCTGGATGTTTCTTAGCAGCCCAGTGGAGCCTGCCGGTACTCGGTGTTCTTGCAGGGAATAGGGTGCCCACGCGAGGTCCTCGCTGTCTTGAAAAGCTTACTAACCTTAAAAGAAAACAGACCTGAAACTAAGGCCTCAAGGCAACTGCTCCAAGCTTCGCTTCGGCAGGGCTAGTCAAGGCTTTACCTTGAGGAAAGGCCTCACGTCAAGTTTCCTTTTAGCTCTAGAGCGTCTCAGGAGAAGCTCCCACCCAGGCTATGAAACCACGCTGTTGATGTAGAGAACACTCGTTCCCTTCCGAGAGCCCTGCCTACAGTGACTAAAAGCACGTCCTAAAACTGTTTTTTAGGTAGCTTCAGGGCAGCATGAATGGAGCTTTCAAAATGGGAAAGCAAGGCTTGTGCCATAAGGTCCCCGTTTCCAGCGAACACGCAGCCTACCTCCGTGTGATTCCTACCAAGGAAATATACACTCTAGCTACACACTGGTCCCTTCCTTGAATAAAGTTTATTTGGCACGGAGTTCGGCGTGTAGCCAACCGCCTCTCCCAAGGAGCGCTCTAGGTAGGCTATCGGGCTTAGCTTCTTCTAAAACCCTGCAGTGTAAGAGGAAGAGCTGTGCTTTGGTTACAGCAGGAACGCAGGCCGACTTTCTCCTGTAAGGATGGGGTCTTATGGTGTGACTTTGTAGGAGGAATGCGAAGCAGTTTGGGTTTCTCAGTGCCGCTCAGCCTAGGGCAATGAGGCAGATTTGCATGCCATGTAGGACGTGAGAGAACACATTTCCTGGAGCTGTTGGAGTGCTGAGGAAATCTAGCTCTCCCAAGGAAGAGTGCAGTGTGTTGCCCTCCACTCAGCATACACAGAGTGACTGGGAAAGGTTTCCGGGCCTGGATGTTTCTTAGCAGCCCAGTGGAGCCTGCCGGTACTCGGTGTTCTTGCAGGGAATAGGGTGCCCACGCGAGGTCCTCGCTGTCTTGAAAAGCTTACTAACCTTAAAAGAAAACAGACCTGAAACTAAGGCCTCAAGGCAACTGCTCCAAGCTTCGCTTCGGCAGGGCTAGTCAAGGCTTTACCTTGAGGAAAGGCCTCACGTCAAGTTTCCTTTTAGCTCTAGAGCGTCTCAGGAGAAGCTCCCACCCTGGCTATGAAAGCACGCTGTTGATGTAAGAACACTCGTTCCCTTCCGAGAGCCCTGCCTACAGTGACTAAAAGCACGTCCTAAAACTGTTTTTTAGGTAGCTTCAGGGCAGCATGAATGGAGCTTTCAAAATGGGAAAGCAAGGCTTGTGCCATAAGGTCCCCGTTTCCAGCGAACACGCAGCCTACCTCCGTGTGATTCCTACCAAGGAAATATACACTCTAGCTACACACTGATCCCTTCCTTGAATAAAGTTTATTTGGCACGGAGTTCGGCGTGTAGCCAACCGCCTCCCCCAAGGAGCGATCTAGGTAGGCTATCGGGCTTAGCTTCTTCTAAAACCCTGCAGTGTAAGAGGAAGAGCTGTGCTTTGGTTACAGCAGGAACGCAGGCCGACTTTCTCCTGTAAGGATGGGGTCTTATGGTGTGACTTTGTAGGAGGAATGCGAAGCAGTTTGGCTTTCTCAGTGCCGCTCAGCCTAGGGCAATGAGGCAGATTTGCATGCCATGTAGGACGTGAGAGAACACATTTCCTGGAGCTGTTGGAGTGCTGAGGAAATCTAGCTCTCCCAAGGAAGAGTGCAGTGTGTTGCCCTCCACTCAGCATACACAGAGTGACTGGGAAAGGTTTCCGGGCCTGGATGTTTCTTAGCAGCCCAGTGGAGCCTGCCGGTACTCGGTGTTCTTGCAGGGAATAGGGTGCCCACGCGAGGTCCTCGCTGTCTTGAAAAGCTTACTAACCTTAAAAGAAAACAGACCTGAAACTAAGGCCTCAAGGCAACTGCTCCAAGCTTCGCTTCGGCAGGGCTAGTCAAGGCTTTACCTTGAGGAAAGGCCTCACGTCAAGTTTCCTTTTAGCTCTAGAGCGTCTCAGGAGAAGCTCCCACCCAGGCTATGAAACCACGCTGTTGATGTAGAGAACACTCGTTCCCTTCCGAGAGCCCTGCCTACAGTGACTAAAAGCACGTCCTAAAACTGTTTTTTAGGTAGCTTCAGGGCAGCATGAATGGAGCTTTCAAAATGGGAAAGCAAGGCTTGTGCCATAAGGTCCCCGTTTCCAGCGAACACGCAGCCTACCTCCGTGTGATTCCTACCAAGGAAATATACACTCTAGCTACACACTGGTCCCTTCCTTGAATAAAGTTTATTTGGCACGGAGTTCGGCGTGTAGCCAACCGCCTCTCCCAAGGAGCGCTCTAGGTAGGCTATCGGGCTTAGCTTCTTCTAAAACCCTGCAGTGTAAGAGGAAGAGCTGTGCTTTGGTTACAGCAGGAACGCAGGCCGACTTTCTCCTGTAAGGATGGGGTCTTATGGTGTGACTTTGTAGGAGGAATGCGAAGCAGTTTGGCTTTCTCAGTGCCGCTCAGCCTAGGGCAATGAGGCAGATTTGCATGCCATGTAGGACGTGAGAGAACACATTTCCTGGAGCTGTTGGAGTGCTGAGGAAATCTAGCTCTCCCAAGGAAGAGTGCAGTGTGTTGCCCTCCACTCAGCATACACAGAGTGACTGGGAAAGGTTTCCGGGCCTGGATGTTTCTTAGCAGCCCAGTGGAGCCTGCCGGTACTCGGTGTTCTTGCAGGGAATAGGGTGCCCACGCGAGGTCCTCGCTGTCTTGAAAAGCTTACTAACCTTAAAAGAAAACAGACCTGAAACTAAGGCCTCAAGGCAACTGCTCCAAGCTTCGCTTCGGCAGGGCTAGTCAAGGCTTTACCTTGAGGAAAGGACTCACGTCAAGTTTCCTTTTAGCTCTAGAGCGTCTCAGGAGAAGCTCCCACCCAGGCTATGAAAGCACGCTGTTGATGTAGAGAACACTCGTTCCCTTCCCAGAGCCCTGCCTACAGTGACTAAAAGCACGTCCTAAAACTGTTTTTTAGGTAGCTTCAGGGCAGCATGAATGGAGCTTTCAAAATGGGAAAGCAAGGCTTGTGCCATAAGGTCCCCGTTTCCAGCGAACACGCAGCCTACCTCCGTGTGATTCTTACCAAGGAAATATACACTCTAGCTACACACTGGTCCCTTCCTTGAATAAAGTTTATTTGGCACGGAGTTCGGCGTGTAGCCTACCGCCTCCCCCAAGGAGCGCTCTAGGTAGGCTATCGGGCTTAGCTTCTTCTAAAACCCTGCAGTGTAAGAGGAAGAGCTGTGCTTTGGTTACAGCAGGAACGCAGGCCGACTTTCTCCTGTAAGGATGGGGTCTTATGGTGTGACTTTGTAGGAGGAATGCGAAGCAGTTTGGGTTTCTCAGTGCCGCTCAGCCTAGGGCAATGAGGCAGATTTGCATGCCATGTAGGACGTGAGAGAACACATTTCCTGGAGCTGTTGGAGTGCTGAGGAAATCTAGCTCTCCCAAGGAAGAGTGCAGTGTGTTGCCCTCCACTCAGCATACACAGAGTGACTGGGAAAGGTTTCCGGGCCTGGATGTTTCTTAGCAGCCCAGTGGAGCCTGCCGGTACTCGGTGTTCTTGCAGGGAATAGGGTGCCCACGCGAGGTCCTCGCTGTCTTGAAAAGCTTACTAACCTTAAAAGAAAACAGACCTGAAACTAAGGCCTCAAGGCAACTGCTCCAAGCTTCGTTTCAGCAGGGCTAGTCAAGGCTTTACCTTGAGGAAAGGCCTCACGTCAAGTTTCCTTTTAGCTCTAGAGCGTCTCAGGAGAAGCTCCCACCCTGGCTATGAAAGCACGCTGTTGATGTAAGAACACTCGTTCCCTTCCCAGAGCCTTGCCTACAGTGACTAAAAGCACGTCCTAAAACTGTTTTTTAGGTAGCTTCAGGGCAGCGTGAATGGAACTTTCAAAATGGGAAAGCAAGGCTTGTGCCATAAGGTCCCCGTTTCCAGCGAACACGCAGCCTACCTCCTTGTGATTCCTACCAAGGAAATATACACTCTAGCTACACACTGGTCCCTTCCTTGAATAAAGTTTATTTGGCACGGAGTTCGGCGTGTAGCCAACCGCCTCCCCCAAGGAGCGCTCTAGGTAGGCTATCGGGCTTAGCTTCTTCTAAAACCCTGCAGTGTAAGAGGAAGAGCTGTGCTTTGGTTACAGCAGGAACGCAGGCCGACTTTCTCCTGTAAGGATGGGGTCTTATGGTGTGACTTTGTAGGAGGAATGCGAAGCAGTTTGGGTTTCTCAGTGCCGCTCAGCCTAGGGCAATGAGGCAGATTTGCATGCCATGTAGGACGTGAGAGAACACATTTCCTGGAGCTGTTGGAGTGCTGAGGAAATCTAGCTCTCCCAAGGAAGAGTGCAGTGTGTTGCCCTCCACTCAGCATACACAGAGTGACTGGGAAAGGTTTCCGGGCCTGGATGTTTCTTAGCAGCCCAGTGGAGCCTGCCGGTACTCGGTGTTCTTGCAGGGAATAGGGTGCCCACGCGAGGTCCTCGCTGTCTTGAAAAGCTTACTAACCTTAAAAGAAAACAGACCTGAAACTAAGGCCTCAAGGCAACTGCTCCAAGCTTCGCTTCGGCAGGGCTAGTCAAGGCTTTACCTTGAGGAAAGGCCTCACGTCAAGTTTCCTTTTAGCTCTAGAGCGTCTCAGGAGAAGCTCCCACCCTGGCTATGAAAGCACGCTGTTGATGTAAGAACACTCGTTCCCTTCCGAGAGCCCTGCCTACAGTGACTAAAAGCACGTCCTAAAACTGTTTTTTAGGTAGCTTCAGGGCAGCATGAATGGAGCTTTCAAAAGGGGAAAGCAAGGCTTGTGCCATAAGGTCCCCGTTTCCAGCGAACACGCAGCCTACCTCCGTGTGATTCCTACCAAGGAAATATACACTCTAGCTACACACTGGTCCCTTCCTTGAATAAAGTTTATTTGGCACGGAGTTCGGCGTGTAGCCTACCGCCTCCCCCAAGGAGCGCTCTAGGTAGGCTATCGGGCTTAGCTTCTTCTAAAACCCTGCAGTGTAAGAGGAAGAGCTGTGCTTTGGTTACAGCAGGAACGCAGGCCGACTTTCTCCTGTAAGGATGGGGTCTTATGGTGTGACTTTGTAGGAGGAATGCGAAGCAGTTTGGCTTTCTCAGTGCCGCTCAGCCTAGGGCAATGAGGCAGATTTGCATGCCATGTAGGACGTGAGAGAACACATTTCCTGGAGCTGTTGGAGTGCTGAGGAAATCTAGCTCTCCCAAGGAAGAGTGCAGTGTGTTGCCCTCCACTCAGCATACACAGAGTGACTGGGAAAGGTTTCCGGGCCTGGATGTTTCTTAGCAGCCCAGTGGAGCCTGCCGGTACTCGGTGTTCTTGCAGGGAATAGGGTGCCCACGCGAGGTCCTCGCTGTCTTGAAAAGCTTACTAACCTTAAAAGAAAACAGACCTGAAACTAAGGCCTCAAGGCAACTGCTCCAAGCTTCGTTTCAGCAGGGCTAGTCAAGGCTTTACCTTGAGGAAAGGCCTCACGTCAAGTTTCCTTTTAGCTCTAGAGCGTCTCAGGAGAAGCTCCCACCCTGGCTATGAAAGCACGCTGTTGATGTAAGAACACTCGTTCCCTTCCCAGAGCCTTGCCTACAGTGACTAAAAGCACGTCCTAAAACTGTTTTTTAGGTAGCTTCAGGGCAGCGTGAATGGAACTTTCAAAATGGGAAAGCAAGGCTTGTGCCATAAGGTCCCCGTTTCCAGCGAACACGCAGCCTACCTCCTTGTGATTCCTACCAAGGAAATATACACTCTAGCTACACACTGGTCCCTTCCTTGAATAAAGTTTATTTGGCACGGAGTTCGGCGTGTAGCCAACCGCCTCCCCCAAGGAGCGCTGTAGGTAGGCTATCGGGCTTAGCTTCTTCTAAAACCCTGCAGTGTAAGAGGAAGAGCTGTGCTTTGGTTACAGCAGGAACGCAGGCCGACTTTCTCCTGTAAGGATGGGGTCTTATGGTGTGACTTTGTAGGAGGAATGCGAAGCAGTTTGGTTTTCTCAGTGCCGCTCAGCCTAGGGCAATGAGGCAGATTTGCATGCCATGTAGGACGTGAGAGAACACATTTCCTGGAACTGTTGGAGTGCTGAGGAAATCTAGCTCTCCCAAGGAAGAGTGCAGTGTGTTGCCCTCCACTCAGCATACAGAGAGTGACTGGGGAAGGTTTCCGGGCCTGGATGTTTCTTAGCAGCCCAGTGGAGCCTGCCGGTACTCGGTGTTCTTGCAGGGAATAGGGTGCCCACGCGAGGTCCTCGCTGTCTTGAAAAGCTTACTAACCTTAAAAGAAAACAGACCTGAAACTAAGGCCTCAAGGCAACTGCTCCAAGCTTCGCTTCGGCAGGGCTAGTCAAGGCTTTACCTTGAGGAAAGGCCTCACGTCAAGTTTCCTTTTAGCTCTAGAGCGTCTCAGGAGAAGCTCCCACCCTGGCTATGAAAGCACGCTGTTGATGTAAGAACACTCGTTCCCTTCCCAGAGCCTTGCCTACAGTGACTAAAAGCACGTCCTAAAACTGTTTTTTAGGTAGCTTCAGGGCAGCCTGAATGGAACTTTCAAAATGGGAAAGCAAGGCTTGTGCCATAAGGTCCCCGTTTCCAGCGAACACGCAGCCTACCTCCGTGTGATTCCTACCAAGGAAATATACACTCTAGCTACACACTGGTCCCTTCCTTGAATAAAGTTTATTTGGCACGGAGTTCTGCGTGTAGCCAACCGCCTCCCCCAAGGAGCGCTCTAGGTAGGCTATCGGGCTTAGCTTCTTCTAAAACGCTGCAGTGTAAGAGGAAGAGCTGTGCTTTGGTTACAGCAGGAACGCAGGCCGACTTTCTCCTGTAAGGATGGGGTCTTATGGTGTGACTTTGTAGGAGGAATGCGAAGCAGTTTGGGTTTCTCAGTGCCGCTCAGCCTAGGGCAATGAGGCAGATTTGCATGCCATGTAGGACGTGAGAGAACACATTTCCTGGAACTGTTGGAGTGCTGAGGAAATCTAGCTCTCCCAAGGAAGAGTGCAGTGTGTTGCCCTCCACTCAGCATACAGAGAGTGACTGGGGAAGGTTTCCGGGCCTGGATGTTTCTTAGCAGCCCAGTGGAGCCTGCCGGTACTCGGTGTTCTTGCAGGGAATAGGGTGCCCACGCGAGGTCCTCGCTGTCTTGAAAAGCTTACTAACCTTAAAAGAAAACAGACCTGAAACTAAGGCCTCAAGGCAACTGCTCCAAGCTTCGCTTCGGCAGGGCTAGTCAAGGCTTTACCTTGAGGAAAGGCCTCACGTCAAGTTTCCTTTTAGCTCTAGAGCGTCTCAGGAGAAGCTCCCACCCTGGCTATGAAAGCACGCTGTTGATGTAAGAACACTCGTTCCCTTCCGAGAGCCCTGCCTACAGTGACTAAAAGCACGTCCTAAAACTGTTTTTTAGGTAGCTTCAGGGCAGCATGAATGGAGCTTTCAAAAGGGGAAAGCAAGGCTTGTGCCATAAGGTCCCCGTTTCCAGCGAACACGCAGCCTACCTCCGTGTGATTCCTACCAAGGAAATATACACTCTAGCTACACACTGGTCCCTTCCTTGAATAAAGTTTATTTGGCACGGAGTTCTGCGTGTAGCCAACCGCCTCCCCCAAGGAGCGCTCTAGGTAGGCTATCGGGCTTAGCTTCTTCTAAAACCCTGCAGTGTAAGAGGAAGAGCTGTGCTTTGGTTACAGCAGGAACGCAGGCCGACTTTCTCCTGTAAGGATGGGGTCTTATGGTGTGACTTTGTAGGAGGAATGCGAAGCAGTTTGGCTTTCTCAGTGCCGCTCAGCCTAGGGCAATGAGGCAGATTTGCATGCCATGTAGGACGTGAGAGAACACATTTCCTGGAGCTGTTGGAGTGCTGAGGAAATCTAGCTCTCCCAAGGAAGAGTGCAGTGTGTTGCCCTCCACTCAGCATACACAGAGTGACTGGGAAAGGTTTCCGGGCCTGGATGTTTCTTAGCAGCCCAGTGGAGCCTGCCGGTACTCGGTGTTCTTGCAGGGAATAGGGTGCCCACGCGAGGTCCTCGCTGTCTTGAAAAGCTTACTAACCTTAAAAGAAAACAGACCTGAAACTAAGGCCTCAAGGCAACTGCTCCAAGCTTCGTTTCAGCAGGGCTAGTCAAGGCTTTACCTTGAGGAAAGGCCTCACGTCAAGTTTCCTTTTAGCTCTAGAGCGTCTCAGGAGAAGCTCCCACCCTGGCTATGAAAGCACGCTGTTGATGTAAGAACACTCGTTCCCTTCCCAGAGCCTTGCCTACAGTGACTAAAAGCACGTCCTAAAACTGTTTTTTAGGTAGCTTCAGGGCAGCCTGAATGGAACTTTCAAAATGGGAAAGCAAGGCTTGTGCCATAAGGTCCCCGTTTCCAGCGAACACGCAGCCTACCTCCGTGTGATTCCTACCAAGGAAATATACACTCTAGCTACACACTGGTCCCTTCCTTGAATAAAGTTTATTTGGCACGGAGTTCTGCGTGTAGCCAACCGCCTCCCCCAAGGAGCGCTGTAGGTAGGCTATCGGGCTTAGCTTCTTCTAAAACCCTGCAGTGTAAGAGGAAGAGCTGTGCTTTGGTTACAGCAGGAACGCAGGCCGACTTTCTCCTGTAAGGATGGGGTCTTATGGTGTGACTTTGTAGGAGGAATGCGAAGCAGTTTGGTTTTCTCAGTGCCGCTCAGCCTAGGGCAATGAGGCAGATTTGCATGCCATGTAGGACGTGAGAGAACACATTTCCTGGAACTGTTGGAGTGCTGAGGAAATCTAGCTCTCCCAAGGAAGAGTGCAGTGTGTTGCCCTCCACTCAGCATACAGAGAGTGACTGGGGAAGGTTTCCGGGCCTGGATGTTTCTTAGCAGCCCAGTGGAGCCTGCCGGTACTCGGTGTTCTTGCAGGGAATAGGGTGCCCACGCGAGGTCCTCGCTGTCTTGAAAAGCTTACTAACCTTAAAAGAAAACAGACCTGAAACTAAGGCCTCAAAGCAACTGCTCCAAGCTTCGCTTCAGCAGGGCTAGTCAAGGCTTTACCTTGAGGAAAGGCCTCACGTCAAGTTTCCTTTTAGCTCTAGAGCGTCTCAGGAGAAGCTCCCACCCAGGCTATGAAAGCACGCTGTTGATGTAGAGAACACTCGTTCCCTTCCCAGAGCCCTGCCTACAGTGACTAAAAGCACGTCCTAAAACTGTTTTTTAGGTAGCTTCAGGGCAGCATGAATGGAGCTTTCAAAATGGGAAAGCAAGGCTTGTGCCATAAGGTCCCCGTTTCCAGCGAACACGCAGCCTACCTCCGTGTGATTCCTACCAAGGAAATATACACTCTAGCTACACACTGGTCCCTTCCTTGAATAAAGTTTATTTGGCACGGAGTTCTGCGTGTAGCCAACCGCCTCCCCCAAGGAGCGCTCTAGGTAGGCTATCGGGCTTAGCTTCTTCTAAAACCCTGCAGTGTAAGAGGAAGAGCTGTGCTTTGGTTACAGCAGGAACGCAGGACGACTTTCTCCTGTAAGGATGGGGTCTTATGGTGTGACTTTGTAGGAGGAATGCGAAGCAGTTTGGGTTTCTCAGTGCCGCTCAGCCTAGGGCAATGAGGCAGATTTGCATGCCATGTAGGACGTGAGAGAACACATTTCCTGGAGCTGTTGGAGTGCTGAGGAAATCTAGCTCTCCCAAGGAAGAGTGCAGTGTGTTGCCCTCCACTCAGCATACACAGAGTGACTGGGAAAGGTTTCCGGGCCTGGATGTTTCTTAGCAGCCCAGTGGAGCCTGCCGGTACTCGGTGTTCTTGCAGGGAATAGGGTGCCCACGCGAGGTCCTCGCTGTCTTGAAAAGCTTACTAACCTTAAAAGAAAACAGACCTGAAACTAAGGCCTCAAGGCAACTGCTCCAAGCTTAGCTTCGGCAGGGCTAGTCAAGGCTTTACCTTGAGGAAAGGCCTCACGTCAAGTTTCCTTTTAGCTCTAGAGCGTCTCAGGAGAAGCTCCCACCCTGGCTATGAAAGCACGCTGTTGATGTAGAGAACACTCGTTCCCTTCCCAGAGCCCTGCCTACAGTGACTAAAAGCACGTCCTAAAACTGTTTTTTAGGTAGCTTCAGGGCAGCATGAATGGAACTTTCAAAATGGGAAAGCAAGGCTTGTGCCATAAGGTCCCCGTTTCCAGCGAACACGCAGCCTACCTCCGTGTGATTCCTACCAAGGAAATATACACTCTAGCTACACACTGGTCCCTTCCTTGAATAAAGTTTATTTGGCACGGAGTTCTGCGTGTAGCCAACCGCCTCCCCCAAGGAGCGCTCTAGGTAGGCTATCGGGCTTAGCTTCTTCTAAAACCCTGCAGTGTAAGAGGAAGAGCTGTGCTTTGGTTACAGCAGGAACGCAGGCCGACTTTCTCCTGTAAGGATGGGGTCTTATGGTGTGACTTTGTAGGAGGAATGCGAAGCAGTTTGGCTTTCTCAGTGCCGCTCAGCCTAAGGCAATGAGGCAGATTTGCATGCCATGTAGGACGTGAGAGAACACATTTCCTGGAGCTGTTGGAGTGCTGAGGAAATCTAGCTCTCCCAAGGAAGAGTGCAGTGTGTTGCCCTCCACTCAGCATACACAGAGTGACTGGGAAAGGTTTCCGGGCCTGGATGTTTCTTAGCAGCCCAGTGGAGCCTGCCGGTACTCGGTGTTCTTGCAGGGAATAGGGTGCCCACGCGAGGTCCTCGCTGTCTTGAAAAGCTTACTAACCTTAAAAGAAAACAGACCTGAAACTAAGGCCTCAAGGCAACTGCTCCAAGCTTCGCTTCGGCAGGGCTAGTCAAGGCTTTACCTTGAGGAAAGGCCTCACGTCAAGTTTCCTTTTAGCTCTAGACCGTCTCAGGAGAAGCTCCCACCCTGGCTATGAAAGCACGCTGTTGATGTAAGAACACTCGTTCCCTTCCCAGAGCCTTGCCTACAGTGACTAAAAGCACGTCCTAAAACTGTTTTTTAGGGAGCTTCAGGGCAGCATGAATGGAGCTTTCAAAATGGGAAAGCAAGGCTTGTGCCATAAGGTCCCCGTTTCCAGCGAACACGCAGCCTACCTCCGTGTGATTCCTACCAAGGAAATATACACTCTAGCTACACACTGATCCCTTCCTTGAATAAAGTTTATTTGGCACGGAGTTCGGCGTGTAGCCAACCGCCTCCCCCAAGGAGCGATCTAGGTAGGCTATCGGGCTTAGCTTCTTCTAAAACCCTGCAGTGTAAGAGGAAGAGCTGTGCTTTGGTTACAGCAGGAACGCTGGCCGACTTTCTCCTGTAAGGATGGGGTCTTATGGTGTGACTTTGTAGGAGGAATGCGAAGCAGTTTGGCTTTCTCAGTGCCGCTCAGCCTAGGGCAATGAGGCAGATTTGCATGCCATGTAGGACGTGAGAGAACACATTTCCTGGAGCTGTTGGAGTGCTGAGGAAATCTAGCTCTCCCAAGGAAGAGTGCAGTGTGTTGCCCTCCACTCAGCATACACAGAGTGACTGGGAAAGGTTTCCGGGCCTGGATGTTTCTTAGCAGCCCAGTGGAGCCTGCCGGTACTCGGTGTTCTTGCAGGGAATAGGGTGCCCACGCGAGGTCCTCGCTGTCTTGAAAAGCTTACTAACCTTAAAAGAAAACAGACCTGAAACTAAGGCCTCAAGGCAACTGCTCCAAGCTTAGCTTCGGCAGGGCTAGTCAAGGCTTTACCTTAGGAAAGGCCTCACGTCAAGTTTCCTTTTAGCTCTAGAGCGTCGCAGGAGAATCTCCCACCCAGGCTATGAAAGCACGCTGTTGATGTAAGAACACTCGTTCCCTTCCCAGAGCCTTGCCTACAGTGACTAAAAGCACGTCCTAAAACTGTTTTTTAGGTAGCTTCAGGGCAGCATGAATGGAGCTTTCAAAATGGGAAAGCAAGGCTTGTGCCATAAGGTCCCCGTTTCCAGCGAACACGCAGCCTACCTCCGTGTGATTCCTACCAAGGAAATATACACTCTAGCTACACACTGGTCCCTTCCTTGAATAAAGTTTATTTGGCACGGAGTTCTGCGTGTAGCCAACCGCCTCCCCCAAGGAGCGCTCTAGGTAGGCTATAGGGCTTAGCTTCTTCTAAAACCCTGCAGTGTAAGAGGAAGAGCTGTGCTTTGGTTACAGCAGGAAGGCAGGCCGACTTTCTCCTGTAAGGATGGGGTCTTATGGTGTGACTTTGTAGGAGGAATGCGAAGCAGTTTGGGTTTCTCAGTGCCACTCAGTCTAGGGCAATGAGGCAGATTTGCATGCCATGTAGGACGTGAGAGAACACATTTCCTGGAACTGTTGGAGTGCTGAGGAAATCTAGCTCTCCCAATGAAGAGTGCAGTGTGTTGCCCTCCACTCAGCATACACAGAGTGACTGGGAAAGGTTTCCGGGCCTGGATGTTTCTTAGCAGCCCAGTGGAGCCTGCCGGTACTCGGTGTTCTTGCAGGGAATAGGGTGCCCACGCGAGGTCCTCGCTGTCTTGAAAAGCTTACTAACCTTAAAAGAAAACAGACCTGAAACTAAGGCCTCAAGGCAACTGCTCCAAGCTTCGCTTCGGCAGGGCTAGTCAAGGCTTTACCTTGAGGAAAGGCCTCACGTCAAGTTTCCTTTTAGCTCTAGAGCGTCTCAGGAGAAGCTCCCACCCAGGCTATGAAAGCACGCTGTTGATGTAAGAACACTCGTTCCCTTCCCAGAGCCCTGCCTACAGTGACTAAAAGCACGTCCTAAAACTGTTTTTTAGGTAGCTTCAGGGCAGCATGAATGGAGCTTTCAAAAGGGGAAAGCAAGGCTTGTGCCATAAGGTCCCCGTTTCCAGCGAACACGCAGCCTACCTCCGTGTGATTCCTACCAAGGAAATATACACTCTAGCTACACACTGGTCCCTTCCTTGAATAAAGTTTATTTGGCACGGAGTTCTGCGTGTAGCCAACCGCCTCCCCCAAGGAGCGCTCTAGGTAGGCTATCGGGCTTAGCTTCTTCTAAAACCCTGCAGTGTAAGAGGAAGAGCTGTGCTTTGGTTACAGCAGGAACGCAGGCCGACTTTCTCCTGTAAGGATGGGGTCTTATGGTGTGACTTTGTAGGAGGAATGCGAAGCAGTTTGGCTTTCTCAGTGCCGCTCAGCCTAGGGCAATGAGGCAGATTTGCATGCCATGTAGGACGTGAGAGAACACATTTCCTGGAGCTGTTGGAGTGCTGAGGAAATCTAGCTCTCCCAAGGAAGAGTGCAGTGTGTTGCCCTCCACTCAGCATACACAGAGTGACTGGGAAAGGTTTCCGGGCCTGGATGTTTCTTAGCAGCCCAGTGGAGCCTGCCGGTACTCGGTGTTCTTGCAGGGAATAGGGTGCCCACGCGAGGTCCTCGCTGTCTTGAAAAGCTTACTAACCTTAAAAGAAAACAGACCTGAAACTAAGGCCTCAAGGCAACTGCTCCAAGCTTCGCTTCGGCAGGGCTAGTCAAGGCTTTACCTTGAGGAAAGGCCTCACGTCAAGTTTCCTTTTAGCTCTAGAGCGTCTCAGGAGAAGCTCCCACCCTGGCTATGAAAGCACGCTGTTGATGTAAGAACACTCGTTCCCTTCCCAGAGCCTTGCCTACAGTGACTAAAAGCACGTCCTAAAACTGTTTTTTAGGTAGCTTCAGGGCAGCCTGAATGGAACTTTCAAAATGGGAAAGCAAGGCTTGTGCCATAAGGTCCCCGTTTCCAGCGAACACGCAGCCTACCTCCGTGTGATTCCTACCAAGGAAATATACACTCTAGCTACACACTGGTCCCTTCCTTGAATAAAGTTTATTTGGCACGGAGTTCGGCGTGTAGCCAACCGCCTCCCCCAAGGAGCGCTCTAGGTAGGCTATCGGGCTTAGCTTCTTCTAAAACCCTGCAGTGTAAGAGGAAGAGCTGTGCTTTGGTTACAGCAGGAACGCAGGCCGACTTTCTCCTGTAAGGATGGGGTCTTATGGTGTGACTTTGTAGGAGGAATGCGAAGCAGTTTGGGTTTCTCAGTGCCGCTCAGCCTAGGGCAATGAGGCAGATTTGCATGCCATGTAGGACGTGAGAGAACACATTTCCTGGAGCTGTTGGAGTGCTGAGGAAATCTAGCTCTCCCAAGGAAGAGTGCAGTGTGTTGCCCTCCACTCAGCATACACAGAGTGACTGGGAAAGGTTTCCGGGCCTGGATGTTTCTTAGCAGCCCAGTGGAGCCTGCCGGTACTCGGTGTTCTTGCAGGGAATAGGGTGCCCACGCGAGGTCCTCGCTGTCTTGAAAAGCTTACTAACCTTAAAAGAAAACAGACCTGAAACTAAGGCCTCAAGGCAACTGCTCCAAGCTTCGCTTCGGCAGGGCTAGTCAAGGCTTTACCTTGAGGAAAGGCCTCACGTCAAGTTTCCTTTTAGCTCTAGAGCGTCTCAGGAGAAGCTCCCACCCAGGCTATGAAAGCACGCTGTTGATGTAGAGAACACTCGTTCCCTTCCCAGAGCCCTGCCTACAGTGACTAAAAGCACGTCCTAAAACTGTTTTTTAGGTAGCTTCAGGGCAGCATGAATGGAGCTTTCAAAATGGGAAAGCAAGGCTTGTGCCATAAGGTCCCCGTTTCCAGCGAACACGCAGCCTACCTCCGTGTGATTCCTACCAAGGAAATATACACTCTAGCTACACACTGGTCCCTTCCTTGAATAAAGTTTATTTGGCACGGAGTTCTGCGTGTAGCCAACCGCCTCCCCCAAGGAGCGCTCTAGGTAGGCTATCGGGCTTAGCTTCTTCTAAAACCCTGCAGTGTAAGAGGAAGAGCTGTGCTTTGGTTACAGCAGGAAGGCAGGCCGACTTTCTCCTGTAAGGATGGGGTCTTATGGTGTGACTTTGTAGGAGGAATGCGAAGCAGTTTGGGTTTCTCAGTGCCGCTCAGCCTAGGGCAATGAGGCAGATTTGCATGCCATGTAGGACGTGAGAGAACACATTTCCTGGAGCTGTTGGAGTGCTGAGGAAATCTAGCTCTCCCAAGGAAGAGTGCAGTGTGTTGCCCTCCACTCAGCATACACAGAGTGACTGGGAAAGGTTTCCGGGCCTGGATGTTTCTTAGCAGCCCAGTGGAGCCTGCCGGTACTCGGTGTTCTTGCAGGGAATAGGGTGCCCACGCGAGGTCCTCGCTGTCTTGAAAAGCTTACTAACCTTAAAAGAAAACAGACCTGAAACTAAGGCCTCAAGGCAACTGCTCCAAGCTTAGCTTCGGCAGGGCTAGTCAAGGCTTTACCTTGAGGAAAGGCCTCACGTCAAGTTTCCTTTTAGCTCTAGAGCGTCTCAGGAGAAGCTCCCACCCTGGCTATGAAAGCACGCTGTTGATGTAGAGAACACTCGTTCCCTTCCCAGAGCCCTGCCTACAGTGACTAAAAGCACGTCCTAAAACTGTTTTTTAGGTAGCTTCAGGGCAGCATGAATGGAACTTTCAAAATGGGAAAGCAAGGCTTGTGCCATAAGGTCCCCGTTTCCAGCGAACACGCAGCCTACCTCCGTGTGATTCCTACCAAGGAAATATACACTCTAGCTACACACTGGTCCCTTCCTTGAATAAAGTTTATTTGGCACGGAGTTCGGCGTGTAGCCAACCGCCTCCCCCAAGGAGCGCTCTAGGTAGGCTATCGGGCTTAGCTTCTTCTAAAACCCTGCAGTGTAAGAGGAAGAGCTGTGCTTTGGTTACAGCAGGAACGCAGGCCGACTTTCTCCTGTAAGGATGGGGTCTTATGGTGTGACTTTGTAGGAGGAATGCGAAGCAGTTTGGGTTTCTCAGTGCCGCTCAGCCTAGGGCAATGAGGCAGATTTGCATGCCATGTAGGACGTGAGAGAACACATTTCCTGGAGCTGTTGGAGTGCTGAGGAAATCTAGCTCTCCCAAGGAAGAGTGCAGTGTGTTGCCCTCCACTCAGCATACACAGAGTGACTGGGAAAGGTTTCCGGGCCTGGATGTTTCTTAGCAGCCCAGTGGAGCCTGCCGGTACTCGGTGTTCTTGCAGGGAATAGGGTGCCCACGCGAGGTCCTCGCTGTCTTGAAAAGCTTACTAACCTTAAAAGAAAACAGACCTGAAACTAAGGCCTCAAGGCAACTGCTCCAAGCTTCGCTTCGGCAGGGCTAGTCAAGGCTTTACCTTGAGGAAAGGCCTCACGTCAAGTTTCCTTTTAGCTCTAGACCGTCTCAGGAGAAGCTCCCACCCTGGCTATGAAAGCACGCTGTTGATGTAAGAACACTCGTTCCCTTCCCAGAGCCTTGCCTACAGTGACTAAAAGCACGTCCTAAAACTGTTTTTTAGGGAGCTTCAGGGCAGCATGAATGGAGCTTTCAAAATGGGAAAGCAAGGCTTGTGCCATAAGGTCCCCGTTTCCAGCGAACACGCAGCCTACCTCCGTGTGATTCCTACCAAGGAAATATACACTCTAGCTACACACTGATCCCTTCCTTGAATAAAGTTTATTTGGCACGGAGTTCGGCGTGTAGCCAACCGCCTCCCCCAAGGAGCGATCTAGGTAGGCTATCGGGCTTAGCTTCTTCTAAAACCCTGCAGTGTAAGAGGAAGAGCTGTGCTTTGGTTACAGCAGGAACGCAGGCCGACTTTCTCCTGTAAGGATGGGGTCTTATGGTATGACTTTGTAGGAGGAATGCGAAGCAGTTTGGCTTTCTCAGTGCCGCTCAGCCTAGGGCAATGAGGCAGATTTGCATGCCATGTAGGACGTGAGAGAACACATTTCCTGGAGCTGTTGGAGTGCTGAGGAAATCTAGCTCTCCCAAGGAAGAGTGCAGTGTGTTGCCCTCCACTCAGCATACACAGAGTGACTGGGAAAGGTTTCCGGGCCTGGATGTTTCTTAGCAGCCCAGTGGAGCCTGCCGGTACTCGGTGTTCTTGCAGGGAATAGGGTGCCCACGCGAGGTCCTCGCTGTCTTGAAAAGCTTACTAACCTTAAAAGAAAACAGACCTGAAACTAAGGCCTCAAGGCAACTGCTCCAAGCTTAGCTTCGGCAGGGCTAGTCAAGGCTTTACCTTAGGAAAGGCCTCACGTCAAGTTTCCTTTTAGCTCTAGAGCGTCGCAGGAGAATCTCCCACCCAGGCTATGAAAGCACGCTGTTGATGTAAGAACACTCGTTCCCTTCCCAGAGCCTTGCCTACAGTGACTAAAAGCACGTCCTAAAACTGTTTTTTAGGTAGCTTCAGGGCAGCATGAATGGAGCTTTCAAAATGGGAAAGCAAGGCTTGTGCCATAAGGTCCCCGTTTCCAGCGAACACGCAGCCTACCTCCGTGTGATTCCTACCAAGGAAATATACACTCTAGCTACACACTGGTCCCTTCCTTGAATAAAGTTTATTTGGCACGGAGTTCTGCGTGTAGCCAACCGCCTCCCCCAAGGAGCGCTCTAGGTAGGCTATAGGGCTTAGCTTCTTCTAAAACCCTGCAGTGTAAGAGGAAGAGCTGTGCTTTGGTTACAGCAGGAAGGCAGGCCGACTTTCTCCTGTAAGGATGGGGTCTTATGGTGTGACTTTGTAGGAGGAATGCGAAGCAGTTTGGGTTTCTCAGTGCCACTCAGTCTAGGGCAATGAGGCAGATTTGCATGCCATGTAGGACGTGAGAGAACACATTTCCTGGAACTGTTGGAGTGCTGAGGAAATCTAGCTCTCCCAATGAAGAGTGCAGTGTGTTGCCCTCCACTCAGCATACACAGAGTGACTGGGAAAGGTTTCCGGGCCTGGATGTTTCTTAGCAGCCCAGTGGAGCCTGCCGGTACTCGGTGTTCTTGCAGGGAATAGGGTGCCCACGCGAGGTCCTCGCTGTCTTGAAAAGCTTACTAACCTTAAAAGAAAACAGACCTGAAACTAAGGCCTCAAGGCAACTGCTCCAAGCTTCGCTTCGGCAGGGCTAGTCAAGGCTTTACCTTGAGGAAAGGCCTCACGTCAAGTTTCCTTTTAGCTCTAGAGCGTCTCAGGAGAAGCTCCCACCCAGGCTATGAAAGCACGCTGTTGATGTAAGAACACTCGTTCCCTTCCCAGAGCCCTGCCTACAGTGACTAAAAGCACGTCCTAAAACTGTTTTTTAGGTAGCTTCAGGGCAGCATGAATGGAGCTTTCAAAAGGGGAAAGCAAGGCTTGTGCCATAAGGTCCCCGTTTCCAGCGAACACGCAGCCTACCTCCGTGTGATTCCTACCAAGGAAATATACACTCTAGCTACACACTGGTCCCTTCCTTGAATAAAGTTTATTTGGCACGGAGTTCTGCGTGTAGCCAACCGCCTCCCCCAAGGAGCGCTCTAGGTAGGCTATCGGGCTTAGCTTCTTCTAAAACCCTGCAGTGTAAGAGGAAGAGCTGTGCTTTGGTTACAGCAGGAACGCAGGCCGACTTTCTCCTGTAAGGATGGGGTCTTATGGTGTGACTTTGTAGGAGGAATGCGAAGCAGTTTGGCTTTCTCAGTGCCGCTCAGCCTAGGGCAATGAGGCAGATTTGCATGCCATGTAGGACGTGAGAGAACACATTTCCTGGAGCTGTTGGAGTGCTGAGGAAATCTAGCTCTCCCAAGGAAGAGTGCAGTGTGTTGCCCTCCACTCAGCATACACAGAGTGACTGGGAAAGGTTTCCGGGCCTGGATGTTTCTTAGCAGCCCAGTGGAGCCTGCCGGTACTCGGTGTTCTTGCAGGGAATAGGGTGCCCACGCGAGGTCCTCGCTGTCTTGAAAAGCTTACTAACCTTAAAAGAAAACAGACCTGAAACTAAGGCCTCAAGGCAACTGCTCCAAGCTTCGCTTCGGCAGGGCTAGTCAAGGCTTTACCTTGAGGAAAGGCCTCACGTCAAGTTTCCTTTTAGCTCTAGAGCGTCTCAGGAGAAGCTCCCACCCTGGCTATGAAAGCACGCTGTTGATGTAAGAACACTCGTTCCCTTCCCAGAGCCTTGCCTACAGTGACTAAAAGCACGTCCTAAAACTGTTTTTTAGGTAGCTTCAGGGCAGCCTGAATGGAACTTTCAAAATGGGAAAGCAAGGCTTGTGCCATAAGGTCCCCGTTTCCAGCGAACACGCAGCCTACCTCCGTGTGATTCCTACCAAGGAAATATACACTCTAGCTACACACTGGTCCCTTCCTTGAATAAAGTTTATTTGGCACGGAGTTCGGCGTGTAGCCAACCGCCTCCCCCAAGGAGCGCTCTAGGTAGGCTATCGGGCTTAGCTTCTTCTAAAACCCTGCAGTGTAAGAGGAAGAGCTGTGCTTTGGTTACAGCAGGAACGCAGGCCGACTTTCTCCTGTAAGGATGGGGTCTTATGGTGTGACTTTGTAGGAGGAATGCGAAGCAGTTTGGGTTTCTCAGTGCCGCTCAGCCTAGGGCAATGAGGCAGATTTGCATGCCATGTAGGACGTGAGAGAACACATTTCCTGGAGCTGTTGGAGTGCTGAGGAAATCTAGCTCTCCCAAGGAAGAGTGCAGTGTGTTGCCCTCCACTCAGCATACACAGAGTGACTGGGAAAGGTTTCCGGGCCTGGATGTTTCTTAGCAGCCCAGTGGAGCCTGCCGGTACTCGGTGTTCTTGCAGGGAATAGGGTGCCCACGCGAGGTCCTCGCTGTCTTGAAAAGCTTACTAACCTTAAAAGAAAACAGACCTGAAACTAAGGCCTCAAGGCAACTGCTCCAAGCTTCGCTTCGGCAGGGCTAGTCAAGGCTTTACCTTGAGGAAAGGCCTCACGTCAAGTTTCCTTTTAGCTCTAGAGCGTCTCAGGAGAAGCTCCCACCCAGGCTATGAAAGCACGCTGTTGATGTAGAGAACACTCGTTCCCTTCCCAGAGCCCTGCCTACAGTGACTAAAAGCACGTCCTAAAACTGTTTTTTAGGTAGCTTCAGGGCAGCATGAATGGAGCTTTCAAAATGGGAAAGCAAGGCTTGTGCCATAAGGTCCCCGTTTCCAGCGAACACGCAGCCTACCTCCGTGTGATTCCTACCAAGGAAATATACACTCTAGCTACACACTGGTCCCTTCCTTGAATAAAGTTTATTTGGCACGGAGTTCTGCGTGTAGCCAACCGCCTCCCCCAAGGAGCGCTCTAGGTAGGCTATCGGGCTTAGCTTCTTCTAAAACCCTGCAGTGTAAGAGGAAGAGCTGTGCTTTGGTTACAGCAGGAAGGCAGGCCGACTTTCTCCTGTAAGGATGGGGTCTTATGGTGTGACTTTGTAGGAGGAATGCGAAGCAGTTTGGGTTTCTCAGTGCCGCTCAGCCTAGGGCAATGAGGCAGATTTGCATGCCATGTAGGACGTGAGAGAACACATTTCCTGGAGCTGTTGGAGTGCTGAGGAAATCTAGCTCTCCCAAGGAAGAGTGCAGTGTGTTGCCCTCCACTCAGCATACACAGAGTGACTGGGAAAGGTTTCCGGGCCTGGATGTTTCTTAGCAGCCCAGTGGAGCCTGCCGGTACTCGGTGTTCTTGCAGGGAATAGGGTGCCCACGCGAGGTCCTCGCTGTCTTGAAAAGCTTACTAACCTTAAAAGAAAACAGACCTGAAACTAAGGCCTCAAGGCAACTGCTCCAAGCTTAGCTTCGGCAGGGCTAGTCAAGGCTTTACCTTGAGGAAAGGCCTCACGTCAAGTTTCCTTTTAGCTCTAGAGCGTCTCAGGAGAAGCTCCCACCCTGGCTATGAAAGCACGCTGTTGATGTAGAGAACACTCGTTCCCTTCCCAGAGCCCTGCCTACAGTGACTAAAAGCACGTCCTAAAACTGTTTTTTAGGTAGCTTCAGGGCAGCATGAATGGAACTTTCAAAATGGGAAAGCAAGGCTTGTGCCATAAGGTCCCCGTTTCCAGCGAACACGCAGCCTACCTCCGTGTGATTCCTACCAAGGAAATATACACTCTAGCTACACACTGGTCCCTTCCTTGAATAAAGTTTATTTGGCACGGAGTTCGGCGTGTAGCCAACCGCCTCCCCCAAGGAGCGCTCTAGGTAGGCTATCGGGCTTAGCTTCTTCTAAAACCCTGCAGTGTAAGAGGAAGAGCTGTGCTTTGGTTACAGCAGGAACGCAGGCCGACTTTCTCCTGTAAGGATGGGGTCTTATGGTGTGACTTTGTAGGAGGAATGCGAAGCAGTTTGGCTTTCTCAGTGCCGCTCAGCCTAAGGCAATGAGGCAGATTTGCATGCCATGTAGGACGTGAGAGAACACATTTCCTGGAGCTGTTGGAGTGCTGAGGAAATCTAGCTCTCCCAAGGAAGAGTGCAGTGTGTTGCCCTCCACTCAGCATACACAGAGTGACTGGGAAAGGTTTCCGGGCCTGGATGTTTCTTAGCAGCCCAGTGGAGCCTGCCGGTACTCGGTGTTCTTGCAGGGAATAGGGTGCCCACGCGAGGTCCTCGCTGTCTTGAAAAGCTTACTAACCTTAAAAGAAAACAGACCTGAAACTAAGGCCTCAAGGCAACTGCTCCAAGCTTCGCTTCGGCAGGGCTAGTCAAGGCTTTACCTTGAGGAAAGGCCTCACGTCAAGTTTCCTTTTAGCTCTAGACCGTCTCAGGAGAAGCTCCCACCCTGGCTATGAAAGCACGCTGTTGATGTAAGAACACTCGTTCCCTTCCCAGAGCCTTGCCTACAGTGACTAAAAGCACGTCCTAAAACTGTTTTTTAGGGAGCTTCAGGGCAGCATGAATGGAGCTTTCAAAATGGGAAAGCAAGGCTTGTGCCATAAGGTCCCCGTTTCCAGCGAACACGCAGCCTACCTCCGTGTGATTCCTACCAAGGAAATATACACTCTAGCTACACACTGATCCCTTCCTTGAATAAAGTTTATTTGGCACGGAGTTCGGCGTGTAGCCAACCGCCTCCCCCAAGGAGCGATCTAGGTAGGCTATCGGGCTTAGCTTCTTCTAAAACCCTGCAGTGTAAGAGGAAGAGCTGTGCTTTGGTTACAGCAGGAACGCAGGCCGACTTTCTCCTGTAAGGATGGGGTCTTATGGTGTGACTTTGTAGGAGGAATGCGAAGCAGTTTGGCTTTCTCAGTGCCGCTCAGCCTAGGGCAATGAGGCAGATTTGCATGCCATGTAGGACGTGAGAGAACACATTTCCTGGAGCTGTTGGAGTGCTGAGGAAATCTAGCTCTCCCAAGGAAGAGTGCAGTGTGTTGCCCTCCACTCAGCATACACAGAGTGACTGGGAAAGGTTTCCGGGCCTGGATGTTTCTTAGCAGCCCAGTGGAGCCTGCCGGTACTCGGTGTTCTTGCAGGGAATAGGGTGCCCACGCGAGGTCCTCGCTGTCTTGAAAAGCTTACTAACCTTAAAAGAAAACAGACCTGAAACTAAGGCCTCAAGGCAACTGCTCCAAGCTTAGCTTCGGCAGGGCTAGTCAAGGCTTTACCTTAGGAAAGGCCTCACGTCAAGTTTCCTTTTAGCTCTAGAGCGTCGCAGGAGAATCTCCCACCCAGGCTATGAAAGCACGCTGTTGATGTAAGAACACTCGTTCCCTTCCCAGAGCCTTGCCTACAGTGACTAAAAGCACGTCCTAAAACTGTTTTTTAGGTAGCTTCAGGGCAGCATGAATGGAGCTTTCAAAATGGGAAAGCAAGGCTTGTGCCATAAGGTCCCCGTTTCCAGCGAACACGCAGCCTACCTCCGTGTGATTCCTACCAAGGAAATATACACTCTAGCTACACACTGGTCCCTTCCTTGAATAAAGTTTATTTGGCACGGAGTTCTGCGTGTAGCCAACCGCCTCCCCCAAGGAGCGCTCTAGGTAGGCTATAGGGCTTAGCTTCTTCTAAAACCCTGCAGTGTAAGAGGAAGAGCTGTGCTTTGGTTACAGCAGGAAGGCAGGCCGACTTTCTCCTGTAAGGATGGGGTCTTATGGTGTGACTTTGTAGGAGGAATGCGAAGCAGTTTGGGTTTCTCAGTGCCACTCAGTCTAGGGCAATGAGGCAGATTTGCATGCCATGTAGGACGTGAGAGAACACATTTCCTGGAACTGTTGGAGTGCTGAGGAAATCTAGCTCTCCCAATGAAGAGTGCAGTGTGTTGCCCTCCACTCAGCATACACAGAGTGACTGGGAAAGGTTTCCGGGCCTGGATGTTTCTTAGCAGCCCAGTGGAGCCTGCCGGTACTCGGTGTTCTTGCAGGGAATAGGGTGCCCACGCGAGGTCCTCGCTGTCTTGAAAAGCTTACTAACCTTAAAAGAAAACAGACCTGAAACTAAGGCCTCAAGGCAACTGCTCCAAGCTTCGCTTCGGCAGGGCTAGTCAAGGCTTTACCTTGAGGAAAGGCCTCACGTCAAGTTTCCTTTTAGCTCTAGAGCGTCTCAGGAGAAGCTCCCACCCAGGCTATGAAAGCACGCTGTTGATGTAAGAACACTCGTTCCCTTCCCAGAGCCCTGCCTACAGTGACTAAAAGCACGTCCTAAAACTGTTTTTTAGGTAGCTTCAGGGCAGCATGAATGGAGCTTTCAAAAGGGGAAAGCAAGGCTTGTGCCATAAGGTCCCCGTTTCCAGCGAACACGCAGCCTACCTCCGTGTGATTCCTACCAAGGAAATATACACTCTAGCTACACACTGGTCCCTTCCTTGAATAAAGTTTATTTGGCACGGAGTTCTGCGTGTAGCCAACCGCCTCCCCCAAGGAGCGCTCTAGGTAGGCTATCGGGCTTAGCTTCTTCTAAAACCCTGCAGTGTAAGAGGAAGAGCTGTGCTTTGGTTACAGCAGGAACGCAGGCCGACTTTCTCCTGTAAGGATGGGGTCTTATGGTGTGACTTTGTAGGAGGAATGCGAAGCAGTTTGGCTTTCTCAGTGCCGCTCAGCCTAGGGCAATGAGGCAGATTTGCATGCCATGTAGGACGTGAGAGAACACATTTCCTGGAGCTGTTGGAGTGCTGAGGAAATCTAGCTCTCCCAAGGAAGAGTGCAGTGTGTTGCCCTCCACTCAGCATACACAGAGTGACTGGGAAAGGTTTCCGGGCCTGGATGTTTCTTAGCAGCCCAGTGGAGCCTGCCGGTACTCGGTGTTCTTGCAGGGAATAGGGTGCCCACGCGAGGTCCTCGCTGTCTTGAAAAGCTTACTAACCTTAAAAGAAAACAGACCTGAAACTAAGGCCTCAAGGCAACTGCTCCAAGCTTCGCTTCGGCAGGGCTAGTCAAGGCTTTACCTTGAGGAAAGGCCTCACGTCAAGTTTCCTTTTAGCTCTAGAGCGTCTCAGGAGAAGCTCCCACCCTGGCTATGAAAGCACGCTGTTGATGTAAGAACACTCGTTCCCTTCCCAGAGCCTTGCCTACAGTGACTAAAAGCACGTCCTAAAACTGTTTTTTAGGTAGCTTCAGGGCAGCCTGAATGGAACTTTCAAAATGGGAAAGCAAGGCTTGTGCCATAAGGTCCCCGTTTCCAGCGAACACGCAGCCTACCTCCGTGTGATTCCTACCAAGGAAATATACACTCTAGCTACACACTGGTCCCTTCCTTGAATAAAGTTTATTTGGCACGGAGTTCGGCGTGTAGCCAACCGCCTCCCCCAAGGAGCGCTCTAGGTAGGCTATCGGGCTTAGCTTCTTCTAAAACCCTGCAGTGTAAGAGGAAGAGCTGTGCTTTGGTTACAGCAGGAACGCAGGCCGACTTTCTCCTGTAAGGATGGGGTCTTATGGTGTGACTTTGTAGGAGGAATGCGAAGCAGTTTGGGTTTCTCAGTGCCGCTCAGCCTAGGGCAATGAGGCAGATTTGCATGCCATGTAGGACGTGAGAGAACACATTTCCTGGAGCTGTTGGAGTGCTGAGGAAATCTAGCTCTCCCAAGGAAGAGTGCAGTGTGTTGCCCTCCACTCAGCATACACAGAGTGACTGGGAAAGGTTTCCGGGCCTGGATGTTTCTTAGCAGCCCAGTGGAGCCTGCCGGTACTCGGTGTTCTTGCAGGGAATAGGGTGCCCACGCGAGGTCCTCGCTGTCTTGAAAAGCTTACTAACCTTAAAAGAAAACAGACCTGAAACTAAGGCCTCAAGGCAACTGCTCCAAGCTTCGCTTCGGCAGGGCTAGTCAAGGCTTTACCTTGAGGAAAGGCCTCACGTCAAGTTTCCTTTTAGCTCTAGAGCGTCTCAGGAGAAGCTCCCACCCAGGCTATGAAAGCACGCTGTTGATGTAGAGAACACTCGTTCCCTTCCCAGAGCCCTGCCTACAGTGACTAAAAGCACGTCCTAAAACTGTTTTTTAGGTAGCTTCAGGGCAGCATGAATGGAGCTTTCAAAATGGGAAAGCAAGGCTTGTGCCATAAGGTCCCCGTTTCCAGCGAACACGCAGCCTACCTCCGTGTGATTCCTACCAAGGAAATATACACTCTAGCTACACACTGGTCCCTTCCTTGAATAAAGTTTATTTGGCACGGAGTTCTGCGTGTAGCCAACCGCCTCCCCCAAGGAGCGCTCTAGGTAGGCTATCGGGCTTAGCTTCTTCTAAAACCCTGCAGTGTAAGAGGAAGAGCTGTGCTTTGG
Organism: Balaenoptera acutorostrata; assembly: GCF_949987535.1. Taxonomy (NCBI): domain Eukaryota; kingdom Metazoa; phylum Chordata; class Mammalia; order Artiodactyla; family Balaenopteridae; genus Balaenoptera; species Balaenoptera acutorostrata. The sequence continues at coordinate 43,367,009 of NC_080066.1, forward strand.
TTACAGCAGGAAGGCAGGCTGACTTTCTCCTGTAAGGATGGGGTCTTATGGTGTGACTTTGTAGGAGGAATGCGAAGCAGTTTGGGTTTCTCAGTGCCGCTCAGCCTAGGGCAATGAGGCAGATTTGCATGCCATGTAGGACGTGAGAGAACACATTTCCTGGAGCTGTTGGAGTGCTGAGGAAATCTAGCTCTCCCAAGGAAGAGTGCAGTGTGTTGCCCTCCACTCAGCATACACAGAGTGACTGGGAAAGGTTTCCGGGCCTGGATGTTTCTTAGCAGCCCAGTGGAGCCTGCCGGTACTCGGTGTTCTTGCAGGGAATAGGGTGCCCACGCGAGGTCCTCGCTGTCTTGAAAAGCTTACTAACCTTAAAAGAAAACAGACCTGAAACTAAGGCCTCAAGGCAACTGCTCCAAGCTTAGCTTCGGCAGGGCTAGTCAAGGCTTTACCTTGAGGAAAGGCCTCACGTCAAGTTTCCTTTTAGCTCTAGAGCGTCTCAGGAGAAGCTCCCACCCTGGCTATGAAAGCACGCTGTTGATGTAGAGAACACTCGTTCCCTTCCCAGAGCCCTGCCTACAGTGACTAAAAGCACGTCCTAAAACTGTTTTTTAGGTAGCTTCAGGGCAGCATGAATGGAACTTTCAAAATGGGAAAGCAAGGCTTGTGCCATAAGGTCCCCGTTTCCAGCGAACACGCAGCCTACCTCCGTGTGATTCCTACCAAGGAAATATACACTCTAGCTACACACTGGTCCCTTCCTTGAATAAAGTTTATTTGGCACGGAGTTCGGCGTGTAGCCAACCGCCTCCCCCAAGGAGCGCTCTAGGTAGGCTATCGGGCTTAGCTTCTTCTAAAACCCTGCAGTGTAAGAGGAAGAGCTGTGCTTTGGTTACAGCAGGAACGCAGGCCGACTTTCTCCTGTAAGGATGGGGTCTTATGGTGTGACTTTGTAGGAGGAATGCGAAGCAGTTTGGGTTTCTCAGTGCCGCTCAGCCTAGGGCAATGAGGCAGATTTGCATGCCATGTAGGACGTGAGAGAACACATTTCCTGGAGCTGTTGGAGTGCTGAGGAAATCTAGCTCTCCCAAGGAAGAGTGCAGTGTGTTGCCCTCCACTCAGCATACACAGAGTGACTGGGAAAGGTTTCCGGGCCTGGATGTTTCTTAGCAGCCCAGTGGAGCCTGCCGGTACTCGGTGTTCTTGCAGGGAATAGGGTGCCCACGCGAGGTCCTCGCTGTCTTGAAAAGCTTACTAACCTTAAAAGAAAACAGACCTGAAACTAAGGCCTCAAGGCAACTGCTCCAAGCTTCGCTTCGGCAGGGCTAGTCAAGGCTTTACCTTGAGGAAAGGCCTCACGTCAAGTTTCCTTTTAGCTCTAGACCGTCTCAGGAGAAGCTCCCACCCTGGCTATGAAAGCACGCTGTTGATGTAAGAACACTCGTTCCCTTCCCAGAGCCTTGCCTACAGTGACTAAAAGCACGTCCTAAAACTGTTTTTTAGGGAGCTTCAGGGCAGCATGAATGGAGCTTTCAAAATGGGAAAGCAAGGCTTGTGCCATAAGGTCCCCGTTTCCAGCGAACACGCAGCCTACCTCCGTGTGATTCCTACCAAGGAAATATACACTCTAGCTACACACTGATCCCTTCCTTGAATAAAGTTTATTTGGCACGGAGTTCGGCGTGTAGCCAACCGCCTCCCCCAAGGAGCGATCTAGGTAGGCTATCGGGCTTAGCTTCTTCTAAAACCCTGCAGTGTAAGAGGAAGAGCTGTGCTTTGGTTACAGCAGGAACGCAGGCCGACTTTCTCCTGTAAGGATGGGGTCTTATGGTATGACTTTGTAGGAGGAATGCGAAGCAGTTTGGCTTTCTCAGTGCCGCTCAGCCTAGGGCAATGAGGCAGATTTGCATGCCATGTAGGACGTGAGAGAACACATTTCCTGGAGCTGTTGGAGTGCTGAGGAAATCTAGCTCTCCCAAGGAAGAGTGCAGTGTGTTGCCCTCCACTCAGCATACACAGAGTGACTGGGAAAGGTTTCCGGGCCTGGATGTTTCTTAGCAGCCCAGTGGAGCCTGCCGGTACTCGGTGTTCTTGCAGGGAATAGGGTGCCCACGCGAGGTCCTCGCTGTCTTGAAAAGCTTACTAACCTTAAAAGAAAACAGACCTGAAACTAAGGCCTCAAGGCAACTGCTCCAAGCTTAGCTTCGGCAGGGCTAGTCAAGGCTTTACCTTAGGAAAGGCCTCACGTCAAGTTTCCTTTTAGCTCTAGAGCGTCGCAGGAGAATCTCCCACCCAGGCTATGAAAGCACGCTGTTGATGTAAGAACACTCGTTCCCTTCCCAGAGCCTTGCCTACAGTGACTAAAAGCACGTCCTAAAACTGTTTTTTAGGTAGCTTCAGGGCAGCATGAATGGAGCTTTCAAAATGGGAAAGCAAGGCTTGTGCCATAAGGTCCCCGTTTCCAGCGAACACGCAGCCTACCTCCGTGTGATTCCTACCAAGGAAATATACACTCTAGCTACACACTGGTCCCTTCCTTGAATAAAGTTTATTTGGCACGGAGTTCTGCGTGTAGCCAACCGCCTCCCCCAAGGAGCGCTCTAGGTAGGCTATAGGGCTTAGCTTCTTCTAAAACCCTGCAGTGTAAGAGGAAGAGCTGTGCTTTGGTTACAGCAGGAAGGCAGGCCGACTTTCTCCTGTAAGGATGGGGTCTTATGGTGTGACTTTGTAGGAGGAATGCGAAGCAGTTTGGGTTTCTCAGTGCCACTCAGTCTAGGGCAATGAGGCAGATTTGCATGCCATGTAGGACGTGAGAGAACACATTTCCTGGAACTGTTGGAGTGCTGAGGAAATCTAGCTCTCCCAATGAAGAGTGCAGTGTGTTGCCCTCCACTCAGCATACACAGAGTGACTGGGAAAGGTTTCCGGGCCTGGATGTTTCTTAGCAGCCCAGTGGAGCCTGCCGGTACTCGGTGTTCTTGCAGGGAATAGGGTGCCCACGCGAGGTCCTCGCTGTCTTGAAAAGCTTACTAACCTTAAAAGAAAACAGACCTGAAACTAAGGCCTCAAGGCAACTGCTCCAAGCTTCGCTTCGGCAGGGCTAGTCAAGGCTTTACCTTGAGGAAAGGCCTCACGTCAAGTTTCCTTTTAGCTCTAGAGCGTCTCAGGAGAAGCTCCCACCCAGGCTATGAAAGCACGCTGTTGATGTAAGAACACTCGTTCCCTTCCCAGAGCCCTGCCTACAGTGACTAAAAGCACGTCCTAAAACTGTTTTTTAGGTAGCTTCAGGGCAGCATGAATGGAGCTTTCAAAAGGGGAAAGCAAGGCTTGTGCCATAAGGTCCCCGTTTCCAGCGAACACGCAGCCTACCTCCGTGTGATTCCTACCAAGGAAATATACACTCTAGCTACACACTGGTCCCTTCCTTGAATAAAGTTTATTTGGCACGGAGTTCTGCGTGTAGCCAACCGCCTCCCCCAAGGAGCGCTCTAGGTAGGCTATCGGGCTTAGCTTCTTCTAAAACCCTGCAGTGTAAGAGGAAGAGCTGTGCTTTGGTTACAGCAGGAACGCAGGCCGACTTTCTCCTGTAAGGATGGGGTCTTATGGTGTGACTTTGTAGGAGGAATGCGAAGCAGTTTGGCTTTCTCAGTGCCGCTCAGCCTAGGGCAATGAGGCAGATTTGCATGCCATGTAGGACGTGAGAGAACACATTTCCTGGAGCTGTTGGAGTGCTGAGGAAATCTAGCTCTCCCAAGGAAGAGTGCAGTGTGTTGCCCTCCACTCAGCATACACAGAGTGACTGGGAAAGGTTTCCGGGCCTGGATGTTTCTTAGCAGCCCAGTGGAGCCTGCCGGTACTCGGTGTTCTTGCAGGGAATAGGGTGCCCACGCGAGGTCCTCGCTGTCTTGAAAAGCTTACTAACCTTAAAAGAAAACAGACCTGAAACTAAGGCCTCAAGGCAACTGCTCCAAGCTTCGCTTCGGCAGGGCTAGTCAAGGCTTTACCTTGAGGAAAGGCCTCACGTCAAGTTTCCTTTTAGCTCTAGAGCGTCTCAGGAGAAGCTCCCACCCTGGCTATGAAAGCACGCTGTTGATGTAAGAACACTCGTTCCCTTCCCAGAGCCTTGCCTACAGTGACTAAAAGCACGTCCTAAAACTGTTTTTTAGGTAGCTTCAGGGCAGCCTGAATGGAACTTTCAAAATGGGAAAGCAAGGCTTGTGCCATAAGGTCCCCGTTTCCAGCGAACACGCAGCCTACCTCCGTGTGATTCCTACCAAGGAAATATACACTCTAGCTACACACTGGTCCCTTCCTTGAATAAAGTTTATTTGGCACGGAGTTCGGCGTGTAGCCAACCGCCTCCCCCAAGGAGCGCTCTAGGTAGGCTATCGGGCTTAGCTTCTTCTAAAACCCTGCAGTGTAAGAGGAAGAGCTGTGCTTTGGTTACAGCAGGAACGCAGGCCGACTTTCTCCTGTAAGGATGGGGTCTTATGGTGTGACTTTGTAGGAGGAATGCGAAGCAGTTTGGGTTTCTCAGTGCCGCTCAGCCTAGGGCAATGAGGCAGATTTGCATGCCATGTAGGACGTGAGAGAACACATTTCCTGGAGCTGTTGGAGTGCTGAGGAAATCTAGCTCTCCCAAGGAAGAGTGCAGTGTGTTGCCCTCCACTCAGCATACACAGAGTGACTGGGAAAGGTTTCCGGGCCTGGATGTTTCTTAGCAGCCCAGTGGAGCCTGCCGGTACTCGGTGTTCTTGCAGGGAATAGGGTGCCCACGCGAGGTCCTCGCTGTCTTGAAAAGCTTACTAACCTTAAAAGAAAACAGACCTGAAACTAAGGCCTCAAGGCAACTGCTCCAAGCTTCGCTTCGGCAGGGCTAGTCAAGGCTTTACCTTGAGGAAAGGCCTCACGTCAAGTTTCCTTTTAGCTCTAGAGCGTCTCAGGAGAAGCTCCCACCCAGGCTATGAAAGCACGCTGTTGATGTAGAGAACACTCGTTCCCTTCCCAGAGCCCTGCCTACAGTGACTAAAAGCACGTCCTAAAACTGTTTTTTAGGTAGCTTCAGGGCAGCATGAATGGAGCTTTCAAAATGGGAAAGCAAGGCTTGTGCCATAAGGTCCCCGTTTCCAGCGAACACGCAGCCTACCTCCGTGTGATTCCTACCAAGGAAATATACACTCTAGCTACACACTGGTCCCTTCCTTGAATAAAGTTTATTTGGCACGGAGTTCTGCGTGTAGCCAACCGCCTCCCCCAAGGAGCGCTCTAGGTAGGCTATCGGGCTTAGCTTCTTCTAAAACCCTGCAGTGTAAGAGGAAGAGCTGTGCTTTGGTTACAGCAGGAAGGCAGGCCGACTTTCTCCTGTAAGGATGGGGTCTTATGGTGTGACTTTGTAGGAGGAATGCGAAGCAGTTTGGGTTTCTCAGTGCCGCTCAGCCTAGGGCAATGAGGCAGATTTGCATGCCATGTAGGACGTGAGAGAACACATTTCCTGGAGCTGTTGGAGTGCTGAGGAAATCTAGCTCTCCCAAGGAAGAGTGCAGTGTGTTGCCCTCCACTCAGCATACACAGAGTGACTGGGAAAGGTTTCCGGGCCTGGATGTTTCTTAGCAGCCCAGTGGAGCCTGCCGGTACTCGGTGTTCTTGCAGGGAATAGGGTGCCCACGCGAGGTCCTCGCTGTCTTGAAAAGCTTACTAACCTTAAAAGAAAACAGACCTGAAACTAAGGCCTCAAGGCAACTGCTCCAAGCTTAGCTTCGGCAGGGCTAGTCAAGGCTTTACCTTGAGGAAAGGCCTCACGTCAAGTTTCCTTTTAGCTCTAGAGCGTCTCAGGAGAAGCTCCCACCCTGGCTATGAAAGCACGCTGTTGATGTAGAGAACACTCGTTCCCTTCCCAGAGCCCTGCCTACAGTGACTAAAAGCACGTCCTAAAACTGTTTTTTAGGTAGCTTCAGGGCAGCATGAATGGAACTTTCAAAATGGGAAAGCAAGGCTTGTGCCATAAGGTCCCCGTTTCCAGCGAACACGCAGCCTACCTCCGTGTGATTCCTACCAAGGAAATATACACTCTAGCTACACACTGATCCCTTCCTTGAATAAAGTTTATTTGGCACGGAGTTCGGCGTGTAGCCAACCGCCTCCCCCAAGGAGCGATCTAGGTAGGCTATCGGGCTTAGCTTCTTCTAAAACCCTGCAGTGTAAGAGGAAGAGCTGTGCTTTGGTTACAGCAGGAACGCAGGCCGACTTTCTCCTGTAAGGATGGGGTCTTATGGTGTGACTTTGTAGGAGGAATGCGAAGCAGTTTGGCTTTCTCAGTGCCGCTCAGCCTAGGGCAATGAGGCAGATTTGCATGCCATGTAGGACGTGAGAGAACACATTTCCTGGAGCTGTTGGAGTGCTGAGGAAATCTAGCTCTCCCAAGGAAGAGTGCAGTGTGTTGCCCTCCACTCAGCATACACAGAGTGACTGGGAAAGGTTTCCGGGCCTGGATGTTTCTTAGCAGCCCAGTGGAGCCTGCCGGTACTCGGTGTTCTTGCAGGGAATAGGGTGCCCACGCGAGGTCCTCGCTGTCTTGAAAAGCTTACTAACCTTAAAAGAAAACAGACCTGAAACTAAGGCCTCAAGGCAACTGCTCCAAGCTTAGCTTCGGCAGGGCTAGTCAAGGCTTTACCTTAGGAAAGGCCTCACGTCAAGTTTCCTTTTAGCTCTAGAGCGTCGCAGGAGAATCTCCCACCCAGGCTATGAAAGCACGCTGTTGATGTAAGAACACTCGTTCCCTTCCCAGAGCCTTGCCTACAGTGACTAAAAGCACGTCCTAAAACTGTTTTTTAGGTAGCTTCAGGGCAGCATGAATGGAGCTTTCAAAATGGGAAAGCAAGGCTTGTGCCATAAGGTCCCCGTTTCCAGCGAACACGCAGCCTACCTCCGTGTGATTCCTACCAAGGAAATATACACTCTAGCTACACACTGGTCCCTTCCTTGAATAAAGTTTATTTGGCACGGAGTTCTGCGTGTAGCCAACCGCCTCCCCCAAGGAGCGCTCTAGGTAGGCTATAGGGCTTAGCTTCTTCTAAAACCCTGCAGTGTAAGAGGAAGAGCTGTGCTTTGGTTACAGCAGGAAGGCAGGCCGACTTTCTCCTGTAAGGATGGGGTCTTATGGTGTGACTTTGTAGGAGGAATGCGAAGCAGTTTGGGTTTCTCAGTGCCACTCAGTCTAGGGCAATGAGGCAGATTTGCATGCCATGTAGGACGTGAGAGAACACATTTCCTGGAACTGTTGGAGTGCTGAGGAAATCTAGCTCTCCCAATGAAGAGTGCAGTGTGTTGCCCTCCACTCAGCATACACAGAGTGACTGGGAAAGGTTTCCGGGCCTGGATGTTTCTTAGCAGCCCAGTGGAGCCTGCCGGTACTCGGTGTTCTTGCAGGGAATAGGGTGCCCACGCGAGGTCCTCGCTGTCTTGAAAAGCTTACTAACCTTAAAAGAAAACAGACCTGAAACTAAGGCCTCAAGGCAACTGCTCCAAGCTTCGCTTCGGCAGGGCTAGTCAAGGCTTTACCTTGAGGAAAGGCCTCACGTCAAGTTTCCTTTTAGCTCTAGAGCGTCTCAGGAGAAGCTCCCACCCAGGCTATGAAAGCACGCTGTTGATGTAAGAACACTCGTTCCCTTCCCAGAGCCCTGCCTACAGTGACTAAAAGCACGTCCTAAAACTGTTTTTTAGGTAGCTTCAGGGCAGCATGAATGGAGCTTTCAAAAGGGGAAAGCAAGGCTTGTGCCATAAGGTCCCCGTTTCCAGCGAACACGCAGCCTACCTCCGTGTGATTCCTACCAAGGAAATATACACTCTAGCTACACACTGGTCCCTTCCTTGAATAAAGTTTATTTGGCACGGAGTTCTGCGTGTAGCCAACCGCCTCCCCCAAGGAGCGCTCTAGGTAGGCTATCGGGCTTAGCTTCTTCTAAAACCCTGCAGTGTAAGAGGAAGAGCTGTGCTTTGGTTACAGCAGGAACGCAGGCCGACTTTCTCCTGTAAGGATGGGGTCTTATGGTGTGACTTTGTAGGAGGAATGCGAAGCAGTTTGGCTTTCTCAGTGCCGCTCAGCCTAGGGCAATGAGGCAGATTTGCATGCCATGTAGGACGTGAGAGAACACATTTCCTGGAGCTGTTGGAGTGCTGAGGAAATCTAGCTCTCCCAAGGAAGAGTGCAGTGTGTTGCCCTCCACTCAGCATACACAGAGTGACTGGGAAAGGTTTCCGGGCCTGGATGTTTCTTAGCAGCCCAGTGGAGCCTGCCGGTACTCGGTGTTCTTGCAGGGAATAGGGTGCCCACGCGAGGTCCTCGCTGTCTTGAAAAGCTTACTAACCTTAAAAGAAAACAGACCTGAAACTAAGGCCTCAAGGCAACTGCTCCAAGCTTCGCTTCGGCAGGGCTAGTCAAGGCTTTACCTTGAGGAAAGGCCTCACGTCAAGTTTCCTTTTAGCTCTAGAGCGTCTCAGGAGAAGCTCCCACCCTGGCTATGAAAGCACGCTGTTGATGTAAGAACACTCGTTCCCTTCCCAGAGCCTTGCCTACAGTGACTAAAAGCACGTCCTAAAACTGTTTTTTAGGTAGCTTCAGGGCAGCCTGAATGGAACTTTCAAAATGGGAAAGCAAGGCTTGTGCCATAAGGTCCCCGTTTCCAGCGAACACGCAGCCTACCTCCGTGTGATTCCTACCAAGGAAATATACACTCTAGCTACACACTGGTCCCTTCCTTGAATAAAGTTTATTTGGCACGGAGTTCGGCGTGTAGCCAACCGCCTCCCCCAAGGAGCGCTCTAGGTAGGCTATCGGGCTTAGCTTCTTCTAAAACCCTGCAGTGTAAGAGGAAGAGCTGTGCTTTGGTTACAGCAGGAACGCAGGCCGACTTTCTCCTGTAAGGATGGGGTCTTATGGTGTGACTTTGTAGGAGGAATGCGAAGCAGTTTGGGTTTCTCAGTGCCGCTCAGCCTAGGGCAATGAGGCAGATTTGCATGCCATGTAGGACGTGAGAGAACACATTTCCTGGAGCTGTTGGAGTGCTGAGGAAATCTAGCTCTCCCAAGGAAGAGTGCAGTGTGTTGCCCTCCACTCAGCATACACAGAGTGACTGGGAAAGGTTTCCGGGCCTGGATGTTTCTTAGCAGCCCAGTGGAGCCTGCCGGTACTCGGTGTTCTTGCAGGGAATAGGGTGCCCACGCGAGGTCCTCGCTGTCTTGAAAAGCTTACTAACCTTAAAAGAAAACAGACCTGAAACTAAGGCCTCAAGGCAACTGCTCCAAGCTTCGCTTCGGCAGGGCTAGTCAAGGCTTTACCTTGAGGAAAGGCCTCACGTCAAGTTTCCTTTTAGCTCTAGAGCGTCTCAGGAGAAGCTCCCACCCAGGCTATGAAAGCACGCTGTTGATGTAGAGAACACTCGTTCCCTTCCCAGAGCCCTGCCTACAGTGACTAAAAGCACGTCCTAAAACTGTTTTTTAGGTAGCTTCAGGGCAGCATTAATGGAGCTTTCAAAATGGGAAAGCAAGGCTTGTGCCATAAGGTCCCCGTTTCCAGCGAACACGCAGCCTACCTCCGTGTGATTCCTACCAAGGAAATATACACTCTAGCTACACACTGGTCCCTTCCTTGAATAAAGTTTATTTGGCACGGAGTTCTGCGTGTAGCCAACCGCCTCCCCCAAGGAGCGCTCTAGGTAGGCTATCGGGCTTAGCTTCTTCTAAAACCCTGCAGTGTAAGAGGAAGAGCTGTGCTTTGGTTACAGCAGGAACGCAGGCCGACTTTCTCCTGTAAGGATGGGGTCTTATGGTGTGACTTTGTAGGAGGAATGCGAAGCAGTTTGGCTTTCTCAGTGCCGCTCAGCCTAGGGCAATGAGGCAGATTTGCATGCCATGTAGGACGTGAGAGAACACATTTCCTGGAACTGTTGGAGTGCTGAGGAAATCTAGCTCTCCCAAGGAAGAGTGCAGTGTGTTGCCCTCCACTCAGCATACACAGAGTGACTGGGAAAGGTTTCCGGGCCTGGATGTTTCTTAGCAGCCCAGTGGAGCCTGCCGGTACTCGGTGTTCTTGCAGGGAATAGGGTGCCCACGCGAGGTCCTCGCTGTCTTGAAAAGCTTACTAACCTTAAAAGAAAACAGACCTGAAACTAAGGCCTCAAGGCAACTGCTCCAAGCTTCGCTTCGGCAGGGCTAGTCAAGGCTTTACCTTGAGGAAAGGCCTCACGTCAAGTTTCCTTTTAGCTCTAGAGCGTCTCAGGAGAAGCTCCCACCCAGGCTATGAAAGCACGCTGTTGATGTAGAGAACACTCGTTCCCTTCCCAGAGCCCTGCCTACAGTGACTAAAAGCACGTCCTAAAACTGTTTTTTAGGGAGCTTCAGGGCAGCATGAATGGAGCTTTCAAAATGGGAAAGCAAGGCTTGTGCCATAAGGTCCCCGTTTCCAGCGAACACGCAGCCTACCTCCGTGTGATTCCTACCAAGGAAATATACACTCTAGCTACACACTGGTCCCTTCCTTGAATAAAGTTTATTTGGCACGGAGTTCTGCGTGTAGCCAACCGCCTCCCCCAAGGAGCGCTCTAGGTAGGCTATCGGGCTTAGCTTCTTCTAAAACCCTGTAGTGTAAGAGGAAGAGCTGTGCTTTGGTTACAGCAGGAACGCAGGCCGACTTTCTCCTGTAAGGATGGGGTCTTATGGTGTGACTTTGTAGGAGGAATGCGAAGCAGTTTGGGTTTCTCAGTGCCGCTCAGCCTAGGGCAATGAGGCAGATTTGCATGCCATGTAGGACGTGAGAGAACACATTTCCTGGAACTGTTGGAGTGCTGAGGAAATCTAGCTCTCCCAAGGAAGAGTGCAGTGTGTTGCCCTCCACTCAGCATACACAGAGTGACTGGGAAAGGTTTCCGGGCCTGGATGTTTCTTAGCAGCCCAGTGGAGCCTGCCGGTACTCGGTGTTCTTGCAGGGAATAGGGTGCCCACGCGAGGTCCTCGCTGTCTTGAAAAGCTTACTAACCTTAAAAGAAAACAGACCTGAAACTAAGGCCTCAAGGCAACTGCTCCAAGCTTCGCTTCGGCAGGGCTAGTCAAGGCTTTACCTTGAGGAAAGGCCTCACGTCAAGTTTCCTTTTAGCTCTAGAGCGTCTCAGGAGAAGCTCCCACCCTGGCTATGAAAGCACGCTGTTGATGTAAGAACACTCGTTCCCTTCCCAGAGCCTTGCCTACAGTGACTAAAAGCACGTCCTAAAACTGTTTTTTAGGTAGCTTCAGGGCAGCCTGAATGGAACTTTCAAAATGGGAAAGCAAGGCTTGTGCCATAAGGTCCCCGTTTCCAGCGAACACGCAGCCTACCTCCGTGTGATTCCTACCAAGGAAATATACACTCTAGCTACACACTGGTCCCTTCCTTGAATAAAGTTTATTTGGCACGGAGTTCTGCGTGTAGCCAACCGCCTCCCCCAAGGAGCGCTCTAGGTAGGCTATCGGGCTTAGCTTCTTCTAAAACCCTGCAGTGTAAGAGGAAGAGCTGTGCTTTGGTTACAGCAGGAACGCAGGCCGACTTTCTCCTGTAAGGATGGGGTCTTATGGTGTGACTTTGTAGGAGGAATGCGAAGCAGTTTGGGTTTCTCAGTGCCGCTCAGCCTAGGGCAATGAGGCAGATTTGCATGCCATGTAGGACGTGAGAGAACACATTTCCTGGAGCTGTTGGAGTGCTGAGGAAATCTAGCTCTCCCAAGGAAGAGTGCAGTGTGTTGCCCTCCACTCAGCATACACAGAGTGACTGGGAAAGGTTTCCGGGCCTGGATGTTTCTTAGCAGCCCAGTGGAGCCTGCCGGTACTCGGTGTTCTTGCAGGGAATAGGGTGCCCACGCGAGGTCCTCGCTGTCTTGAAAAGCTTACTAACCTTAAAAGAAAACAGACCTGAAACTAAGGCCTCAAGGCAACTGCTCCAAGCTTCGCTTCGGCAGGGCTAGTCAAGGCTTTACCTTAAGGAAAGGCCTCACGTCAAGTTTCCTTTTAGCTCTAGAGCGTCTCAGGAGAAGCTCCCACCCAGGCTATGAAAGCACGCTGTTGATGTAGAGAACACTCGTTCCCTTCCCAGAGCCCTGCCTACAGTGACTAAAAGCACGTCCTAAAACTGTTTTTTAGGTAGCTTCAGGGCAGCATTAATGGAGCTTTCAAAATGGGAAAGCAAGGCTTGTGCCATAAGGTCCCCGTTTCCAGCGAACACGCAGCCTACCTCCGTGTGATTCCTACCAAGGAAATATACACTCTAGCTACACACTGGTCCCTTCCTTGAATAAAGTTTATTTGGCACGGAGTTCTGCGTGTAGCCAACCGCCTCCCCCAAGGAGCGCTCTAGGTAGGCTATCGGGCTTAGCTTCTTCTAAAACCCTGCAGTGTAAGAGGAAGAGCTGTGCTTTGGTTACAGCAGGAACGCAGGCCGACTTTCTCCTGTAAGGATGGGGTCTTATGGTGTGACTTTGTAGGAGGAATGCGAAGCAGTTTGGCTTTCTCAGTGCCGCTCAGCCTAGGGCAATGAGGCAGATTTGCATGCCATGTAGGACGTGAGAGAACACATTTCCTGGAACTGTTGGAGTGCTGAGGAAATCTAGCTCTCCCAAGGAAGAGTGCAGTGTGTTGCCCTCCACTCAGCATACACAGAGTGACTGGGAAAGGTTTCCGGGCCTGGATGTTTCTTAGCAGCCCAGTGGAGCCTGCCGGTACTCGGTGTTCTTGCAGGGAATAGGGTGCCCACGCGAGGTCCTCGCTGTCTTGAAAAGCTTACTAACCTTAAAAGAAAACAGACCTGAAACTAAGGCCTCAAGGCAACTGCTCCAAGCTTCGCTTCGGCAGGGCTAGTCAAGGCTTTACCTTGAGGAAAGGCCTCACGTCAAGTTTCCTTTTAGCTCTAGAGCGTCTCAGGAGAAGCTCCCACCCAGGCTATGAAAGCACGCTGTTGATGTAGAGAACACTCGTTCCCTTCCCAGAGCCCTGCCTACAGTGACTAAAAGCACGTCCTAAAACTGTTTTTTAGGGAGCTTCAGGGCAGCATGAATGGAGCTTTCAAAATGGGAAAGCAAGGCTTGTGCCATAAGGTCCCCGTTTCCAGCGAACACGCAGCCTACCTCCGTGTGATTCCTACCAAGGAAATATACACTCTAGCTACACACTGGTCCCTTCCTTGAATAAAGTTTATTTGGCACGGAGTTCTGCGTGTAGCCAACCGCCTCCCCCAAGGAGCGCTCTAGGTAGGCTATCGGGCTTAGCTTCTTCTAAAACCCTGTAGTGTAAGAGGAAGAGCTGTGCTTTGGTTACAGCAGGAACGCAGGCCGACTTTCTCCTGTAAGGATGGGGTCTTATGGTGTGACTTTGTAGGAGGAATGCGAAGCAGTTTGGGTTTCTCAGTGCCGCTCAGCCTAGGGCAATGAGGCAGATTTGCATGCCATGTAGGACGTGAGAGAACACATTTCCTGGAACTGTTGGAGTGCTGAGGAAATCTAGCTCTCCCAAGGAAGAGTGCAGTGTGTTGCCCTCCACTCAGCATACACAGAGTGACTGGGAAAGGTTTCCGGGCCTGGATGTTTCTTAGCAGCCCAGTGGAGCCTGCCGGTACTCGGTGTTCTTGCAGGGAATAGGGTGCCCACGCGAGGTCCTCGCTGTCTTGAAAAGCTTACTAACCTTAAAAGAAAACAGACCTGAAACTAAGGCCTCAAGGCAACTGCTCCAAGCTTCGCTTCGGCAGGGCTAGTCAAGGCTTTACCTTGAGGAAAGGCCTCACGTGAAGTTTCCTTTTAGCTCTAGAGCGTCTCAGGAGAAGCTCCCACCCTGGCTATGAAAGCACGCTGTTGATGTAAGAACACTCGTTCCCTTCCCAGAGCCTTGCCTACAGTGACTAAAAGCACGTCCTAAAACTGTTTTTTAGGTAGCTTCAGGGCAGCCTGAATGGAACTTTCAAAATGGGAAAGCAAGGCTTGTGCCATAAGGTCCCCGTTTCCAGCGAACACGCAGCCTACCTCCGTGTGATTCCTACCAAGTAAATATACACTCTAGCTACACACTGGTCCCTTCCTTGAATAAAGTTTATTTGGCACGGAGTTCTGCGTGTAGCCAACCGCCTCCCCCAAGGAGCGCTCTAGGTAGGCTATCGGGCTTAGCTTCTTCTAAAACCCTGCAGTGTAAGAGGAAGAGCTGTGCTTTGGTTACAGCAGGAACGCAGGCCGACTTTCTCCTGTAAGGATGGGGTCTTATGGTGTGACTTTGTAGGAGGAATGCGAAGCAGTTTGGCTTTCTCAGTGCCGCTCAGCCTAGGGCAATGAGGCAGATTTGCATGCCATGTAGGACGTGAGAGAACACATTTCCTGGAGCTGTTGGAGTGCTGAGGAAATCTAGCTCTCCCAAGGAAGAGTGCAGTGTGTTGCCCTCCACTCAGCATACACAGAGTGACTGGGAAAGGTTTCCGGGCCTGGATGTTTCTTAGCAGCCCAGTGGAGCCTGCCGGTACTCGGTGTTCTTGCAGGGAATAGGGTGCCCACGCGAGGTCCTCGCTGTCTTGAAAAGCTTACTAACCTTAAAAGAAAACAGACCTGAAACTAAGGCCTCAAGGCAACTGCTCCAAGCTTCGCTTCGGCAGGGCTAGTCAAGGCTTTACCTTGAGGAAAGGCCTCACGTCAAGTTTCCTTTTAGCTCTAGAGCGTCTCAGGAGAAGCTGCCACCCAGGCTATGAAAGCACGCTGTTGATGTAGAGAACACTCGTTCCCTTCCCAGAGCCCTGCCTACAGTGACTAAAAGCACGTCCTAAAACTGTTTTTTAGGGAGCTTCAGGGCAGCATGAATGGAGCTTTCAAAATGGGAAAGCAAGGCTTGTGCCATAAGGTCCCCGTTTCCAGCGAACACGCAGCCTACCTCCGTGTGATTCCTACCAAGGAAATATACACTCTAGCTACACACTGGTCCCTTCCTTGAATAAAGTTTATTTGGCACGGAGTTCTGCGTGTAGCCAACCGCCTCCCCCAAGGAGCGCTCTAGGTAGGCTATCGGGCTTAGCTTCTTCTAAAACCCTGCAGTGTAAGAGGAAGAGCTGTGCTTTGGTTACAGCAGGAACGCAGGCCGACTTTCTCCTGTAAGGATGGGGTCTTATGGTGTGACTTTGTAGGAGGAATGCGAAGCAGTTTGGGTTTCTCAGTGCCGCTCAGCCTAGGGCAATGAGGCAGATTTGCATGCCATGTAGGACGTGAGAGAACACATTTCCTGGAGCTGTTGGAGTGCTGAGGAAATCTAGCTCTCCCAAGGAAGAGTGCAGTGTGTTGCCCTCCACTCAGCATACACAGAGTGACTGGGAAAGGTTTCCGGGCCTGGATGTTTCTTAGCAGCCCAGTGGAGCCTGCCGGTACTCGGTGTTCTTGCAGGGAATAGGGTGCCCACGCGAGGTCCTCGCTGTCTTGAAAAGCTTACTAACCTTAAAAGAAAACAGACCTGAAACTAAGGCCTCAAGGCAACTGCTCCAAGCTTCGCTTCGGCAGGGCTAGTCAAGGCTTTACCTTAAGGAAAGGCCTCACGTCAAGTTTCCTTTTAGCTCTAGAGCGTCTCAGGAGAAGCTCCCACCCAGGCTATGAAAGCACGCTGTTGATGTAGAGAACACTCGTTCCCTTCCCAGAGCCCTGCCTACAGTGACTAAAAGCACGTCCTAAAACTGTTTTTTAGGGAGCTTCAGGGCAGCATGAATGGAGCTTTCAAAATGGGAAAGCAAGGCTTGTGCCATAAGGTCCCCGTTTCCAGCGAACACGCAGCCTACCTCCGTGTGATTCCTACCAAGGAAATATACACTCTAGCTACACACTGGTCCCTTCGTTGAATAAAGTTTATTTGGCACGGAGTTCGGCGTGTAGCCAACCGCCTCCCCCAAGGAGCGCTCTAGGTAGGCTATCGGGCTTAGCTTCTTCTAAAACCCTGCAGTGTAAGAGGAAGAGCTGTGCTTTGGTTACAGCAGGAACGCAGGCCGACTTTCTCCTGTAAGGATGGGGTCTTATGGTGTGACTTTGTAGGAGGAATGCGAAGCAGTTTGGCTTTCTCAGTGCCGCTCAGCCTAGGGCAATGAGGCAGATTTGCATGCCATGTAGGACGTGAGAGAACACATTTCCTGGAGCTGTTGGAGTGCTGAGGAAATCTAGCTCTCCCAAGGAAGAGTGCAGTGTGTTGCCCTCCACTCAGCATACACAGAGTGACTGGGAAAGGTTTCCGGGCCTGGATGTTTCTTAGCAGCCCAGTGGAGCCTGCCGGTACTCGGTGTTCTTGCAGGGAATAGGGTGCCCACGCGAGGTCCTCGCTGTCTTGAAAAGCTTACTAACCTTAAAAGAAAACAGACCTGAAACTAAGGCCTCAAGGCAACTGCTCCAAGCTTCGCTTCGGCAGGGCTAGTCAAGGCTTTACCTTGAGGAAAGGCCTCACGTCAAGTTTCCTTTTAGCTCTAGAGCGTCTCAGGAGAAGCTCCCACCCAGGCTATGAAAGCACGCTGTTGATGTAGAGAACACCCGTTCCCTTCCCAGAGCCCTGCCTACAGTGACTAAAAGCACGTCCTAAAACTGTTTTTTAGGTAGCTTCAGGGCAGCATGAATGGAGCTTTCAAAATGGGAAAGCAAGGCTTGTGCCATAAGGTCCCCGTTTCCAGCGAACACGCAGCCTACCTCCGTGTGATTCCTACCAAGGAAATATACACTCTAGCTACACACTGGTCCCTTCGTTGAATAAAGTTTATTTGGCACGGAGTTCGGCGTGTAGCCAACCGCCTCCCCCAAGGAGCGCTCTAGGTAGGCTATCGGGCTTAGCTTCTTCTAAAACCCTGCAGTGTAAGAGGAAGAGCTGTGCTTTGGTTACAGCAGGAACGCAGGCCGACTTTCTCCTGTAAGGATGGGGTCTTATGGTGTGACTTTGTAGGAGGAATGCGAAGCAGTTTGGCTTTCTCAGTGCCGCTCAGCCTAGGGCAATGAGGCAGATTTGCATGCCATGTAGGACGTGAGAGAACACATTTCCTGGAGCTGTTGGAGTGCTGAGGAAATCTAGCTCTCCCAAGGAAGAGTGCAGTGTGTTGCCCTCCACTCAGCATACACAGAGTGACTGGGAAAGGTTTCCGGGCCTGGATGTTTCTTAGCAGCCCAGTGGAGCCTGCCGGTACTCGGTGTTCTTGCAGGGAATAGGGTGCCCACGCGAGGTCCTCGCTGTCTTGAAAAGCTTACTAACCTTAAAAGAAAACAGACCTGAAACTAAGGCCTCAAGGCAACTGCTCCAAGCTTCGCTTCGGCAGGGCTAGTCAAGGCTTTACCTTGAGGAAAGGCCTCACGTCAAGTTTCCTTTTAGCTCTAGAGCGTCTCAGGAGAAGCTCCCACCCTGGCTATGAAAGCACGCTGTTGATGTAAGAACACTCGTTCCCTTCCCAGAGCCTTGCCTACAGTGACTAAAAGCACGTCCTAAAACTGTTTTTTAGGTAGCTTCAGGGCAGCGTGAATGGAACTTTCAAAATGGGAAAGCAAGGCTTGTGCCATAAGGTCCCCGTTTCCAGCGAACACGCAGCCTACCTCCTTGTGATTCCTACCAAGTAAATATACACTCTAGCTACACACTGGTCCCTTCCTTGAATAAAGTTTATTTGGCACGGAGTTCGACGTGTAGCCAACCGCCTCCCCCAAGGAGCGCTGTAGGTAGGCTATCGGGCTTAGCTTCTTCTAAAACCCTGCAGTGTAAGAGGAAGAGCTGTGCTTTGGTTACAGCAGGAACGCAGGCCGACTTTCTCCTGTAAGGATGGGGTCTTATGGTGTGACTTTGTAGGAGGAATGCGAAGCAGTTTGGCTTTCTCAGTGCCGCTCAAACTAGGGCAATGAGGCAGATTTGCATGCCATGTAGGACGTGAGAGAACACATTTCCTGGAACTGTTGGAGTGCTGAGGAAATCTAGCTCTCCCAAGGAAGAGTGCAGTGTGTTGCCCTCCACTCAGCATACACAGAGTGACTGGGAAAGGTTTCCGGGCCTGGATGTTTCTTAGCAGCCCAGTGGAGCCTGCCGGTACTCGGTGTTCTTGCAGGGAATAGGGTGCCCACGCGAGGTCCTCGCTGTCTTGAAAAGCTTACTAACCTTAAAAGAAAACAGACCTGAAACTAAGGCCTCAAGGCAACTGCTCCAAGCTTCGCTTCGGCAGGGCTAGTCAAGGCTTTACCTTGAGGAAAGGCCTCACGTCAAGTTTCCTTTTAGCTCTAGAGCGTCTCAGGAGAAGCTCCCACCCTGGCTATGAAAGCACGCTGTTGATGTAAGAACACTCGTTCCCTTCCCAGAGCCTTGCCTACAGTGACTAAAAGCACGTCCTAAAACTGTTTTTTAGGTAGCTTCAGGGCAGCCTGAATGGAACTTTCAAAATGGGAAAGCAAGGCTTGTGCCATAAGGTCCCCGTTTCCAGCGAACACGCAGCCTACCTCCTTGTGATTCCTACCAAGTAAATATACACTCTAGCTACACACTGGTCCCTTCCTTGAATAAAGTTTATTTGGCACGGAGTTCTGCGTGTAGCCAACCGCCTCCCCCAAGGAGCGCTCTAGGTAGGCTATCGGGCTTAGCTTCTTCTAAAACCCTGCAGTGTAAGAGGAAGAGCTGTGCTTTGGTTACAGCAGGAACGCAGGCCGACTTTCTCCTGTAAGGATGGGGTCTTATGGTGTGACTTTGTAGGAGGAATGCGAAGCAGTTTGGCTTTCTCAGTGCCGCTCAGCCTAGGGCAATGAGGCAGATTTGCATGCCATGTAGGACGTGAGAGAACACATTTCCTGGAACTGTTGGAGTGCTGAGGAAATCTAGCTCTCCCAAGGAAGAGTGCAGTGTGTTGCCCTCCACTCAGCATACACAGAGTGACTGGGAAAGGTTTCCGGGCCTGGATGTTTCTTAGCAGCCCAGTGGAGCCTGCCGGTACTCGGTGTTCTTGCAGGGAATAGGGTGCCCACGCGAGGTCCTCGCTGTCTTGAAAAGCTTACTAACCTTAAAAGAAAACAGACCTGAAACTAAGGCCTCAAGGCAACTGCTCCAAGCTTCGCTTCGGCAGGGCTAGTCAAGGCTTTACCTTGAGGAAAGGCCTCACGTCAAGTTTCCTTTTAGCTCTAGAGCGTCTCAGGAGAAGCTCCCACCCAGGCTATGAAAGCACGCTGTTGATGTAGAGAACACTCGTTCCCTTCCGAGAGCCCTGCCTACAGTGACTAAAAGCACGTCCTAAAACTGTTTTTTAGGTAGCTTCAGGGCAGCATGAATGGAGCTTTCAAAATGGGAAAGCAAGGCTTGTGCCATAAGGTCCCCGTTTCCAGCGAACACGCAGCCTACCTCCGTGTGATTCCTACCAAGGAAATATACACTCTAGCTACACACTGGTCCCTTCCTTGAATAAAGTTTATTTGGCACGGAGTTCGGCGTGTAGCCAACCGCCTCTCCCAAGGAGCGCTCTAGGTAGGCTATCGGGCTTAGCTTCTTCTAAAACCCTGCAGTGTAAGAGGAAGAGCTGTGCTTTGGTTACAGCAGGAACGCAGGCCGACTTTCTCCTGTAA
The DNA here is from genome assembly GCF_949987535.1 of Balaenoptera acutorostrata. Classification (NCBI taxonomy): domain Eukaryota; kingdom Metazoa; phylum Chordata; class Mammalia; order Artiodactyla; family Balaenopteridae; genus Balaenoptera; species Balaenoptera acutorostrata. The sequence goes on from NC_080066.1 coordinate 43,386,589, forward strand.
GGATGGGGTCTTATGGTGTGACTTTGTAGGAGGAATGCGAAGCAGTTTGGTTTTCTCAGTGCCGCTCAGCCTAGGGCAATGAGGCAGATTTGCATGCCATGTAGGACGTGAGAGAACACATTTCCTGGAGCTGTTGGAGTGCTGAGGAAATCTAGCTCTCCCAAGGAAGAGTGCAGTGTGTTGCCCTCCACTCAGCATACACAGAGTGACTGGGAAAGGTTTCCGGGCCTGGATGTTTCTTAGCAGCCCAGTGGAGCCTGCCGGTACTCGGTGTTCTTGCAGGGAATAGGGTGCCCACGCGAGGTCCTCGCTGTCTTGAAAAGCTTACTAACCTTAAAAGAAAACAGACCTGAAACTAAGGCCTCAAGGCAACTGCTCCAAGCTTCGCTTCGGCAGGGCTAGTCAAGGCTTTACCTTGAGGAAAGGCCTCACGTCAAGTTTCCTTTTAGCTCTAGAGCGTCTCAGGAGAAGCTCCCACCCTGGCTATGAAAGCACGCTGTTGATGTAAGAACACTCGTTCCCTTCCGAGAGCCCTGCCTACAGTGACTAAAAGCACGTCCTAAAACTGTTTTTTAGGTAGCTTCAGGGCAGCATGAATGGAGCTTTCAAAATGGGAAAGCAAGGCTTGTGCCATAAGGTCCCCGTTTCCAGCGAACACGCAGCCTACCTCCGTGTGATTCCTACCAAGGAAATATACACTCTAGCTACACACTGATCCCTTCCTTGAATAAAGTTTATTTGGCACGGAGTTCGGCGTGTAGCCAACCGCCTCCCCCAAGGAGCGATCTAGGTAGGCTATCGGGCTTAGCTTCTTCTAAAACCCTGCAGTGTAAGAGGAAGAGCTGTGCTTTGGTTACAGCAGGAACGCAGGCCGACTTTCTCCTGTAAGGATGGGGTCTTATGGTGTGACTTTGTAGGAGGAATGCGAAGCAGTTTGGCTTTCTCAGTGCCGCTCAGCCTAGGGCAATGAGGCAGATTTGCATGCCATGTAGGACGTGAGAGAACACATTTCCTGGAGCTGTTGGAGTGCTGAGGAAATCTAGCTCTCCCAAGGAAGAGTGCAGTGTGTTGCCCTCCACTCAGCATACACAGAGTGACTGGGAAAGGTTTCCGGGCCTGGATGTTTCTTAGCAGCCCAGTGGAGCCTGCCGGTACTCGGTGTTCTTGCAGGGAATAGGGTGCCCACGCGAGGTCCTCGCTGTCTTGAAAAGCTTACTAACCTTAAAAGAAAACAGACCTGAAACTAAGGCCTCAAGGCAACTGCTCCAAGCTTAGCTTCGGCAGGGCTAGTCAAGGCTTTACCTTAGGAAAGGACTCACGTCAAGTTTCCTTTTAGCTCTAGAGCGTCGCAGGAGAATCTCCCACCCAGGCTATGAAAGCACGCTGTTGATGTAAGAACACTCGTTCCCTTCCCAGAGCCTTGCCTACAGTGACTAAAAGCACGTCCTAAAACTGTTTTTTAGGTAGCTTCAGGGCAGCATGAATGGAGCTTTCAAAATGGGAAAGCAAGGCTTGTGCCATAAGGTCCCCGTTTCCAGCGAACACGCAGCCTACCTCCGTGTGATTCCTACCAAGGAAATATACACTCTAGCTACACACTGGTCCCTTCCTTGAATAAAGTTTATTTGGCACGGAGTTCTGCGTGTAGCCAACCGCCTCCCCCAAGGAGCGCTCTAGGTAGGCTATAGGGCTTAGCTTCTTCTAAAACCCTGCAGTGTAAGAGGAAGAGCTGTGCTTTGGTTACAGCAGGAAGGCAGGCCGACTTTCTCCTGTAAGGATGGGGTCTTATGGTGTGACTTTGTAGGAGGAATGCGAAGCAGTTTGGGTTTCTCAGTGCCACTCAGCCTAGGGCAATGAGGCAGATTTGCATGCCATGTAGGACGTGAGAGAACACATTTCCTGGAACTGTTGGAGTGCTGAGGAAATCTAGCTCTCCCAAGGAAGAGTGCAGTGTGTTGCCCTCCACTCAGCATACACAGAGTGACTGGGAAAGGTTTCCGGGCCTGGATGTTTCTTAGCAGCCCAGTGGAGCCTGCCGGTACTCGGTGTTCTTGCAGGGAATAGGGTGCCCACGCGAGGTCCTCGCTGTCTTGAAAAGCTTACTAACCTTAAAAGAAAACAGACCTGAAACTAAGGCCTCAAGGCAACTGCTCCAAGCTTCGCTTCGGCAGGGCTAGTCAAGGCTTTACCTTGAGGAAAGGCCTCACGTCAAGTTTCCTTTTAGCTCTAGAGCGTCTCAGGAGAAGCTCCCACCCAGGCTATGAAAGCACGCTGTTGATGTAGAGAACACTCGTTCCCTTCCCAGAGCCCTGCCTACAGTGACTAAAAGCACGTCCTAAAACTGTTTTTTAGGTAGCTTCAGGGCAGCATGAATGGAGCTTTCAAAAGGGGAAAGCAAGGCTTGTGCCATAAGGTCCCCGTTTCCAGCGAACACGCAGCCTACCTCCGTGTGATTCCTACCAAGGAAATATACACTCTAGCTACACACTGGTCCCTTCCTTGAATAAAGTTTATTTGGCACGGAGTTTTGCGTGTAGCCAACCGCCTCCCCCAAGGAGCGCTCTAGGTAGGCTATCGGGCTTAGCTTCTTCTAAAACCCTGCAGTGTAAGAGGAAGAGCTGTGCTTTGGTTACAGCAGGAACGCAAGCCGACTTTCTCCTGTAAGGATGGGGTCTTATGGTGTGACTTTGTAGGAGGAATGCGAAGCAGTTTGGCTTTCTCAGTGCCGCTCAGCCTAGGGCAATGAGGCAGATTTGCATGCCATGTAGGACGTGAGAGAACACATTTCCTGGAGCTGTTGGAGTGCTGAGGAAATCTAGCTCTCCCAAGGAAGAGTGCAGTGTGTTGCCCTCCACTCAGCATACACAGAGTGACTGGGAAAGGTTTCCGGGCCTGGATGTTTCTTAGCAGCCCAGTGGAGCCTGCCGGTACTCGGTGTTCTTGCAGGGAATAGGGTGCCCACGCGAGGTCCTCGCTGTCTTGAAAAGCTTACTAACCTTAAAAGAAAACAGACCTGAAACTAAGGCCTCAAGGCAACTGCTCCAAGCTTCGCTTCGGCAGGGCTAGTCAAGGCTTTACCTTGAGGAAAGGCCTCACGTCAAGTTTCCTTTTAGCTCTAGAGCGTCTCAGGAGAAGCTCCCACCCTGGCTATGAAAGCACGCTGTTGATGTAAGAACACTCGTTCCCTTCCCAGAGCCTTGCCTACAGTGACTAAAAGCACGTCCTAAAACTGTTTTTTAGGTAGCTTCAGGGCAGCCTGAATGGAACTTTCAAAATGGGAAAGCAAGGCTTGTGCCATAAGGTCCCCGTTTCCAGCGAACACGCAGCCTACCTCCGTGTGATTCCTACCAAGGAAATATACACTCTAGCTACACACTGGTCCCTTCCTTGAATAAAGTTTATTTGGCACGGAGTTCTGCGTGTAGCCAACCGCCTCCCCCAAGGAGCGCTCTAGGTAGGCTATCGGGCTTAGCTTCTTCTAAAACCCTGCAGTGTAAGAGGAAGAGCTGTGCTTTGGTTACAGCAGGAACGCAGGCCGACTTTCTCCTGTAAGGATGGGGTCTTATGGTGTGACTTTGTAGGAGGAATGCGAAGCAGTTTGGGTTTCTCAGTGCCGCTCAGCCTAAGGCAATGAGGCAGATTTGCATGCCATGTAGGACGTGAGAGAACACATTTCCTGGAGCTGTTGGAGTGCTGAGGAAATCTAGCTCTCCCAAGGAAGAGTGCAGTGTGTTGCCCTCCACTCAGCATACACAGAGTGACTGGGAAAGGTTTCCGGGCCTGGATGTTTCTTAGCAGCCCAGTGGAGCCTGCCGGTACTCGGTGTTCTTGCAGGGAATAGGGTGCCCACGCGAGGTCCTCGCTGTCTTGAAAAGCTTACTAACCTTAAAAGAAAACAGACCTGAAACTAAGGCCTCAAGGCAACTGCTCCAAGCTTCGCTTCGGCAGGGCTAGTCAAGGCTTTACCTTGAGGAAAGGCCTCACGTCAAGTTTCCTTTTAGCTCTAGAGCGTCTCAGGAGAAGCTCCCACCCTGGCTATGAAAGCACGCTGTTGATGTAAGAACACTCGTTCCCTTCCCAGAGCCTTGCCTACAGTGACTAAAAGCACGTCCTAAAACTGTTTTTTAGGTAGCTTCAGGGCAGCCTGAATGGAACTTTCAAAATGGGAAAGCAAGGCTTGTGCCATAAGGTCCCCGTTTCCAGCGAACACGCAGCCTACCTCCTTGTGATTCCTACCAAGTAAATATACACTCTAGCTACACACTGGTCCCTTCCTTGAATAAAGTTTATTTGGCACGGAGTTCTGCGTGTAGCCAACCGCCTCCCCCAAGGAGCGCTCTAGGTAGGCTATCGGGCTTAGCTTCTTCTAAAACCCTGCAGTGTAAGAGGAAGAGCTGTGCTTTGGTTACAGCAGGAACGCAGGCCGACTTTCTCCTGTAAGGATGGGGTCTTATGGTGTGACTTTGTAGGAGGAATGCGAAGCAGTTTGGCTTTCTCAGTGCCGCTCAGCCTAGGGCAATGAGGCAGATTTGCATGCCATGTAGGACGTGAGAGAACACATTTCCTGGAACTGTTGGAGTGCTGAGGAAATCTAGCTCTCCCAAGGAAGAGTGCAGTGTGTTGCCCTCCACTCAGCATACACAGAGTGACTGGGAAAGGTTTCCGGGCCTGGATGTTTCTTAGCAGCCCAGTGGAGCCTGCCGGTACTCGGTGTTCTTGCAGGGAATAGGGTGCCCACGCGAGGTCCTCGCTGTCTTGAAAAGCTTACTAACCTTAAAAGAAAACAGACCTGAAACTAAGGCCTCAAGGCAACTGCTCCAAGCTTCGCTTCGGCAGGGCTAGTCAAGGCTTTACCTTGAGGAAAGGCCTCACGTCAAGTTTCCTTTTAGCTCTAGAGCGTCTCAGGAGAAGCTCCCACCCAGGCTATGAAAGCACGCTGTTGATGTAGAGAACACTCGTTCCCTTCCGAGAGCCCTGCCTACAGTGACTAAAAGCACGTCCTAAAACTGTTTTTTAGGTAGCTTCAGGGCAGCATGAATGGAGCTTTCAAAATGGGAAAGCAAGGCTTGTGCCATAAGGTCCCCGTTTCCAGCGAACACGCAGCCTACCTCCGTGTGATTCCTACCAAGGAAATATACACTCTAGCTACACACTGGTCCCTTCCTTGAATAAAGTTTATTTGGCACGGAGTTCGGCGTGTAGCCAACCGCCTCTCCCAAGGAGCGCTCTAGGTAGGCTATCGGGCTTAGCTTCTTCTAAAACCCTGCAGTGTAAGAGGAAGAGCTGTGCTTTGGTTACAGCAGGAACGCAGGCCGACTTTCTCCTGTAAGGATGGGGTCTTATGGTGTGACTTTGTAGGAGGAATGCGAAGCAGTTTGGGTTTCTCAGTGCCGCTCAGCCTAGGGCAATGAGGCAGATTTGCATGCCATGTAGGACGTGAGAGAACACATTTCCTGGAGCTGTTGGAGTGCTGAGGAAATCTAGCTCTCCCAAGGAAGAGTGCAGTGTGTTGCCCTCCACTCAGCATACACAGAGTGACTGGGAAAGGTTTCCGGGCCTGGATGTTTCTTAGCAGCCCAGTGGAGCCTGCCGGTACTCGGTGTTCTTGCAGGGAATAGGGTGCCCACGCGAGGTCCTCGCTGTCTTGAAAAGCTTACTAACCTTAAAAGAAAACAGACCTGAAACTAAGGCCTCAAGGCAACTGCTCCAAGCTTCGCTTCGGCAGGGCTAGTCAAGGCTTTACCTTGAGGAAAGGCCTCACGTCAAGTTTCCTTTTAGCTCTAGAGCGTCTCAGGAGAAGCTCCCACCCTGGCTATGAAAGCACGCTGTTGATGTAAGAACACTCGTTCCCTTCCGAGAGCCCTGCCTACAGTGACTAAAAGCACGTCCTAAAACTGTTTTTTAGGTAGCTTCAGGGCAGCATGAATGGAGCTTTCAAAATGGGAAAGCAAGGCTTGTGCCATAAGGTCCCCGTTTCCAGCGAACACGCAGCCTACCTCCGTGTGATTCCTACCAAGGAAATATACACTCTAGCTACACACTGATCCCTTCCTTGAATAAAGTTTATTTGGCACGGAGTTCGGCGTGTAGCCAACCGCCTCCCCCAAGGAGCGATCTAGGTAGGCTATCGGGCTTAGCTTCTTCTAAAACCCTGCAGTGTAAGAGGAAGAGCTGTGCTTTGGTTACAGCAGGAACGCAGGCCGACTTTCTCCTGTAAGGATGGGGTCTTATGGTGTGACTTTGTAGGAGGAATGCGAAGCAGTTTGGCTTTCTCAGTGCCGCTCAGCCTAGGGCAATGAGGCAGATTTGCATGCCATGTAGGACGTGAGAGAACACATTTCCTGGAGCTGTTGGAGTGCTGAGGAAATCTAGCTCTCCCAAGGAAGAGTGCAGTGTGTTGCCCTCCACTCAGCATACACAGAGTGACTGGGAAAGGTTTCCGGGCCTGGATGTTTCTTAGCAGCCCAGTGGAGCCTGCCGGTACTCGGTGTTCTTGCAGGGAATAGGGTGCCCACGCGAGGTCCTCGCTGTCTTGAAAAGCTTACTAACCTTAAAAGAAAACAGACCTGAAACTAAGGCCTCAAGGCAACTGCTCCAAGCTTAGCTTCGGCAGGGCTAGTCAAGGCTTTACCTTAGGAAAGGACTCACGTCAAGTTTCCTTTTAGCTCTAGAGCGTCGCAGGAGAATCTCCCACCCAGGCTATGAAAGCACGCTGTTGATGTAAGAACACTCGTTCCCTTCCCAGAGCCTTGCCTACAGTGACTAAAAGCACGTCCTAAAACTGTTTTTTAGGTAGCTTCAGGGCAGCATGAATGGAGCTTTCAAAATGGGAAAGCAAGGCTTGTGCCATAAGGTCCCCGTTTCCAGCGAACACGCAGCCTACCTCCGTGTGATTCCTACCAAGGAAATATACACTCTAGCTACACACTGGTCCCTTCCTTGAATAAAGTTTATTTGGCACGGAGTTCTGCGTGTAGCCAACCGCCTCCCCCAAGGAGCGCTCTAGGTAGGCTATAGGGCTTAGCTTCTTCTAAAACCCTGCAGTGTAAGAGGAAGAGCTGTGCTTTGGTTACAGCAGGAAGGCAGGCCGACTTTCTCCTGTAAGGATGGGGTCTTATGGTGTGACTTTGTAGGAGGAATGCGAAGCAGTTTGGGTTTCTCAGTGCCGCTCAGCCTAGGGCAATGAGGCAGATTTGCATGCCATGTAGGACGTGAGAGAACACATTTCCTGGAACTGTTGGAGTGCTGAGGAAATCTAGCTCTCCCAAGGAAGAGTGCAGTGTGTTGCCCTCCACTCAGCATACACAGAGTGACTGGGAAAGGTTTCCGGGCCTGGATGTTTCTTAGCAGCCCAGTGGAGCCTGCCGGTACTCGGTGTTCTTGCAGGGAATAGGGTGCCCACGCGAGGTCCTCGCTGTCTTGAAAAGCTTACTAACCTTAAAAGAAAACAGACCTGAAACTAAGGCCTCAAGGCAACTGCTCCAAGCTTCGCTTCGGCAGGGCTAGTCAAGGCTTTACCTTGAGGAAAGGCCTCACGTCAAGTTTCCTTTTAGCTCTAGAGCGTCTCAGGAGAAGCTCCCACCCAGGCTATGAAAGCACGCTGTTGATGTAAGAACACTCGTTCCCTTCCCAGAGCCCTGCCTACAGTGACTAAAAGCACGTCCTAAAACTGTTTTTTAGGTAGCTTCAGGGCAGCATGAATGGAGCTTTCAAAAGGGGAAAGCAAGGCTTGTGCCATAAGGTCCCCGTTTCCAGCGAACACGCAGCCTACCTCCGTGTGATTCCTACCAAGGAAATATACACTCTAGCTACACACTGGTCCCTTCCTTGAATAAAGTTTATTTGGCACGGAGTTCTGCGTGTAGCCAACCGCCTCCCCCAAGGAGCGCTCTAGGTAGGCTATCGGGCTTAGCTTCTTCTAAAACCCTGCAGTGTAAGAGGAAGAGCTGTGCTTTGGTTACAGCAGGAACGCAGGCCGACTTTCTCCTGTAAGGATGGGGTCTTATGGTGTGACTTTGTAGGAGGAATGCGAAGCAGTTTGGCTTTCTCAGTGCCGCTCAGCCTAGGGCAATGAGGCAGATTTGCATGCCATGTAGGACGTGAGAGAACACATTTCCTGGAGCTGTTGGAGTGCTGAGGAAATCTAGCTCTCCCAAGGAAGAGTGCAGTGTGTTGCCCTCCACTCAGCATACACAGAGTGACTGGGAAAGGTTTCCGGGCCTGGATGTTTCTTAGCAGCCCAGTGGAGCCTGCCGGTACTCGGTGTTCTTGCAGGGAATAGGGTGCCCACGCGAGGTCCTCGCTGTCTTGAAAAGCTTACTAACCTTAAAAGAAAACAGACCTGAAACTAAGGCCTCAAGGCAACTGCTCCAAGCTTCGCTTCAGCAGGGCTAGTCAAGGCTTTACCTTGAGGAAAGGCCTCACGTCAAGTTTCCTTTTAGCTCTAGAGCGTCTCAGGAGAAGCTCCCACCCTGGCTATGAAAGCACGCTGTTGATGTAAGAACACTCGTTCCCTTCCGAGAGCCCAGCCTACAGTGACTAAAAGCACGTCCTAAAACTGTTTTTTAGGTAGCTTCAGGGCAGCATGAATGGAGCTTTCAAAAGGGGAAAGCAAGGCTTGTGCCATAAGGTCCCCGTTTCCAGCGAACACGCAGCCTACCTCCGTGTGATTCCTACCAAGGAAATATACACTCTAGCTACACACTGGTCCCTTCCTTGAATAAAGTTTATTTGGCACGGAGTTCGGCGTGTAGCCAACCGCCTCCCCCAAGGAGCGCTCTAGGTAGGCTATCGGGCTTAGCTTCTTCTAATACCCTGCAGTGTAAGAGGAAGAGCTGTGCTTTGGTTACAGCAGGAACGCAGGCCGACTTTCTCCTGTAAGGATGGGGTCTTATGGTGTGACTTTGTAGGAGGAATGCGAAGCAGTTTGGGTTTCTCAGTGCCGCTCAGCCTAGGGCAATGAGGCAGATTTGCATGCCATGTAGGACGTGAGAGAACACATTTCCTGGAGCTGTTGGAGTGCTGAGGAAATCTAGCTCTCCCAAGGAAGAGTGCAGTGTGTTGCCCTCCACTCAGCATACACAGAGTGACTGGGAAAGGTTTCCGGGCCTGGATGTTTCTTAGCAGCCCAGTGGAGCCTGCCGGTACTCGGTGTTCTTGCAGGGAATAGGGTGCCCACGCGAGGTCCTCGCTGTCTTGAAAAGCTTACTAACCTTAAAAGAAAACAGACCTGAAACTAAGGCCTCAAGGCAACTGCTCCAAGCTTCGCTTCAGCAGGGCTAGTCAAGGCTTTACCTTGAGGAAAGGCCTCACGTCAAGTTTCCTTTTAGCTCTAGAGCGTCTCAGGAGAAGCTCCCACCCTGGCTATGAAAGCACGCTGTTGATGTAAGAACACTCGTTCCCTTCCGAGAGCCCTGCCTACAGTGACTAAAAGCACGTCCTAAAACTGTTTTTTAGGTAGCTTCAGGGCAGCATGAATGGAGCTTTCAAAATGGGAAAGCAAGGCTTGTGCCATAAGGTCCCCGTTTCCAGCGAACACGCAGCCTACCTCCGTGTGATTCCTACCAAGGAAATATACACTCTAGCTACACACTGATCCCTTCCTTGAATAAAGTTTATTTGGCACGGAGTTCGGCGTGTAGCCAACCGCCTCCCCCAAGGAGCGATCTAGGTAGGCTATCGGGCTTAGCTTCTTCTAAAACCCTGCAGTGTAAGAGGAAGAGCTGTGCTTTGGTTACAGCAGGAACGCAGGCCGACTTTCTCCTGTAAGGATGGGGTCTTATGGTGTGACTTTGTAGGAGGAATGCGAAGCAGTTTGGCTTTCTCAGTGCCGCTCAGCCTAGGGCAATGAGGCAGATTTGCATGCCATGTAGGACGTGAGAGAACACATTTCCTGGAGCTGTTGGAGTGCTGAGGAAATCTAGCTCTCCCAAGGAAGAGTGCAGTGTGTTGCCCTCCACTCAGCATACACAGAGTGACTGGGAAAGGTTTCCGGGCCTGGATGTTTCTTAGCAGCCCAGTGGAGCCTGCCGGTACTCGGTGTTCTTGCAGGGAATAGGGTGCCCACGCGAGGTCCTCGCTGTCTTGAAAAGCTTACTAACCTTAAAAGAAAACAGACCTGAAACTAAGGCCTCAAGGCAACTGCTCCAAGCTTAGCTTCGGCAGGGCTAGTCAAGGCTTTACCTTAGGAAAGGACTCACGTCAAGTTTCCTTTTAGCTCTAGAGCGTCGCAGGAGAATCTCCCACCCAGGCTATGAAAGCACGCTGTTGATGTAAGAACACTCGTTCCCTTCCCAGAGCCTTGCCTACAGTGACTAAAAGCACGTCCTAAAACTGTTTTTTAGGTAGCTTCAGGGCAGCATGAATGGAGCTTTCAAAATGGGAAAGCAAGGCTTGTGCCATAAGGTCCCCGTTTCCAGCGAACACGCAGCCTACCTCCGTGTGATTCCTACCAAGGAAATATACACTCTAGCTACACACTGGTCCCTTCCTTGAATAAAGTTTATTTGGCACGGAGTTCTGCGTGTAGCCAACCGCCTCCCCCAAGGAGCGCTCTAGGTAGGCTATAGGGCTTAGCTTCTTCTAAAACCCTGCAGTGTAAGAGGAAGAGCTGTGCTTTGGTTACAGCAGGAAGGCAGGCCGACTTTCTCCTGTAAGGATGGGGTCTTATGGTGTGACTTTGTAGGAGGAATGCGAAGCAGTTTGGGTTTCTCAGTGCCACTCAGCCTAGGGCAATGAGGCAGATTTGCATGCCATGTAGGACGTGAGAGAACACATTTCCTGGAACTGTTGGAGTGCTGAGGAAATCTAGCTCTCCCAAGGAAGAGTGCAGTGTGTTGCCCTCCACTCAGCATACACAGAGTGACTGGGAAAGGTTTCCGGGCCTGGATGTTTCTTAGCAGCCCAGTGGAGCCTGCCGGTACTCGGTGTTCTTGCAGGGAATAGGGTGCCCACGCGAGGTCCTCGCTGTCTTGAAAAGCTTACTAACCTTAAAAGAAAACAGACCTGAAACTAAGGCCTCAAGGCAACTGCTCCAAGCTTCGCTTCGGCAGGGCTAGTCAAGGCTTTACCTTGAGGAAAGGCCTCACGTCAAGTTTCCTTTTAGCTCTAGAGCGTCTCAGGAGAAGCTCCCACCCAGGCTATGAAAGCACGCTGTTGATGTAAGAACACTCGTTCCCTTCCCAGAGCCCTGCCTACAGTGACTAAAAGCACGTCCTAAAACTGTTTTTTAGGTAGCTTCAGGGCAGCATGAATGGAGCTTTCAAAAGGGGAAAGCAAGGCTTGTGCCATAAGGTCCCCGTTTCCAGCGAACACGCAGCCTACCTCCGTGTGATTCCTACCAAGGAAATATACACTCTAGCTACACACTGGTCCCTTCCTTGAATAAAGTTTATTTGGCACGGAGTTCTGCGTGTAGCCAACCGCCTCCCCCAAGGAGCGCTCTAGGTAGGCTATCGGGCTTAGCTTCTTCTAAAACCCTGCAGTGTAAGAGGAAGAGCTGTGCTTTGGTTACAGCAGGAACGCAGGCCGACTTTCTCCTGTAAGGATGGGGTCTTATGGTGTGACTTTGTAGGAGGAATGCGAAGCAGTTTGGCTTTCTCAGTGCCGCTCAGCCTAGGGCAATGAGGCAGATTTGCATGCCATGTAGGACGTGAGAGAACACATTTCCTGGAGCTGTTGGAGTGCTGAGGAAATCTAGCTCTCCCAAGGAAGAGTGCAGTGTGTTGCCCTCCACTCAGCATACACAGAGTGACTGGGAAAGGTTTCCGGGCCTGGATGTTTCTTAGCAGCCCAGTGGAGCCTGCCGGTACTCGGTGTTCTTGCAGGGAATAGGGTGCCCACGCGAGGTCCTCGCTGTCTTGAAAAGCTTACTAACCTTAAAAGAAAACAGACCTGAAACTAAGGCCTCAAGGCAACTGCTCCAAGCTTCGCTTCAGCAGGGCTAGTCAAGGCTTTACCTTGAGGAAAGGCCTCACGTCAAGTTTCCTTTTAGCTCTAGAGCGTCTCAGGAGAAGCTCCCACCCTGGCTATGAAAGCACGCTGTTGATGTAAGAACACTCGTTCCCTTCCGAGAGCCCAGCCTACAGTGACTAAAAGCACGTCCTAAAACTGTTTTTTAGGTAGCTTCAGGGCAGCATGAATGGAGCTTTCAAAAGGGGAAAGCAAGGCTTGTGCCATAAGGTCCCCGTTTCCAGCGAACACGCAGCCTACCTCCGTGTGATTCCTACCAAGGAAATATACACTCTAGCTACACACTGGTCCCTTCCTTGAATAAAGTTTATTTGGCACGGAGTTCGGCGTGTAGCCAACCGCCTCCCCCAAGGAGCGCTCTAGGTAGGCTATCGGGCTTAGCTTCTTCTAATACCCTGCAGTGTAAGAGGAAGAGCTGTGCTTTGGTTACAGCAGGAACGCAGGCCGACTTTCTCCTGTAAGGATGGGGTCTTATGGTGTGACTTTGTAGGAGGAATGCGAAGCAGTTTGGGTTTCTCAGTGCCGCTCAGCCTAGGGCAATGAGGCAGATTTGCATGCCATGTAGGACGTGAGAGAACACATTTCCTGGAGCTGTTGGAGTGCTGAGGAAATCTAGCTCTCCCAAGGAAGAGTGCAGTGTGTTGCCCTCCACTCAGCATACACAGAGTGACTGGGAAAGGTTTCCGGGCCTGGATGTTTCTTAGCAGCCCAGTGGAGCCTGCCGGTACTCGGTGTTCTTGCAGGGAATAGGGTGCCCACGCGAGGTCCTCGCTGTCTTGAAAAGCTTACTAACCTTAAAAGAAAACAGACCTGAAACTAAGGCCTCAAGGCAACTGCTCCAAGCTTCGCTTCAGCAGGGCTAGTCAAGGCTTTACCTTGAGGAAAGGACTCACGTCAAGTTTCCTTTTAGCTCTAGAGCGTCTCAGGAGAAGCTCCCACCCAGGCTATGAAAGCACGCTGTTGATGTAGAGAACACTCGTTCCCTTCCCAGAGCCCTGCCTACAGTGACTAAAAGCACGTCCTAAAACTGTTTTTTAGGTAGCTTCAGGGCAGCATGAATGGAGCTTTCAAAATGGGAAAGCAAGGCTTGTGCCATAAGGTCCCCGTTTCCAGCGAACACGCAGCCTACCTCCGTGTGATTCCTACCAAGGAAATATACACTCTAGCTACACACTGGTCCCTTCCTTGAATAAAGTTTATTTGGCACGGAGTTCGGCGTGTAGCCTACCGCCTCCCCCAAGGAGCGCTCTAGGTAGGCTATCGGGCTTAGCTTCTTCTAAAACCCTGCAGTGTAAGAGGAAGAGCTGTGCTTTGGTTACAGCAGGAACGCAGGCCGACTTTCTCCTGTAAGGATGGGGTCTTATGGTGTGACTTTGTAGGAGGAATGCGAAGCAGTTTGGGTTTCTCAGTGCCGCTCAGCCTAGGGCAATGAGGCAGATTTGCATGCCATGTAGGACGTGAGAGAACACATTTCCTGGAGCTGTTGGAGTGCTGAGGAAATCTAGCTCTCCCAAGGAAGAGTGCAGTGTGTTGCCCTCCACTCAGCATACACAGAGTGACTGGGAAAGGTTTCCGGGCCTGGATGTTTCTTAGCAGCCCAGTGGAGCCTGCCGGTACTCGGTGTTCTTGCAGGGAATAGGGTGCCCACGCGAGGTCCTCGCTGTCTTGAAAAGCTTACTAACCTTAAAAGAAAACAGACCTGAAACTAAGGCCTCAAGGCAACTGCTCCAAGCTTCGTTTCAGCAGGGCTAGTCAAGGCTTTACCTTGAGGAAAGGCCTCACGTCAAGTTTCCTTTTAGCTCTAGAGCGTCTCAGGAGAAGCTCCCACCCTGGCTATGAAAGCACGCTGTTGATGTAAGAACACTCGTTCCCTTCCCAGAGCCTTGCCTACAGTGACTAAAAGCACGTCCTAAAACTGTTTTTTAGGTAGCTTCAGGGCAGCGTGAATGGAACTTTCAAAATGGGAAAGCAAGGCTTGTGCCATAAGGTCCCCGTTTCCAGCGAACACGCAGCCTACCTCCTTGTGATTCCTACCAAGGAAATATACACTCTAGCTACACACTGGTCCCTTCCTTGAATAAAGTTTATTTGGCACGGAGTTCGGCGTGTAGCCAACCGCCTCCCCCAAGGAGCGCTCTAGGTAGGCTATCGGGCTTAGCTTCTTCTAAAACCCTGCAGTGTAAGAGGAAGAGCTGTGCTTTGGTTACAGCAGGAACGCAGGCCGACTTTCTCCTGTAAGGATGGGGTCTTATGGTGTGACTTTGTAGGAGGAATGCGAAGCAGTTTGGGTTTCTCAGTGCCGCTCAGCCTAGGGCAATGAGGCAGATTTGCATGCCATGTAGGACGTGAGAGAACACATTTCCTGGAGCTGTTGGAGTGCTGAGGAAATCTAGCTCTCCCAAGGAAGAGTGCAGTGTGTTGCCCTCCACTCAGCATACACAGAGTGACTGGGAAAGGTTTCCGGGCCTGGATGTTTCTTAGCAGCCCAGTGGAGCCTGCCGGTACTCGGTGTTCTTGCAGGGAATAGGGTGCCCACGCGAGGTCCTCGCTGTCTTGAAAAGCTTACTAACCTTAAAAGAAAACAGACCTGAAACTAAGGCCTCAAGGCAACTGCTCCAAGCTTCGCTTCGGCAGGGCTAGTCAAGGCTTTACCTTGAGGAAAGGCCTCACGTCAAGTTTCCTTTTAGCTCTAGAGCGTCTCAGGAGAAGCTCCCACCCTGGCTATGAAAGCACGCTGTTGATGTAAGAACACTCGTTCCCTTCCGAGAGCCCTGCCTACAGTGACTAAAAGCACGTCCTAAAACTGTTTTTTAGGTAGCTTCAGGGCAGCATGAATGGAGCTTTCAAAAGGGGAAAGCAAGGCTTGTGCCATAAGGTCCCCGTTTCCAGCGAACACGCAGCCTACCTCCGTGTGATTCCTACCAAGGAAATATACACTCTAGCTACACACTGGTCCCTTCCTTGAATAAAGTTTATTTGGCACGGAGTTCGGCGTGTAGCCTACCGCCTCCCCCAAGGAGCGCTCTAGGTAGGCTATCGGGCTTAGCTTCTTCTAAAACCCTGCAGTGTAAGAGGAAGAGCTGTGCTTTGGTTACAGCAGGAACGCAGGCCGACTTTCTCCTGTAAGGATGGGGTCTTATGGTGTGACTTTGTAGGAGGAATGCGAAGCAGTTTGGCTTTCTCAGTGCCGCTCAGCCTAGGGCAATGAGGCAGATTTGCATGCCATGTAGGACGTGAGAGAACACATTTCCTGGAGCTGTTGGAGTGCTGAGGAAATCTAGCTCTCCCAAGGAAGAGTGCAGTGTGTTGCCCTCCACTCAGCATACACAGAGTGACTGGGGAAGGTTTCCGGGCCTGGATGTTTCTTAGCAGCCCAGTGGAGCCTGCCGGTACTCGGTGTTCTTGCAGGGAATAGGGTGCCCACGCGAGGTCCTCGCTGTCTTGAAAAGCTTACTAACCTTAAAAGAAAACAGACCTGAAACTAAGGCCTCAAGGCAACTGCTCCAAGCTTCGCTTCGGCAGGGCTAGTCAAGGCTTTACCTTGAGGAAAGGCCTCACGTCAAGTTTCCTTTTAGCTCTAGAGCGTCTCAGGAGAAGCTCCCACCCTGGCTATGAAAGCACGCTGTTGATGTAAGAACACTCGTTCCCTTCCCAGAGCCTTGCCTACAGTGACTAAAAGCACGTCCTAAAACTGTTTTTTAGGTAGCTTCAGGGCAGCCTGAATGGAACTTTCAAAATGGGAAAGCAAGGCTTGTGCCATAAGGTCCCCGTTTCCAGCGAACACGCAGCGTACCTCCGTGTGATTCCTACCAAGGAAATATACACTCTAGCTACACACTGGTCCCTTCCTTGAATAAAGTTTATTTGGCACGGAGTTCTGCGTGTAGCCAACCGCCTCCCCCAAGGAGCGCTCTAGGTAGGCTATCGGGCTTAGCTTCTTCTAAAACGCTGCAGTGTAAGAGGAAGAGCTGTGCTTTGGTTACAGCAGGAACGCAGGCCGACTTTCTCCTGTAAGGATGGGGTCTTATGGTGTGACTTTGTAGGAGGAATGCGAAGCAGTTTGGGTTTCTCAGTGCCGCTCAGCCTAGGGCAATGAGGCAGATTTGCATGCCATGTAGGACGTGAGAGAACACATTTCCTGGAACTGTTGGAGTGCTGAGGAAATCTAGCTCTCCCAAGGAAGAGTGCAGTGTGTTGCCCTCCACTCAGCATACAGAGAGTGACTGGGGAAGGTTTCCGGGCCTGGATGTTTCTTAGCAGCCCAGTGGAGCCTGCCGGTACTCGGTGTTCTTGCAGGGAATAGGGTGCCCACGCGAGGTCCTCGCTGTCTTGAAAAGCTTACTAACCTTAAAAGAAAACAGACCTGAAACTAAGGCCTCAAGGCAACTGCTCCAAGCTTCGCTTCGGCAGGGCTAGTCAAGGCTTTACCTTGAGGAAAGGCCTCACGTCAAGTTTCCTTTTAGCTCTAGAGCGTCTCAGGAGAAGCTCCCACCCTGGCTATGAAAGCACGCTGTTGATGTAAGAACACTCGTTCCCTTCCGAGAGCCCTGCCTACAGTGACTAAAAGCACGTCCTAAAACTGTTTTTTAGGTAGCTTCAGGGCAGCATGAATGGAGCTTTCAAAAGGGGAAAGCAAGGCTTGTGCCATAAGGTCCCCGTTTCCAGCGAACACGCAGCCTACCTCCGTGTGATTCCTACCAAGGAAATATACACTCTAGCTACACACTGGTCCCTTCCTTGAATAAAGTTTATTTGGCACGGAGTTCGGCGTGTAGCCTACCGCCTCCCCCAAGGAGCGCTCTAGGTAGGCTATCGGGCTTAGCTTCTTCTAAAACCCTGCAGTGTAAGAGGAAGAGCTGTGCTTTGGTTACAGCAGGAACGCAGGCCGACTTTCTCCTGTAAGGATGGGGTCTTATGTTGTGACTTTGTAGGAGGAATGCGAAGCAGTTTGGCTTTCTCAGTGCCGCTCAGCCTAGGGCAATGAGGCAGATTTGCATGCCATGTAGGACGTGAGAGAACACATTTCCTGGAGCTGTTGGAGTGCTGAGGAAATCTAGCTCTCCCAAGGAAGAGTGCAGTGTGTTGCCCTCCACTCAGCATACACAGAGTGACTGGGAAAGGTTTCCGGGCCTGGATGTTTCTTAGCAGCCCAGTGGAGCCTGCCGGTACTCGGTGTTCTTGCAGGGAATAGGGTGCCCACGCGAGGTCCTCGCTGTCTTGAAAAGCTTACTAACCTTAAAAGAAAACAGACCTGAAACTAAGGCCTCAAGGCAACTGCTCCAAGCTTCGTTTCAGCAGGGCTAGTCAAGGCTTTACCTTAGGAAAGGACTCACGTCAAGTTTCCTTTTAGCTCTAGAGCGTCTCAGGAGAAGCTCCCACCCTGGCTATGAAAGCACGCTGTTGATGTAAGAACACTCGTTCCCTTCCCAGAGCCTTGCCTACAGTGACTAAAAGCACGTCCTAAAACTGTTTTTTAGGTAGCTTCAGGGCAGCGTGAATGGAACTTTCAAAATGGGAAAGCAAGGCTTGTGCCATAAGGTCCCCGTTTCCAGCGAACACGCAGCCTACCTCCTTGTGATTCCTACCAAGGAAATATACACTCTAGCTACACACTGGTCCCTTCCTTGAATAAAGTTTATTTGGCACGGAGTTCGGCGTGTAGCCAACCGCCTCCCCCAAGGAGCGCTGTAGGTAGGCTATCGGGCTTAGCTTCTTCTAAAACCCTGCAGTGTAAGAGGAAGAGCTGTGCTTTGGTTACAGCAGGAACGCAGGCCGACTTTCTCCTGTAAGGATGGGGTCTTATGGTGTGACTTTGTAGGAGGAATGCGAAGCAGTTTGGTTTTCTCAGTGCCGCTCAGCCTAGGGCAATGAGGCAGATTTGCATGCCATGTAGGACGTGAGAGAACACATTTCCTGGAACTGTTGGAGTGCTGAGGAAATCTAGCTCTCCCAAGGAAGAGTGCAGTGTGTTGCCCTCCACTCAGCATACAGAGAGTGACTGGGGAAGGTTTCCGGGCCTGGATGTTTCTTAGCAGCCCAGTGGAGCCTGCCGGTACTCGGTGTTCTTGCAGGGAATAGGGTGCCCACGCGAGGTCCTCGCTGTCTTGAAAAGCTTACTAACCTTAAAAGAAAACAGACCTGAAACTAAGGCCTCAAGGCAACTGCTCCAAGCTTCGCTTCGGCAGGGCTAGTCAAGGCTTTACCTTGAGGAAAGGCCTCACGTCAAGTTTCCTTTTAGCTCTAGAGCGTCTCAGGAGAAGCTCCCACCCTGGCTATGAAAGCACGCTGTTGATGTAAGAACACTCGTTCCCTTCCCAGAGCCTTGCCTACAGTGACTAAAAGCACGTCCTAAAACTGTTTTTTAGGTAGCTTCAGGGCAGCCTGAATGGAACTTTCAAAATGGGAAAGCAAGGCTTGTGCCATAAGGTCCCCGTTTCCAGCGAACACGCAGCGTACCTCCGTGTGATTCCTACCAAGGAAATATACACTCTAGCTACACACTGGTCCCTTCCTTGAATAAAGTTTATTTGGCACGGAGTTCTGCGTGTAGCCAACCGCCTCCCCCAAGGAGCGCTCTAGGTAGGCTATCGGGCTTAGCTTCTTCTAAAACCCTGCAGTGTAAGAGGAAGAGCTGTGCTTTGGTTACAGCAGGAACGCAGGCCGACTTTCTCCTGTAAGGATGGGGTCTTATGGTGTGACTTTGTAGGAGGAATGCGAAGCAGTTTGGCTTTCTCAGTGCCGCTCAGCCTAGGGCAATGAGGCAGATTTGCATGCCATGTAGGACGTGAGAGAACACATTTCCTGGAACTGTTGGAGTGCTGAGGAAATCTAGCTCTCCCAAGGAAGAGTGCAGTGTGTTGCCCTCCACTCAGCATACACAGAGTGACTGGGAAAGGTTTCCGGGCCTGGATGTTTCTTAGCAGCCCAGTGGAGCCTGCCGGTACTCGGTGTTCTTGCAGGGAATAGGGTGCCCACGCGAGGTCCTCGCTGTCTTGAAAAGCTTACTAACCTTAAAAGAAAACAGACCTGAAACTAAGGCCTCAAGGCAACTGCTCCAAGCTTCGCTTCGGCAGGGCTAGTCAAGGCTTTACCTTGAGGAAAGGCCTCACGTCAAGTTTCCTTTTAGCTCTAGAGCGTCTCAGGAGAAGCTCCCACCCAGGCTATGAAAGCACGCTGTTGATGTAGAGAACACTCGTTACCTTCCCAGAGCCCTGCCTACAGTGACTAAAAGCACGTCCTAAAACTGTTTTTTAGGTAGCTTCAGGGCAGCATGAATGGAGCTTTCAAAATGGGAACGCAAGGCTTGTGCCATAAGGTCCCGTTTCCAGCGAACACGCAGCCTACCTCCGTGTGATTCCTACCAAGGAAATATACACTCTAGCTACACACTGGTCCCTTCCTTGAATAAAGTTTATTTGGCACGGAGTTCGGCGTGTAGCCAACCGCCTCCCCCAAGGAGCGCTCTAGGTAGGCTATCGGGCTTAGCTTCTTCTAAAACCCTGCAGTGTAAGAGGAAGAGCTGTGCTTTGGTTACAGCAGGAACGCAGGCCGACTTTCTCCTGTAAGGATGGTGTCTTATGGTGTGACTTTGTAGGAGGAATGCGAAGCAGTTTGGCTTTCTCAGTGCCGCTCAGCCTAGGGCAATGAGGCAGATTTGCATGCCATGTAGGACGTGAGAGAACACATTTCCTGGAGCTGTTGGAGTGCTGAGGAAATCTAGCTCTCCCAAGGAAGAGTGCAGTGTGTTGCCCTCCACTCAGCATACACAGAGTGACTGGGAAAGGTTTCCGGGCCTGGATGTTTCTTAGCAGCCCAGTGGAGCCTGCCGGTACTCGGTGTTCTTGCAGGGAATAGGGTGCCCACGCGAGGTCCTCGCTGTCTTGAAAAGCTTACTAACCTTAAAAGAAAACAGACCTGAAACTAAGGCCTCAAGGCAACTGCTCCAAGCTTCGCTTCGGCAGGGCTAGTCAAGGCTTTACCTTGAGGAAAGGCCTCACGTCAAGTTTCCTTTTAGCTCTAGAGCGTCTCAGGAGAAGCTCCCACCCAGGCTATGAAAGCACGCTGTTGATGTAGAGAACACTCGTTCCCTTCCGAGAGCCCTGCCTACAGTGACTAAAAGCACGTCCTAAAACTGTTTTTTAGGTAGCTTCAGGGCAGCATGAATGGAGCTTTCAAAATGGGAAAGCAAGGCTTGTGCCATAAGGTCCCCGTTTCCAGCGAACACGCAGCCTACCTCCGTGTGATTCCTACCAAGGAAATATACACTCTAGCTACACACTGATCCCTTCCTTGAATAAAGTTTATTTGGCACGGAGTTCGGCGTGTAGCCAACCGCCTCCCCCAAGGAGCGCTCTAGGTAGGCTATCGGGCTTAGCTTCTTCTAAAACCCTGCAGTGTAAGAGGAAGAGCTGTGCTTTGGTTACAGCAGGAACGCAGGCCGACTTTCTCCTGTAAGGATGGGGTCTTATGGTGTGACTTTGTAGGAGGAATGCGAAGCAGTTTGGGTTTCTCAGTGCCGCTCAGCCTAGGGCAATGAGGCAGATTTGCATGCCATGTAGGACGTGAGAGAACACATTTCCTGGAACTGTTGGAGTGCTGAGGAAATCTAGCTCTCCCAAGGAAGAGTGCAGTGTGTTGCCCTCCACTCAGCATACACAGAGTGACTGGGAAAGGTTTCCGGGCCTGGATGTTTCTTAGCAGCCCAGTGGAGCCTGCCGGTACTCGGTGTTCTTGCAGGGAATAGGGTGCCCACGCGAGGTCCTCGCTGTCTTGAAAAGCTTACTAACCTTAAAAGAAAACAGACCTGAAACTAAGGCCTCAAGGCAACTGCTCCAAGCTTCGCTTCGGCAGGGCTAGTCAAGGCTTTACCTTGAGGAAAGGCCTCACGTCAAGTTTCCTTTTAGCTCTAGAGCGTCTCAGGAGAAGCTCCCACCCTGGCTATGAAAGCACGCTGTTGATGTAAGAACACTCGTTCCCTTCCGAGAGCCCTGCCTACAGTGACTAAAAGCACGTCCTAAAACTGTTTTTTAGGTAGCTTCAGGGCAGCATGAATGGAGCTTTCAAAATGGGAAAGCAAGGCTTGTGCCATAAGGTCCCCGTTTCCAGCGAACACGCAGCCTACCTCCGTGTGATTCCTACCAAGGAAATATACACTCTAGCTACACACTGGTCCCTTCCTTGAATAAAGTTTATTTGGCACGGAGTTCGGCGTGTAGCCAACCGCCTCTCCCAAGGAGCGCTCTAGGTAGGCTATCGGGCTTAGCTTCTTCTAAAACCCTGCAGTGTAAGAGGAAGAGCTGTGCTTTGGTTACAGCAGGAAGGCAGGCCGACTTTCTCCTGTAAGGATGGGGTCTTATGGTGTGACTTTGTAGGAGGAATGCGAAGCAGTTTGGGTTTCTCAGTGCCACTCAGCCTAGGGCAATGAGGCAGATTTGCATGCCATGTAGGACGTGAGAGAACACATTTCCTGGAACTGTTGCAGTGCTGAGGAAATCTAGCTCTCCCAAGGAAGAGTGCAGTGTGTTGCCCTCCACTCAGCATACACAGAGTGACTGGGAAAGGTTTCCGGGCCTGGATGTTTCTTAGCAGCCCAGTGGAGCCTGCCGGTACTCGGTGTTCTTGCAGGGAATAGGGTGCCCACGCGAGGTCCTCGCTGTCTTGAAAAGCTTACTAACCTTAAAAGAAAACAGACCTGAAACTAAGGCCTCAAGGCAACTGCTCCAAGCTTCGCTTCGGCAGGGCTAGTCAAGGCTTTACCTTGAGGAAAGGCCTCACGTCAAGTTTCCTTTTAGCTCTAGAGCGTCTCAGGAGAAGCTCCCACCCAGGCTATGAAAGCACGCTGTTGATGTAGAGAACACTCGTTCCCTTCCCAGAGCCCTGCCTACAGTGACTAAAAGCACGTCCTAAAACTGTTTTTCAGGTAGCTTCAGGGCAGCATGAATGGAGCTTTCAAAATGGGAAAGCAAGGCTTGTGCCATAAGGTCCCCGTTTCCAGCGAACACGCAGCCTACCTCCGTGTGATTCCTACCAAGGAAATATACACTCTAGCTACACACTGGTCCCTTCCTTGAATAAAGTTTATTTGGCACGGAGTTCGGCGTGTAGCCAACCGCCTCCCCCAAAGAGCGCTCTAGGTAGGCTATCGGGCTTAGCTTCTTCTAAAACCCTGCAGTGTAAGAGGAAGAGCTGTGCTTTGGTTACAGCAGGAACGCAGGCCGACTTTCTCCTGTAAGGATGGGGTCTTATGGTGTGACTTTGTAGGAGGAATGCGAAGCAGTTTGGGTTTCTCAGTGCCGCTCAGCCTAGGGCAATGAGGCAGATTTGCATGCCATGTAGGACGTGAGAGAACACATTTCCTGGAGCTGTTGGAGTGCTGAGGAAATCTAGCTCTCCCAAGGAAGAGTGCAGTGTGTTGCCCTCCACTCAGCATACACAGAGTGACTGGGAAAGGTTTCCGGGCCTGGATGTTTCTTAGCAGCCCAGTGGAGCCTGCCGGTACTCGGTGTTCTTGCAGGGAATAGGGTGCCCACGCGAGGTCCTCGCTGTCTTGAAAAGCTTACTAACCTTAAAAGAAAACAGACCTGAAACTAAGGCCTCAAGGCAACTGCTCCAAGCTTCGCTTCGGCAGGGCTAGTCAAGGCTTTACCTTGAGGAAAGGCCTCACGTCAAGTTTCCTTTTAGCTCTAGAGCGTCTCAGGAGAAGCTCCCACCCAGGCTATGAAAGCACGCTGTTGATGTAGAGAACACTCGTTACCTTCCCAGAGCCCTGCCTACAGTGACTAAAAGCACGTCCTAAAACTGTTTTTTAGGTAGCTTCAGGGCAGCATGAATGGAGCTTTCAAAATGGGAAAGCAAGGCTTGTGCCATAAGGTCCCCGTTTCCAGCGAACACGCAGCCTACCTCCGTGTGATTCCTACCAAGGAAATATACACTCTAGCTACACACTGGTCCCTTCCTTGAATAAAGTTTATTTGGCACGGAGTTCGGCGTGTAGCCAACCGCCTCCCCCAAGGAGCGCTCTAGGTAGGCTATCGGGCTTAGCTTCTTCTAAAACCCTGCAGTGTAAGAGGAAGAGCTGTGCTTTGGTTACAGCAGGAACGCAGGCAGACTTTCTCCTGTAAGGATGGGGTCTTATGGTGTGACTTTGTAGGAGGAATGCGAAGCAGTTTGGCTTTCTCAGTGCCGCTCAGCCTAGGGCAATGAGGCAGATTTGCATGCCATGTAGGACGTGAGAGAACACATTTCCTGGAGCTGTTGGAGTGCTGAGGAAATCTAGCTCTCCCAAGGAAGAGTGCAGTGTGTTGCCCTCCACTCAGCATACACAGAGTGACTGGGAAAGGTTTCCGGGCCTGGATGTTTCTTAGCAGCCCAGTGGAGCCTGCCGGTACTCGGTGTTCTTGCAGGGAATAGGGTGCCCACGCGAGATCCTCGCTGTCTTGAAAAGCTTACTAACCTTAAAAGAAAACAGACCTGAAACTAAGGCCTCAAGGCAACTGCTCCAAGCTTCGCTTCGGCAGGGCTAGTCAAGGCTTTACCTTGAGGAAAGGCCTCACGTCAAGTTTCCTTTTAGCTCTAGAGCGTCTCAGGAGAAGCTCCCACCCTGGCTATGAAAGCACGCTGTTGATGTAAGAACACTCGTTCCCTTCCGAGAGCCCTGCCTACAGTGACTAAAAGCACGTCCTAAAACTGTTTTTTAGGTAGCTTCAGGGCAGCATGAATGGAGCTTTCAAAAGGGGAAAGCAAGGCTTGTGCCATAAGGTCCCCGTTTCCAGCGAACACGCAGCCTACCTCCGTTTGATTCCTACCAAGGAAATATACACTCTAGCTACACACTGGTCCCTTCCTTGAATAAAGTTTATTTGGCACGGAGTTCGGCGTGTAGCCAACCGCCTCCCCCAAGGAGCGCTCTAGGTAGGCTATCGGGCTTAGCTTCTTCTAAAACCTGCAGTGTAAGAGGAAGAGCTGTGCTTTGGTTACAGCAGGAACGCAGGCCGACTTTCTCCTGTAAGGATGGGGTCTTATGGTGTGACTTTGTAGGAGGAATGCGAAGCAGTTTGGCTTTCTCAGTGCCGCTCAGCCTAGGGCAATGAGGCAGATTTGCATGCCATGTAGGACGTGAGAGAACACATTTCCTGGAGCTGTTGGAGTGCTGAGGAAATCTAGCTCTCCCAAGGAAGAGTGCAGTGTGTTGCCCTCCACTCAGCATACACAGAGTGACTGGGAAAGGTTTCCGGGCCTGGATGTTTCTTAGCAGCCCAGTGGAGCCTGCCGGTACTCGGTGTTCTTGCAGGGAATAGGGTGCCCACGCGAGGTCCTCGCTGTCTTGAAAAGCTTACTAACCTTAAAAGAAAACAGACCTGAAACTAAGGCCTCAAGGCAACTGCTCCAAGCTTAGCTTCGGCAGGGCTAGTCAAGGCTTTACCTTAGGAAAGGACTCACGTCAAGTTTCCTTTTAGCTCTAGAGCGTCGCAGGAGAATCTCCCACCCAGGCTATGAAAGCACGCTGTTGATGTAAGAACACTCGTTCCCTTCCCAGAGCCTTGCCTACAGTGACTAAAAGCACGTCCTAAAACTGTTTTTTAGGTAGCTTCAGGGCAGCATGAATGGAGCTTTCAAAATGGGAAAGCAAGGCTTGTGCCATAAGGTCCCCGTTACCAGCGAACACGCAGCCTACCTCCGTGTGATTCCTACCAAGGAAATATACACTCTAGCTACACACTGGTCCCTTCCTTGAATAAAGTTTATTTGGCACGGAGTTCTGCGTGTAGCCAACCGCCTCCCCCAAGGAGCGCTCTAGGTAGGCTATCGGGCTTAGCTTCTTCTAAAACCCTGCAGTGTAAGAGGAAGAGCTGTGCTTTGGTTACAGCAGGAAGGCAGGCCGACTTTCTCCTGTAAGGATGGGGTCTTATGGTGTGACTTTGTAGGAGGAATGCGAAGCAGTTTGGGTTTCTCAGTGCCACTCAGCCTAGGGCAATGAGGCAGATTTGCATGCCATGTAGGACGTGAGAGAACACATTTCCTGGAACTGTTGGAGTGCTGAGGAAATCTAGCTCTCCCAAGGAAGAGTGCAGTGTGTTGCCCTCCACTCAGCATACACAGAGTGACTGGGAAAGGTTTCCGGGCCTGGATGTTTCTTAGCAGCCCAGTGGAGCCTGCCGGTACTCGGTGTTCTTGCAGGGAATAGGGTGCCCACGCGAGGTCCTCGCTGTCTTGAAAAGCTTACTAACCTTAAAAGAAAACAGACCTGAAACTAAGGCCTCAAGGCAACTGCTCCAAGCTTCGCTTCGGCAGGGCTAGTCAAGGCTTTACCTTGAGGAAAGGCCTCACGTCAAGTTTCCTTTTAGCTCTAGAGCGTCTCAGGAGAAGCTCCCACCCAGGCTATGAAAGCACGCTGTTGATGTAGAGAACACTCGTTCCCTTCCCAGAGCCCTGCCTACAGTGACTAAAAGCACGTCCTAAAACTGTTTTTTAGGTAGCTTCAGGGAGGCATGAATGGAGCTTTCAAAATGGGAAAGCAAGGCTTGTGCCATAAGGTCCCCGTTTCCAGCGAACACGCAGCCTACCTCCGTGTGATTCCTACCAAGGAAATATACACTCTAGCTACACACTGGTCCCTTCCTTGAATAAAGTTTATTTGGCACGGAGTTCGGCGTGTAGCCAACCGCCTCCCCAAAAGAGCGCTCTAGGTAGGCTATCGGGCTTAGCTTCTTCTAAAACCCTGCAGTGTAAGAGGAAGAGCTGTGCTTTGGTTACAGCAGGAACGCAGGCCGACTTTCTCCTGTAAGGATGGGGTCTTATGGTGTGACTTTGTAGGAGGAATGCGAAGCAGTTTGGGTTTCTCAGTGCCGCTCAGCCTAGGGCAATGAGGCAGATTTGCATGCCATGTAGGACGTGAGAGAACACATTTCCTGGAGCTGTTGGAGTGCTGAGGAAATCTAGCTCTCCCAAGGAAGAGTGCAGTTTGTTGCCCTCCACTCAGCATACACAGAGTGACTGGGAAAGGTTTCCGGGCCTGGATGTTTCTTAGCAGCCCAGTGGAGCCTGCCGGTACTCGGTGTTCTTGCAGGGAATAGGGTGCCCACGCGAGGTCCTCGCTGTCTTGAAAAGCTTACTAACCTTAAAAGAAAACAGACCTGAAACTAAGGCCTCAAGGCAACTGCTCCAAGCTTCGCTTCGGCAGGGCTAGTCAAGGCTTTACCTTGAGGAAAGGCCTCACGTCAAGTTTCCTTTTAGCTCTAGAGCGTCTCAGGAGAAGCTCCCACCCAGGCTATGAAAGCACGCTGTTGATGTAGAGAACACTCGTTACCTTCCCAGAGCCCTGCCTACAGTGACTAAAAGCACGTCCTAAAACTGTTTTTTAGGTAGCTTCAGGGCAGCATGAATGGAGCTTTCAAAATGGGAAAGCAAGGCTTGTGCCATAAGGTCCCCGTTTCCAGCGAACACGCAGCCTACCTCCGTGTGATTCCTACCAAGGAAATATACACTCTAGCTACACACTGGTCCCTTCCTTGAATAAAGTTTATTTGGCACGGAGTTCGGCGTGTAGCCAACCGCCTCCCCCAAGGAGCGCTCTAGGTAGGCTATCGGGCTTAGCTTCTTCTAAAACCCTGCAGTGTAAGAGGAAGAGCTGTGCTTTGGTTACAGCAGGAACGCAGGCCGACTTTCTCCTGTAAGGATGGGGTCTTATGGTGTGACTTTGTAGGAGGAATGCGAAGCAGTTTGGCTTTCTCAGTGCCGCTCAGCCTAGGGCAATGAGGCAGATTTGCATGCCATGTAGGACGTGAGAGAACACATTTCCTGGAGCTGTTGGAGTGCTGAGGAAATCTAGCTCTCCCAAGGAAGAGTGCAGTGTGTTGCCCTCCACTCAGCATACACAGAGTGACTGGGAAAGGTTTCCGGGCCTGGATGTTTCTTAGCAGCCCAGTGGAGCCTGCCGGTACTCGGTGTTCTTGCAGGGAATAGGGTGCCCACGCGAGGTCCTCGCTGTCTTGAAAAGCTTACTAACCTTAAAAGAAAACAGACCTGAAACTAAGGCCTCAAGGCAACTGCTCCAAGCTTCGCTTCGGCAGGGCTAGTCAAGGCTTTACCTTGAGGAAAGGCCTCACGTCAAGTTTCCTTTTAGCTCTAGAGCGTCTCAGGAGAAGCTCCCACCCTGGCTATGAAAGCACGCTGTTGATGTAAGAACACTCGTTCCCTTCCGAGAGCCCTGCCTACAGTGACTAAAAGCACGTCCTAAAACTGTTTTTTAGGTAGCTTCAGGGCAGCATGAATGGAGCTTTCAAAAGGGGAAAGCAAGGCTTGTGCCATAAGGTCCCCGTTTCCAGCGAACACGCAGCCTACCTCCGTGTGATTCCTACCAAGGAAATATACACTCTAGCTACACACTGGTCCCTTCCTTGAATAAAGTTTATTTGGCACGGAGTTCGGCGTGTAGCCAACCGCCTCCCCCAAGGAGCGCTCTAGGTAGGCTATCGGGCTTAGCTTCTTCTAAAACCCTGCAGTGTAAGAGGAAGAGCTGTGCTTTGGTTACAGCAGGAACGCAGGCCGACTTTCTCCTGTAAGGATGGGGTCTTATGGTGTGACTTTGTAGGAGGAATGCGAAGCAGTTTGGGTTTCTCAGTGCCGCTCAGCCTAGGGCAATGAGGCAGATTTGCATGCCATGTAGGACGTGAGAGAACACATTTCCTGGAACTGTTGGAGTGCTGAGGAAATCTAGCTCTCCCAAGGAAGAGTGCAGTGTGTTGCCCTCCACTCAGCATACACAGAGTGACTGGGAAAGGTTTCCGGGCCTGGATGTTTCTTAGCAGCCCAGTGGAGCCTGCCGGTACTCGGTGTTCTTGCAGGGAATAGGGTGCCCACGCGAGGTCCTCGCTGTCTTGAAAAGTTTACTAACCTTAAAAGAAAACAGACCTGAAACTAAGGCCTCAAGGCAACTGCTCCAAGCTTCGCTTCGGCAGGGCTAGTCAAGGCTTTACCTTGAGGAAAGGCCTCACGTCAAGTTTCCTTTTAGCTCTAGAGCGTCTCAGGAGAAGCTCCCACCCAGGCTATGAAAGCACGCTGTTGATGTAGAGAACACTCGTTACCTTCCCAGAGCCCTGCCTACAGTGACTAAAAGCACGTCCTAAAACTGTTTTTTAGGTAGCTTCAGGGCAGCCTGAATGGAACTTTCAAAATGGGAAAGCAAGGCTTGTGCCATAAGGTCCCCGTTTCCAGCGAACACGCAGCGTACCTCCGTGTGATTCCTACCAAGGAAATATACACTCTAGCTACACACTGGTCCCTTCCTTGAATAAAGTTTATTTGGCACGGAGTTCTGCGTGTAGCCAACCGCCTCCCCCAAGGAGCGCTCTAGGTAGGCTATCGGGCTTAGCTTCTTCTAAAACGCTGCAGTGTAAGAGGAAGAGCTGTGCTTTGGTTACAGCAGGAACGCAGGCCGACTTTCTCCTGTAAGGATGGGGTCTTATGGTGTGACTTTGTAGGAGGAATGCGAAGCAGTTTGGGTTTCTCAGTGCCGCTCAGCCTAGGGCAATGAGGCAGATTTGCATGCCATGTAGGACGTGAGAGAACACATTTCCTGGAACTGTTGGAGTGCTGAGGAAATCTAGCTCTCCCAAGGAAGAGTGCAGTGTGTTGCCCTCCACTCAGCATACAGAGAGTGACTGGGGAAGGTTTCCGGGCCTGGATGTTTCTTAGCAGCCCAGTGGAGCCTGCCGGTACTCGGTGTTCTTGCAGGGAATAGGGTGCCCACGCGAGGTCCTCGCTGTCTTGAAAAGCTTACTAACCTTAAAAGAAAACAGACCTGAAACTAAGGCCTCAAGGCAACTGCTCCAAGCTTCGCTTCGGCAGGGCTAGTCAAGGCTTTACCTTGAGGAAAGGCCTCACGTCAAGTTTCCTTTTAGCTCTAGAGCGTCTCAGGAGAAGCTCCCACCCTGGCTATGAAAGCACGCTGTTGATGTAAGAACACTCGTTCCCTTCCGAGAGCCCTGCCTACAGTGACTAAAAGCACGTCCTAAAACTGTTTTTTAGGTAGCTTCAGGGCAGCATGAATGGAGCTTTCAAAAGGGGAAAGCAAGGCTTGTGCCATAAGGTCCCCGTTTCCAGCGAACACGCAGCCTACCTCCGTGTGATTCCTACCAAGGAAATATACACTCTAGCTACACACTGGTCCCTTCCTTGAATAAAGTTTATTTGGCACGGAGTTCGGCGTGTAGCCTACCGCCTCCCCCAAGGAGCGCTCTAGGTAGGCTATCGGGCTTAGCTTCTTCTAAAACCCTGCAGTGTAAGAGGAAGAGCTGTGCTTTGGTTACAGCAGGAACGCAGGCCGACTTTCTCCTGTAAGGATGGGGTCTTATGGTGTGACTTTGTAGGAGGAATGCGAAGCAGTTTGGCTTTCTCAGTGCCGCTCAGCCTAGGGCAATGAGGCAGATTTGCATGCCATGTAGGACGTGAGAGAACACATTTCCTGGAGCTGTTGGAGTGCTGAGGAAATCTAGCTCTCCCAAGGAAGAGTGCAGTGTGTTGCCCTCCACTCAGCATACACAGAGTGACTGGGAAAGGTTTCCGGGCCTGGATGTTTCTTAGCAGCCCAGTGGAGCCTGCCGGTACTCGGTGTTCTTGCAGGGAATAGGGTGCCCACGCGAGGTCCTCGCTGTCTTGAAAAGCTTACTAACCTTAAAAGAAAACAGACCTGAAACTAAGGCCTCAAGGCAACTGCTCCAAGCTTCGTTTCAGCAGGGCTAGTCAAGGCTTTACCTTGAGGAAAGGCCTCACGTCAAGTTTCCTTTTAGCTCTAGAGCGTCTCAGGAGAAGCTCCCACCCTGGCTATGAAAGCACGCTGTTGATGTAAGAACACTCGTTCCCTTCCCAGAGCCTTGCCTACAGTGACTAAAAGCACGTCCTAAAACTGTTTTTTAGGTAGCTTCAGGGCAGCGTGAATGGAACTTTCAAAATGGGAAAGCAAGGCTTGTGCCATAAGGTCCCCGTTTCCAGCGAACACGCAGCCTACCTCCTTGTGATTCCTACCAAGGAAATATACACTCTAGCTACACACTGGTCCCTTCCTTGAATAAAGTTTATTTGGCACGGAGTTCGGCGTGTAGCCAACCGCCTCCCCCAAGGAGCGCTGTAGGTAGGCTATCGGGCTTAGCTTCTTCTAAAACCCTGCAGTGTAAGAGGAAGAGCTGTGCTTTGGTTACAGCAGGAACGCAGGCCGACTTTCTCCTGTAAGGATGGGGTCTTATGGTGTGACTTTGTAGGAGGAATGCGAAGCAGTTTGGTTTTCTCAGTGCCGCTCAGCCTAGGGCAATGAGGCAGATTTGCATGCCATGTAGGACGTGAGAGAACACATTTCCTGGAACTGTTGGAGTGCTGAGGAAATCTAGCTCTCCCAAGGAAGAGTGCAGTGTGTTGCCCTCCACTCAGCATACAGAGAGTGACTGGGGAAGGTTTCCGGGCCTGGATGTTTCTTAGCAGCCCAGTGGAGCCTGCCGGTACTCGGTGTTCTTGCAGGGAATAGGGTGCCCACGCGAGGTCCTCGCTGTCTTGAAAAGCTTACTAACCTTAAAAGAAAACAGACCTGAAACTAAGGCCTCAAGGCAACTGCTCCAAGCTTCGCTTCGGCAGGGCTAGTCAAGGCTTTACCTTGAGGAAAGGCCTCACGTCAAGTTTCCTTTTAGCTCTAGAGCGTCTCAGGAGAAGCTCCCACCCTGGCTATGAAAGCACGCTGTTGATGTAAGAACACTCGTTCCCTTCCCAGAGCCTTGCCTACAGTGACTAAAAGCACGTCCTAAAACTGTTTTTTAGGTAGCTTCAGGGCAGCCTGAATGGAACTTTCAAAATGGGAAAGCAAGGCTTGTGCCATAAGGTCCCCGTTTCCAGCGAACACGCAGCGTACCTCCGTGTGATTCCTACCAAGGAAATATACACTCTAGCTACACACTGGTCCCTTCCTTGAATAAAGTTTATTTGGCACGGAGTTCTGCGTGTAGCCAACCGCCTCCCCCAAGGAGCGCTCTAGGTAGGCTATCGGGCTTAGCTTCTTCTAAAACCCTGCAGTGTAAGAGGAAGAGCTGTGCTTTGGTTACAGCAGGAACGCAGGCCGACTTTCTCCTGTAAGGATGGGGTCTTATGGTGTGACTTTGTAGGAGGAATGCGAAGCAGTTTGGCTTTCTCAGTGCCGCTCAGCCTAGGGCAATGAGGCAGATTTGCATGCCATGTAGGACGTGAGAGAACACATTTCCTGGAACTGTTGGAGTGCTGAGGAAATCTAGCTCTCCCAAGGAAGAGTGCAGTGTGTTGCCCTCCACTCAGCATACACAGAGTGACTGGGAAAGGTTTCCGGGCCTGGATGTTTCTTAGCAGCCCAGTGGAGCCTGCCGGTACTCGGTGTTCTTGCAGGGAATAGGGTGCCCACGCGAGGTCCTCGCTGTCTTGAAAAGCTTACTAACCTTAAAAGAAAACAGACCTGAAACTAAGGCCTCAAGGCAACTGCTCCAAGCTTCGCTTCGGCAGGGCTAGTCAAGGCTTTACCTTGAGGAAAGGCCTCACGTCAAGTTTCCTTTTAGCTCTAGAGCGTCTCAGGAGAAGCTCCCACCCAGGCTATGAAAGCACGCTGTTGATGTAGAGAACACTCGTTACCTTCCCAGAGCCCTGCCTACAGTGACTAAAAGCACGTCCTAAAACTGTTTTTTAGGTAGCTTCAGGGCAGCATGAATGGAGCTTTCAAAATGGGAACGCAAGGCTTGTGCCATAAGGTCCCGTTTCCAGCGAACACGCAGCCTACCTCCGTGTGATTCCTACCAAGGAAATATACACTCTAGCTACACACTGGTCCCTTCCTTGAATAAAGTTTATTTGGCACGGAGTTCGGCGTGTAGCCAACCGCCTCCCCCAAGGAGCGCTCTAGGTAGGCTATCGGGCTTAGCTTCTTCTAAAACCCTGCAGTGTAAGAGGAAGAGCTGTGCTTTGGTTACAGCAGGAACGCAGGCCGACTTTCTCCTGTAAGGATGGTGTCTTATGGTGTGACTTTGTAGGAGGAATGCGAAGCAGTTTGGCTTTCTCAGTGCCGCTCAGCCTAGGGCAATGAGGCAGATTTGCATGCCATGTAGGACGTGAGAGAACACATTTCCTGGAGCTGTTGGAGTGCTGAGGAAATCTAGCTCTCCCAAGGAAGAGTGCAGTGTGTTGCCCTCCACTCAGCATACACAGAGTGACTGGGAAAGGTTTCCGGGCCTGGATGTTTCTTAGCAGCCCAGTGGAGCCTGCCGGTACTCGGTGTTCTTGCAGGGAATAGGGTGCCCACGCGAGGTCCTCGCTGTCTTGAAAAGCTTACTAACCTTAAAAGAAAACAGACCTGAAACTAAGGCCTCAAGGCAACTGCTCCAAGCTTCGCTTCGGCAGGGCTAGTCAAGGCTTTACCTTGAGGAAAGGCCTCACGTCAAGTTTCCTTTTAGCTCTAGAGCGTCTCAGGAGAAGCTCCCACCCAGGCTATGAAAGCACGCTGTTGATGTAGAGAACACTCGTTCCCTTCCGAGAGCCCTGCCTACAGTGACTAAAAGCACGTCCTAAAACTGTTTTTTAGGTAGCTTCAGGGCAGCATGAATGGAGCTTTCAAAATGGGAAAGCAAGGCTTGTGCCATAAGGTCCCCGTTTCCAGCGAACACGCAGCCTACCTCCGTGTGATTCCTACCAAGGAAATATACACTCTAGCTACACACTGATCCCTTCCTTGAATAAAGTTTATTTGGCACGGAGTTCGGCGTGTAGCCAACCGCCTCCCCCAAGGAGCGCTCTAGGTAGGCTATCGGGCTTAGCTTCTTCTAAAACCCTGCAGTGTAAGAGGAAGAGCTGTGCTTTGGTTACAGCAGGAACGCAGGCCGACTTTCTCCTGTAAGGATGGGGTCTTATGGTGTGACTTTGTAGGAGGAATGCGAAGCAGTTTGGGTTTCTCAGTGCCGCTCAGCCTAGGGCAATGAGGCAGATTTGCATGCCATGTAGGACGTGAGAGAACACATTTCCTGGAACTGTTGGAGTGCTGAGGAAATCTAGCTCTCCCAAGGAAGAGTGCAGTGTGTTGCCCTCCACTCAGCATACACAGAGTGACTGGGAAAGGTTTCCGGGCCTGGATGTTTCTTAGCAGCCCAGTGGAGCCTGCCGGTACTCGGTGTTCTTGCAGGGAATAGGGTGCCCACGCGAGGTCCTCGCTGTCTTGAAAAGCTTACTAACCTTAAAAGAAAACAGACCTGAAACTAAGGCCTCAAGGCAACTGCTCCAAGCTTCGCTTCGGCAGGGCTAGTCAAGGCTTTACCTTGAGGAAAGGCCTCACGTCAAGTTTCCTTTTAGCTCTAGAGCGTCTCAGGAGAAGCTCCCACCCTGGCTATGAAAGCACGCTGTTGATGTAAGAACACTCGTTCCCTTCCGAGAGCCCTGCCTACAGTGACTAAAAGCACGTCCTAAAACTGTTTTTTAGGTAGCTTCAGGGCAGCATGAATGGAGCTTTCAAAATGGGAAAGCAAGGCTTGTGCCATAAGGTCCCCGTTTCCAGCGAACACGCAGCCTACCTCCGTGTGATTCCTACCAAGGAAATATACACTCTAGCTACACACTGGTCCCTTCCTTGAATAAAGTTTATTTGGCACGGAGTTCGGCGTGTAGCCAACCGCCTCTCCCAAGGAGCGCTCTAGGTAGGCTATCGGGCTTAGCTTCTTCTAAAACCCTGCAGTGTAAGAGGAAGAGCTGTGCTTTGGTTACAGCAGGAAGGCAGGCCGACTTTCTCCTGTAAGGATGGGGTCTTATGGTGTGACTTTGTAGGAGGAATGCGAAGCAGTTTGGGTTTCTCAGTGCCACTCAGCCTAGGGCAATGAGGCAGATTTGCATGCCATGTAGGACGTGAGAGAACACATTTCCTGGAACTGTTGCAGTGCTGAGGAAATCTAGCTCTCCCAAGGAAGAGTGCAGTGTGTTGCCCTCCACTCAGCATACACAGAGTGACTGGGAAAGGTTTCCGGGCCTGGATGTTTCTTAGCAGCCCAGTGGAGCCTGCCGGTACTCGGTGTTCTTGCAGGGAATAGGGTGCCCACGCGAGGTCCTCGCTGTCTTGAAAAGCTTACTAACCTTAAAAGAAAACAGACCTGAAACTAAGGCCTCAAGGCAACTGCTCCAAGCTTCGCTTCGGCAGGGCTAGTCAAGGCTTTACCTTGAGGAAAGGCCTCACGTCAAGTTTCCTTTTAGCTCTAGAGCGTCTCAGGAGAAGCTCCCACCCAGGCTATGAAAGCACGCTGTTGATGTAGAGAACACTCGTTCCCTTCCCAGAGCCCTGCCTACAGTGACTAAAAGCACGTCCTAAAACTGTTTTTCAGGTAGCTTCAGGGCAGCATGAATGGAGCTTTCAAAATGGGAAAGCAAGGCTTGTGCCATAAGGTCCCCGTTTCCAGCGAACACGCAGCCTACCTCCGTGTGATTCCTACCAAGGAAATATACACTCTAGCTACACACTGGTCCCTTCCTTGAATAAAGTTTATTTGGCACGGAGTTCGGCGTGTAGCCAACCGCCTCCCCCAAAGAGCGCTCTAGGTAGGCTATCGGGCTTAGCTTCTTCTAAAACCCTGCAGTGTAAGAGGAAGAGCTGTGCTTTGGTTACAGCAGGAACGCAGGCCGACTTTCTCCTGTAAGGATGGGGTCTTATGGTGTGACTTTGTAGGAGGAATGCGAAGCAGTTTGGGTTTCTCAGTGCCGCTCAGCCTAGGGCAATGAGGCAGATTTGCATGCCATGTAGGACGTGAGAGAACACATTTCCTGGAGCTGTTGGAGTGCTGAGGAAATCTAGCTCTCCCAAGGAAGAGTGCAGTGTGTTGCCCTCCACTCAGCATACACAGAGTGACTGGGAAAGGTTTCCGGGCCTGGATGTTTCTTAGCAGCCCAGTGGAGCCTGCCGGTACTCGGTGTTCTTGCAGGGAATAGGGTGCCCACGCGAGGTCCTCGCTGTCTTGAAAAGCTTACTAACCTTAAAAGAAAACAGACCTGAAACTAAGGCCTCAAGGCAACTGCTCCAAGCTTCGCTTCGGCAGGGCTAGTCAAGGCTTTACCTTGAGGAAAGGCCTCACGTCAAGTTTCCTTTTAGCTCTAGAGCGTCTCAGGAGAAGCTCCCACCCAGGCTATGAAAGCACGCTGTTGATGTAGAGAACACTCGTTACCTTCCCAGAGCCCTGCCTACAGTGACTAAAAGCACGTCCTAAAACTGTTTTTTAGGTAGCTTCAGGGCAGCATGAATGGAGCTTTCAAAATGGGAAAGCAAGGCTTGTGCCATAAGGTCCCCGTTTCCAGCGAACACGCAGCCTACCTCCGTGTGATTCCTACCAAGGAAATATACACTCTAGCTACACACTGGTCCCTTCCTTGAATAAAGTTTATTTGGCACGGAGTTCGGCGTGTAGCCAACCGCCTCCCCCAAGGAGCGCTCTAGGTAGGCTATCGGGCTTAGCTTCTTCTAAAACCCTGCAGTGTAAGAGGAAGAGCTGTGCTTTGGTTACAGCAGGAACGCAGGCAGACTTTCTCCTGTAAGGATGGGGTCTTATGGTGTGACTTTGTAGGAGGAATGCGAAGCAGTTTGGCTTTCTCAGTGCCGCTCAGCCTAGGGCAATGAGGCAGATTTGCATGCCATGTAGGACGTGAGAGAACACATTTCCTGGAGCTGTTGGAGTGCTGAGGAAATCTAGCTCTCCCAAGGAAGAGTGCAGTGTGTTGCCCTCCACTCAGCATACACAGAGTGACTGGGAAAGGTTTCCGGGCCTGGATGTTTCTTAGCAGCCCAGTGGAGCCTGCCGGTACTCGGTGTTCTTGCAGGGAATAGGGTGCCCACGCGAGATCCTCGCTGTCTTGAAAAGCTTACTAACCTTAAAAGAAAACAGACCTGAAACTAAGGCCTCAAGGCAACTGCTCCAAGCTTCGCCTCGGCAGGGCTAGTCAAGGCTTTACCTTGAGGAAAGGCCTCACGTCAAGTTTCCTTTTAGCTCTAGAGCGTCTCAGGAGAAGCTCCCACCCTGGCTATGAAAGCACGCTGTTGATGTAAGAACACTCGTTCCCTTCCGAGAGCCCTGCCTACAGTGACTAAAAGCACGTCCTAAAACTGTTTTTTAGGTAGCTTCAGGGCAGCATGAATGGAGCTTTCAAAAGGGGAAAGCAAGGCTTGTGCCATAAGGTCCCCGTTTCCAGCGAACACGCAGCCTACCTCCGTTTGATTCCTACCAAGGAAATATACACTCTAGCTACACACTGGTCCCTTCCTTGAATAAAGTTTATTTGGCACGGAGTTCGGCGTGTAGCCAACCGCCTCCCCCAAGGAGCGCTCTAGGTAGGCTATCGGGCTTAGCTTCTTCTAAAACCCTGCAGTGTAAGAGGAAGAGCTGTGCTTTGGTTACAGCAGGAACGCAGGCCGACTTTCTCCTGTAAGGATGGGGTCTTATGGTGTGACTTTGTAGGAGGAATGCGAAGCAGTTTGGCTTTCTCAGTGCCGCTCAGCCTAGGGCAATGAGGCAGATTTGCATGCCATGTAGGACGTGAGAGAACACATTTCCTGGAGCTGTTGGAGTGCTGAGGAAATCTAGCTCTCCCAAGGAAGAGTGCAGTGTGTTGCCCTCCACTCAGCATACACAGAGTGACTGGGAAAGGTTTCCGGGCCTGGATGTTTCTTAGCAGCCCAGTGGAGCCTGCCGGTACTCGGTGTTCTTGCAGGGAATAGGGTGCCCACGCGAGGTCCTCGCTGTCTTGAAAAGCTTACTAACCTTAAAAGAAAACAGACCTGAAACTAAGGCCTCAAGGCAACTGCTCCAAGCTTAGCTTCGGCAGGGCTAGTCAAGGCTTTACCTTAGGAAAGGACTCACGTCAAGTTTCCTTTTAGCTCTAGAGCGTCGCAGGAGAATCTCCCACCCAGGCTATGAAAGCACGCTGTTGATGTAAGAACACTCGTTCCCTTCCCAGAGCCTTGCCTACAGTGACTAAAAGCACGTCCTAAAACTGTTTTTTAGGTAGCTTCAGGGCAGCATGAATGGAGCTTTCAAAATGGGAAAGCAAGGCTTGTGCCATAAGGTCCCCGTTACCAGCGAACACGCAGCCTACCTCCGTGTGATTCCTACCAAGGAAATATACACTCTAGCTACACACTGGTCCCTTCCTTGAATAAAGTTTATTTGGCACGGAGTTCTGCGTGTAGCCAACCGCCTCCCCCAAGGAGCGCTCTAGGTAGGCTATCGGGCTTAGCTTCTTCTAAAACCCTGCAGTGTAAGAGGAAGAGCTGTGCTTTGGTTACAGCAGGAAGGCAGGCCGACTTTCTCCTGTAAGGATGGGGTCTTATGGTGTGACTTTGTAGGAGGAATGCGAAGCAGTTTGGGTTTCTCAGTGCCACTCAGCCTAGGGCAATGAGGCAGATTTGCATGCCATGTAGGACGTGAGAGAACACATTTCCTGGAACTGTTGGAGTGCTGAGGAAATCTAGCTCTCCCAAGGAAGAGTGCAGTGTGTTGCCCTCCACTCAGCATACACAGAGTGACTGGGAAAGGTTTCCGGGCCTGGATGTTTCTTAGCAGCCCAGTGGAGCCTGCCGGTACTCGGTGTTCTTGCAGGGAATAGGGTGCCCACGCGAGGTCCTCGCTGTCTTGAAAAGCTTACTAACCTTAAAAGAAAACAGACCTGAAACTAAGGCCTCAAGGCAACTGCTCCAAGCTTCGCTTCGGCAGGGCTAGTCAAGGCTTTACCTTGAGGAAAGGCCTCACGTCAAGTTTCCTTTTAGCTCTAGAGCGTCTCAGGAGAAGCTCCCACCCAGGCTATGAAAGCACGCTGTTGATGTAGAGAACACTCGTTCCCTTCCCAGAGCCCTGCCTACAGTGACTAAAAGCACGTCCTAAAACTGTTTTTTAGGTAGCTTCAGGGCAGCATGAATGGAGCTTTCAAAATGGGAAAGCAAGGCTTGTGCCATAAGGTCCCCGTTTCCAGCGAACACGCAGCCTACCTCCGTGTGATTCCTACCAAGGAAATATACACTCTAGCTACACACTGGTCCCTTCCTTGAATAAAGTTTATTTGGCACGGAGTTCGGCGTGTAGCCAACCGCCTCCCCAAAAGAGCGCTCTAGGTAGGCTATCGGGCTTAGCTTCTTCTAAAACCCTGCAGTGTAAGAGGAAGAGCTGTGCTTTGGTTACAGCAGGAACGCAGGCCGACTTTCTCCTGTAAGGATGGGGTCTTATGGTGTGACTTTGTAGGAGGAATGCGAAGCAGTTTGGGTTTCTCAGTGCCGCTCAGCCTAGGGCAATGAGGCAGATTTGCATGCCATGTAGGACGTGAGAGAACACATTTCCTGGAGCTGTTGGAGTGCTGAGGAAATCTAGCTCTCCCAAGGAAGAGTGCAGTTTGTTGCCCTCCACTCAGCATACACAGAGTGACTGGGAAAGGTTTCCGGGCCTGGATGTTTCTTAGCAGCCCAGTGGAGCCTGCCGGTACTCGGTGTTCTTGCAGGGAATAGGGTGCCCACGCGAGGTCCTCGCTGTCTTGAAAAGCTTACTAACCTTAAAAGAAAACAGACCTGAAACTAAGGCCTCAAGGCAACTGCTCCAAGCTTCGCTTCGGCAGGGCTAGTCAAGGCTTTACCTTGAGGAAAGGCCTCACGTCAAGTTTCCTTTTAGCTCTAGAGCGTCTCAGGAGAAGCTCCCACCCAGGCTATGAAAGCACGCTGTTGATGTAGAGAACACTCGTTACCTTCCCAGAGCCCTGCCTACAGTGACTAAAAGCACGTCCTAAAACTGTTTTTTAGGTAGCTTCAGGGCAGCATGAATGGAGCTTTCAAAATGGGAAAGCAAGGCTTGTGCCATAAGGTCCCCGTTTCCAGCGAACACGCAGCCTACCTCCGTGTGATTCCTACCAAGGAAATATACACTCTAGCTACACACTGGTCCCTTCCTTGAATAAAGTTTATTTGGCACGGAGTTCGGCGTGTAGCCAACCGCCTCCCCCAAGGAGCGCTCTAGGTAGGCTATCGGGCTTAGCTTCTTCTAAAACCCTGCAGTGTAAGAGGAAGAGCTGTGCTTTGGTTACAGCAGGAACGCAGGCCGACTTTCTCCTGTAAGGATGGGGTCTTATGGTGTGACTTTGTAGGAGGAATGCGAAGCAGTTTGGCTTTCTCAGTGCCGCTCAGCCTAGGGCAATGAGGCAGATTTGCATGCCATGTAGGACGTGAGAGAACACATTTCCTGGAGCTGTTGGAGTGCTGAGGAAATCTAGCTCTCCCAAGGAAGAGTGCAGTGTGTTGCCCTCCACTCAGCATACACAGAGTGACTGGGAAAGGTTTCCGGGCCTGGATGTTTCTTAGCAGCCCAGTGGAGCCTGCCGGTACTCGGTGTTCTTGCAGGGAATAGGGTGCCCACGCGAGGTCCTCGCTGTCTTGAAAAGCTTACTAACCTTAAAAGAAAACAGACCTGAAACTAAGGCCTCAAGGCAACTGCTCCAAGCTTCGCTTCGGCAGGGCTAGTCAAGGCTTTACCTTGAGGAAAGGCCTCACGTCAAGTTTCCTTTTAGCTCTAGAGCGTCTCAGGAGAAGCTCCCACCCTGGCTATGAAAGCACGCTGTTGATGTAAGAACACTCGTTCCCTTCCGAGAGCCCTGCCTACAGTGACTAAAAGCACGTCCTAAAACTGTTTTTTAGGTAGCTTCAGGGCAGCATGAATGGAGCTTTCAAAAGGGGAAAGCAAGGCTTGTGCCATAAGGTCCCCGTTTCCAGCGAACACGCAGCCTACCTCCGTGTGATTCCTACCAAGGAAATATACACTCTAGCTACACACTGGTCCCTTCCTTGAATAAAGTTTATTTGGCACGGAGTTCGGCGTGTAGCCAACCGCCTCCCCCAAGGAGCGCTCTAGGTAGGCTATCGGGCTTAGCTTCTTCTAAAACCCTGCAGTGTAAGAGGAAGAGCTGTGCTTTGGTTACAGCAGGAACGCAGGCCGACTTTCTCCTGTAAGGATGGGGTCTTATGGTGTGACTTTGTAGGAGGAATGCGAAGCAGTTTGGCTTTCTCAGTGCCGCTCAGCCTAGGGCAATGAGGCAGATTTGCATGCCATGTAGGACGTGAGAGAACACATTTCCTGGAACTGTTGGAGTGCTGAGGAAATCTAGCTCTCCCAAGGAAGAGTGCAGTGTGTTGCCCTCCACTCAGCATACACAGAGTGACTGGGAAAGGTTTCCGGGCCTGGATGTTTCTTAGCAGCCCAGTGGAGCCTGCCGGTACTCGGTGTTCTTGCAGGGAATAGGGTGCCCACGCGAGGTCCTCGCTGTCTTGAAAAGCTTACTAACCTTAAAAGAAAACAGACCTGAAACTAAGGCCTCAAGGCAACTGCTCCAAGCTTCGCTTCGGCAGGGCTAGTCAAGGCTTTACCTTGAGGAAAGGCCTCACGTCAAGTTTCCTTTTAGCTCTAGAGCGTCTCAGGAGAAGCTCCCACCCAGGCTATGAAAGCACGCTGTTGATGTAGAGAACACTCGTTACCTTCCCAGAGCCCTGCCTACAGTGACTAAAAGCACGTCCTAAAACTGTTTTTTAGGTAGCTTCAGGGCAGCCTGAATGGAGCTTTCAAAATGGGAAAGCAAGGCTTGTGCCATAAGGTCCCCGTTTCCAGCGAACACGCAGCCTACCTCCGTGTGATTCCTACCAAGGAAATATACACTCTAGCTACACACTGGTCCCTTCCTTGAATAAAGTTTATTTGGCACGGAGTTCGGCGTGTAGCCAACCGCCTCCCCCAAGGAGCGCTCTAGGTAGGCTATCGGGCTTAGCTTCTTCTAAAACCCTGCAGTGTAAGAGGAAGAGCTGTGCTTTGGTTACAGCAGGAACGCAGGCCGACTTTCTCCTGTAAGGATGGGGTCTTATGGTGTGACTTTGTAGGAGGAATGCGAAGCAGTTTGGCTTTCTCAGTGCCGCTCAGCCTAGGGCAATGAGGCAGATTTGCATGCCATGTAGGACGTGAGAGAACACATTTCCTGGAGCTGTTGGAGTGCTGAGGAAATCTAGCTCTCCCAAGGAAGAGTGCAGTGTGTTGCCCTCCACTCAGCATACACAGAGTGACTGGGAAAGGTTTCCGGGCCTGGATGTTTCTTAGCAGCCCAGTGGAGCCTGCCGGTACTCGGTGTTCTTGCAGGGAATAGGGTGCCCACGCGAGGTCCTCGCTGTCTTGAAAAGCTTACTAACCTTAAAAGAAAACAGACCTGAAACTAAGGCCTCAAGGCAACTGCTCCAAGCTTCGCTTCGGCAGGGCTAGTCAAGGCTTTACCTTGAGGAAAGGCCTCACGTCAAGTTTCCTTTTAGCTCTAGAGCGTCTCAGGAGAAGCTCCCACCCTGGCTATGAAAGCACGCTGTTGATGTAAGAACACTCGTTCCCTTCCGAGAGCCCTGCCTACAGTGACTAAAAGCACGTCCTAAAACTGTTTTTTAGGTAGCTTCAGGGCAGCATGAATGGAGCTTTCAAAAGGGGAAAGCAAGGCTTGTGCCATAAGGTCCCCGTTTCCAGCGAACACGCAGCCTACCTCCGTGTGATTCCTACCAAGGAAATATACACTCTAGCTACACACTGGTCCCTTCCTTGAATAAAGTTTATTTGGCACGGAGTTCGGCGTGTAGCCAACCGCCTCCCCCAAGGAGCGCTCTAGGTAGGCTATCGGGCTTAGCTTCTTCTAAAACCCTACAGTGTAAGAGGAAGAGCTGTGCTTTGGTTACAGCAGGAACGCAGGCCGACTTTCTCCTGTAAGGATGGGGTCTTATGGTGTGACTTTGTAGGAGGAATGCGAAGCAGTTTGGGTTTCTCAGTGCCGCTCAGCCTAGGGCAATGAGGCAGATTTGCATGCCATGTAGGACGTGAGAGAACACATTTCCTGGAACTGTTGGAGTGCTGAGGAAATCTAGCTCTCCCAAGGAAGAGTGCAGTGTGTTGCCCTCCACTCAGCATACACAGAGTGACTGGGAAAGGTTTCCGGGCCTGGATGTTTCTTAGCAGCCCAGTGGAGCCTGCCGGTACTCGGTGTTCTTGCAGGGAATAGGGTGCCCACGCGAGGTCCTCGCTGTCTTGAAAAGCTTACTAACCTTAAAAGAAAACAGACCTGAAACTAAGGCCTCAAGGCAACTGCTCCAAGCTTCGCTTCAGCAGGGCTAGTCAAGGCTTTACCTTGAGGAAAGGACTCACGTCAAGTTTCCTTTTAGCTCTAGAGCGTCTCAGGAGAAGCTCCCACCCTGGCTATGAAAGCACGCTGTTGATGTAAGAACACTCGTTCCCTTCCCAGAGCCTTGCCTACAGTGACTAAAAGCACGTCCTAAAACTGTCTTTTAGGTAGCTTCAGGGCAGCATGAATGGAACTTTCAAAATGGGAAAGCAAGGCTTGTGCCATAAGGTCCCCGTTTCCAGCGAACACGCAGCCTACCTCCGTGTGATTCCTACCAAGTAAATATACACTCTAGCTACACACTGGTCCCTTCCTTGAATAAAGTTTATTTGGCACGGAGTTCTGCGTGTAGCCAACCGCCTCCCCCAAGGAGCGCTCTAGGTAGGCTATCGGGCTTAGCTTCTTCTAAAACCCTGCAGTGTAAGAGGAAGAGCTGTGCTTTGGTTACAGCAGGAACGCAGGCCGACTTTCTCCTGTAAGGATGGGGTCTTATGGTGTGACTTTGTAGGAGGAATGCGAAGCAGTTTGGCTTTCTCAGTGCCGCTCAGCCTAGGGCAATGAGGCAGATTTGCATGCCATGTAGGACGTGAGAGAACACATTTCCTGGAGCTGTTGGAGTGCTGAGGAAATCTAGCTCTCCCAAGGAAGAGTGCAGTGTGTTGCCCTCCACTCAGCATACACAGAGTGACTGGGAAAGGTTTCCGGGCCTGGATGTTTCTTAGCAGCCCAGTGGAGCCTGCCGGTACTCGGTGTTCTTGCAGGGAATAGGGTGCCCACGCGAGGTCCTCGCTGTCTTGAAAAGCTTACTAACCTTAAAAGAAAACAGACCTGAAACTAAGGCCTCAAGGCAACTGCTCCAAGCTTCGCTTCGGCAGGGCTAGTCAAGGCTTTACCTTGATGAAAGGACTCACGTCATGTTTCCTTTTAGCTCTAGAGCGTCTCAGGAGAAGCTCCCACCCAGGCTATGAAAGCACGCTGTTGATGTAGAGAACACTCGTTCCCTTCCCAGAGCCCTGCCTACAGTGACTAAAAGCACGTCCTAAAACTGTTTTTTAGGTAGCTTCAGGGCAGCATGAATGGAGCTTTCAAAATGGGAAAGCAAGGCTTGTGCCATAAGGTCCCCGTTTCCAGCGAACACGCAGCCTACCTCCGTGTGATTCCTACCAAGGAAATATACACTCTAGCTACACACTGGTCCCTTCCTTGAATAAAGTTTATTTGGCACGGAGTTCTGCGTGTAGCCAACCGCCTCCCCCAAGGAGCGCTCTAGGTAGGCTATCGGGCTTAGCTTCTTCTAAAACCCTGCAGTGTAAGAGGAAGAGCTGTGCTTTGGTTACAGCAGGAACGCAGGCCGACTTTCTCCTGTAAGGATGGGGTCTTATGGTGTGACTTTGTAGGAGGAATGCGAAGCAGTTTGGCTTTCTCAGTGCCGCTCAGCCTAGGGCAATGAGGCAGATTTGCATGCCATGTAGGACGTGAGAGAACACATTTCCTGGAGCTGTTGGAGTGCTGAGGAAATCTAGCTCTCCCAAGGAAGAGTGCAGTGTGTTGCCCTCCACTCAGCATACACAGAGTGACTGGGAAAGGTTTCCGGGCCTGGATGTTTCTTAGCAGCCCAGTGGAGCCTGCCGGTACTCGGTGTTCTTGCAGGGAATAGGGTGCCCACGCGAGGTCCTCGCTGTCTTGAAAAGCTTACTAACCTTAAAAGAAAACAGACCTGAAACTAAGGCCTCAAGGCAACTGCTCCAAGCTTCGTTTCAGCAGGGCTAGTCAAGGCTTTACCTTGAGGAAAGGCCTCACGTCAAGTTTCCTTTTAGCTCTAGAGCGTCTCAGGAGAAGCTCCCACCCTGGCTATGAAAGCACGCTGTTGATGTAAGAACACTCGTTCCCTTCCCAGAGCCTTGCCTACAGTGACTAAAAGCACGTCCTAAAACTGTTTTTTAGGTAGCTTCAGGGCAGCCTGAATGGAACTTTCAAAATGGGAAAGCAAGGCTTGTGCCATAAGGTCCCCGTTTCCAGCGAACACGCAGCGTACCTCCGTGTGATTCCTACCAAGGAAATATA
The DNA here is from genome assembly GCF_949987535.1 of Balaenoptera acutorostrata. NCBI lineage: Eukaryota > Metazoa > Chordata > Mammalia > Artiodactyla > Balaenopteridae > Balaenoptera > Balaenoptera acutorostrata. Next base: position 43,430,806 of record NC_080066.1, read on the forward strand.
CACTCTAGCTACACACTGGTCCCTTCCTTGAATAAAGTTTATTTGGCACGGAGTTCTGCGTGTAGCCAACCGCCTCCCCCAAGGAGCGCTCTAGGTAGGCTATCGGGCTTAGCTTCTTCTAAAACCCTGCAGTGTAAGAGGAAGAGCTGTGCTTTGGTTACAGCAGGAACGCAGGCCGACTTTCTCCTGTAAGGATGGGGTCTTATGGTGTGACTTTGTAGGAGGAATGCGAAGCAGTTTGGGTTTCTCAGTGCCGCTCAGCCTAGGGCAATGAGGCAGATTTGCATGCCATGTAGGACGTGAGAGAACACATTTCCTGGAACTGTTGGAGTGCTGAGGAAATCTAGCTCTCCCAAGGAAGAGTGCAGTGTGTTGCCCTCCACTCAGCATACACAGAGTGACTGGGAAAGGTTTCCGGGCCTGGATGTTTCTTAGCAGCCCAGTGGAGCCTGCCGGTACTCGGTGTTCTTGCAGGGAATAGGGTGCCCACGCGAGGTCCTCGCTGTCTTGAAAAGCTTACTAACCTTAAAAGAAAACAGACCTGAAACTAAGGCCTCAAGGCAACTGCTCCAAGCTTCGCTTCGGCAGGGCTAGTCAAGGCTTTACCTTGAGGAAAGGCCTCACGTCAAGTTTCCTTTTAGCTCTAGAGCGTCTCAGGAGAAGCTCCCACCCAGGCTATGAAAGCACGCTGTTGATGTAGAGAACACTCGTTCCCTTCCGAGAGCCCTGCCTACAGTGACTAAAAGCACGTCCTAAAACTGTTTTTTAGGTAGCTTCAGGGCAGCATGAATGGAGCTTTCAAAATGGGAAAGCAAGGCTTGTGCCATAAGGTCCCCGTTTCCAGCGAACACGCAGCCTACCTCCGTGTGATTCCTACCAAGGAAATATACACTCTAGCTACACACTGGTCCCTTCCTTGAATAAAGTTTATTTGGCACGGAGTTCGGCGTGTAGCCAACCGCCTCTCCCAAGGAGCGCTCTAGGTAGGCTATCGGGCTTAGCTTCTTCTAAAACCCTGCAGTGTAAGAGGAAGAGCTGTGCTTTGGTTACAGCAGGAACGCAGGCCGACTTTCTCCTGTAAGGATGGGGTCTTATGGTGTGACTTTGTAGGAGGAATGCGAAGCAGTTTGGGTTTCTCAGTGCCGCTCAGCCTAGGGCAATGAGGCAGATTTGCATGCCATGTAGGACGTGAGAGAACACATTTCCTGGAGCTGTTGGAGTGCTGAGGAAATCTAGCTCTCCCAAGGAAGAGTGCAGTGTGTTGCCCTCCACTCAGCATACACAGAGTGACTGGGAAAGGTTTCCGGGCCTGGATGTTTCTTAGCAGCCCAGTGGAGCCTGCCGGTACTCGGTGTTCTTGCAGGGAATAGGGTGCCCACGCGAGGTCCTCGCTGTCTTGAAAAGCTTACTAACCTTAAAAGAAAACAGACCTGAAACTAAGGCCTCAAGGCAACTGCTCCAAGCTTAGCTTCGGCAGGGCTAGTCAAGGCTTTACCTTGAGGAAAGGCCTCACGTCAAGTTTCCTTTTAGCTCTAGAGCGTCTCAGGAGAAGCTCCCACCCAGGCTATGAAAGCACGCTGTTGATGTAGAGAACACTCGTTCCCTTCCGAGAGCCCTGCCTACAGTGACTAAAAGCACGTCCTAAAACTGTTTTTTAGGTAGCTTCAGGGCAATATGAATGGAGCTTTCAAAATGGGAAAGCAAGGCTTGTGCCATAAGGTCCCCGTTTCCAGCGAACACGCAGCCTACCTCCGTGTGATTCCTACCAAGGAAATATACACTCTAGCTACACACTGATCCCTTCCTTGAATAAAGTTTATTTGGCACGGAGTTCGGCGTGTAGCCAACCGCCTCCCCCAAGGAGCGCTCTAGGTAGGCTATCGGGCTTAGCTTCTTCTAAAACCCTGCAGTGTAAGAGGAAGAGCTGTGCTTTGGTTACAGCAGGAACGCAGGCCGACTTTCTCCTGTAAGGATGGGGTCTTATGGTGTGACTTTGTAGGAGGAATGCGAAGCAGTTTGGGTTTCTCAGTGCCGCTCAGCCTAGGGCAATGAGGCAGATTTGCATGCCATGTAGGACGTGAGAGAACACATTTCCTGGAGCTGTTGGAGTGCTGAGGAAATCTAGCTCTCCCAAGGAAGAGTGCAGTGTGTTGCCCTCCACTCAGCATACACAGAGTGACTGGGAAAGGTTTCCGGGCCTGGATGTTTCTTAGCAGCCCAGTGGAGCCTGCCGGTACTCGGTGTTCTTGCAGGGAATAGGGTGCCCACGCGAGGTCCTCGCTGTCTTGAAAAGCTTACTAACCTTAAAAGAAAACAGACCTGAAACTAAGGCCTCAAGGCAACTGCTCCAAGCTTCGCTTCGGCAGGGCTAGTCAAGGCTTTACCTTGAGGAAAGGCCTCACGTCAAGTTTCCTTTTAGCTCTAGAGCGTCTCAGGAGAAGCTCCCACCCAGGCTATGAAAGCACGCTGTTGATGTAGAGAACACTCGTTACCTTCCCAGAGCCCTGCCTACAGTGACTAAAAGCACGTCCTAAAACTGTTTTTTAGGTAGCTTCAGGGCAGCATGAATGGAGCTTTCAAAATGGGAAAGCAAGGCTTGTGCCATAAGGTCCCCGTTTCCAGCGAACACGCAGCCTACCTCCGTGTGATTCCTACCAAGGAAATATACACTCTAGCTACACACTGGTCCCTTCCTTGAATAAAGTTTATTTGGCACGGAGTTCGGCGTGTAGCCAACCGCCTCCCCCAAGGAGCGCTGTAGGTAGGCTATCGGGCTTAGCTTCTTCTAAAACCCTGCAGTGTAAGAGGAAGAGCTGTGCTTTGGTTACAGCAGGAACGCAGGCCGACTTTCTCCTGTAAGGATGGGGTCTTATGGTGTGACTTTGTAGGAGGAATGCGAAGCAGTTTGGCTTTCTCAGTGCCGCTCAGCCTAGGGCAATGAGGCAGATTTGCATGCCATGTAGGACGTGAGAGAACACATTTCCTGGAGCTGTTGGAGTGCTGAGGAAATCTAGCTCTCCCAAGGAAGAGTGCAGTGTGTTGCCCTCCACTCAGCATACACAGAGTGACTGGGAAAGGTTTCCGGGCCTGGATGTTTCTTAGCAGCCCAGTGGAGCCTGCCGGTACTCGGTGTTCTTGCAGGGAATAGGGTGCCCACGCGAGGTCCTCGCTGTCTTGAAAAGCTTACTAACCTTAAAAGAAAACAGACCTGAAACTAAGGCCTCAAGGCAACTGCTCCAAGCTTCGCTTCGGCAGGGCTAGTCAAGGCTTTACCTTGAGGAAAGGCCTCACGTCAAGTTTCCTTTTAGCTCTAGAGCGTCTCAGGAGAAGCTCCCACCCAGGCTATGAAAGCACGCTGTTGATGTAGAGAACACTCGTTCCCTTCCCAGAGCCCTGCCTACAGTGACTAAAAGCACGTCCTAAAACTGTTTTTTAGGTAGCTTCAGGGCAGCATGAATGGAGCTTTCAAAATGGGAAAGCAAGGCTTGTGCCATAAGGTCCCCGTTTCCAGCGAACACGCAGCCTACCTCCGTGTGATTCCTACCAAGGAAATATACACTCTAGCTACACACTGATCCCTTCCTTGAATAAAGTTTATTTGGCACGGAGTTCGGCGTGTAGCCAACCGCCTCCCCCAAGGAGCGCTCTAGGTAGGCTATCGGGCTTAGCTTCTTCTAAAACCCTGCAGTGTAAGAGGAAGAGCTGTGCTTTGGTTACAGCAGGAACGCAGGCCGACTTTCTCCTGTAAGGATGGGGTCTTATGGTGTGACTTTGTAGGAGGAATGCGAAGCAGTTTGGCTTTCTCAGTGCCGCTCAGCCTAGGGCAATGAGGCAGATTTGCATGCCATGTAGGACGTGAGAGAACACATTTCCTGGAGCTGTTGGAGTGCTGAGGAAATCTAGCTCTCCCAAGGAAGAGTGCAGTGTGTTGCCCTCCACTCAGCATACACAGAGTGACTGGGAAAGGTTTCCGGGCCTGGATGTTTCTTAGCAGCCCAGTGGAGCCTGCCGGTACTCGGTGTTCTTGCAGGGAATAGGGTGCCCACGCGAGGTCCTCGCTGTCTTGAAAAGCTTACTAACCTTAAAAGAAAACAGACCTGAAACTAAGGCCTCAAGGCAACTGCTCCAAGCTTCGCTTCGGCAGGGCTAGTCAAGGCTTTACCTTGAGGAAAGGCCTCACGTCAAGTTTCCTTTTAGCTCTAGAGCGTCTCAGGAGAAGCTCCCACCCTGGCTATGAAAGCACGCTGTTGATGTAAGAACACTCGTTCCCTTCCGAGAGCCCTGCCTACAGTGACTAAAAGCACGTCCTAAAACTGTTTTTTAGGTAGCTTCAGGGCAGCATGAATGGAGCTTTCAAAAGGGGAAAGCAAGGCTTGTGCCATAAGGTCCCCGTTTCCAGCGAACACGCAGCCTACCTCCGTGTGATTCCTACCAAGGAAATATACACTCTAGCTACACACTGGTCCCTTCCTTGAATAAAGTTTATTTGGCACGGAGTTCGGCGTGTAGCCAACCGCCTCCCCCAAGGAGCGCTCTAGGTAGGCTATCGGGCTTAGCTTCTTCTAAAACCCTACAGTGTAAGAGGAAGAGCTGTGCTTTGGTTACAGCAGGAACGCAGGCCGACTTTCTCCTGTAAGGATGGGGTCTTATGGTGTGACTTTGTAGGAGGAATGCGAAGCAGTTTGGGTTTCTCAGTGCCGCTCAGCCTAGGGCAATGAGGCAGATTTGCATGCCATGTAGGACGTGAGAGAACACATTTCCTGGAACTGTTGGAGTGCTGAGGAAATCTAGCTCTCCCAAGGAAGAGTGCAGTGTGTTGCCCTCCACTCAGCATACACAGAGTGACTGGGAAAGGTTTCCGGGCCTGGATGTTTCTTAGCAGCCCAGTGGAGCCTGCCGGTACTCGGTGTTCTTGCAGGGAATAGGGTGCCCACGCGAGGTCCTCGCTGTCTTGAAAAGCTTACTAACCTTAAAAGAAAACAGACCTGAAACTAAGGCCTCAAGGCAACTGCTCCAAGCTTCGCTTCAGCAGGGCTAGTCAAGGCTTTACCTTGAGGAAAGGACTCACGTCAAGTTTCCTTTTAGCTCTAGAGCGTCTCAGGAGAAGCTCCCACCCTGGCTATGAAAGCACGCTGTTGATGTAAGAACACTCGTTCCCTTCCCAGAGCCTTGCCTACAGTGACTAAAAGCACGTCCTAAAACTGTCTTTTAGGTAGCTTCAGGGCAGCATGAATGGAACTTTCAAAATGGGAAAGCAAGGCTTGTGCCATAAGGTCCCCGTTTCCAGCGAACACGCAGCCTACCTCCGTGTGATTCCTACCAAGTAAATATACACTCTAGCTACACACTGGTCCCTTCCTTGAATAAAGTTTATTTGGCACGGAGTTCTGCGTGTAGCCAACCGCCTCCCCCAAGGAGCGCTCTAGGTAGGCTATCGGGCTTAGCTTCTTCTAAAACCCTGCAGTGTAAGAGGAAGAGCTGTGCTTTGGTTACAGCAGGAACGCAGGCCGACTTTCTCCTGTAAGGATGGGGTCTTATGGTGTGACTTTGTAGGAGGAATGCGAAGCAGTTTGGCTTTCTCAGTGCCGCTCAGCCTAGGGCAATGAGGCAGATTTGCATGCCATGTAGGACGTGAGAGAACACATTTCCTGGAGCTGTTGGAGTGCTGAGGAAATCTAGCTCTCCCAAGGAAGAGTGCAGTGTGTTGCCCTCCACTCAGCATACACAGAGTGACTGGGAAAGGTTTCCGGGCCTGGATGTTTCTTAGCAGCCCAGTGGAGCCTGCCGGTACTCGGTGTTCTTGCAGGGAATAGGGTGCCCACGCGAGGTCCTCGCTGTCTTGAAAAGCTTACTAACCTTAAAAGAAAACAGACCTGAAACTAAGGCCTCAAGGCAACTGCTCCAAGCTTCGCTTCGGCAGGGCTAGTCAAGGCTTTACCTTGATGAAAGGACTCACGTCATGTTTCCTTTTAGCTCTAGAGCGTCTCAGGAGAAGCTCCCACCCAGGCTATGAAAGCACGCTGTTGATGTAGAGAACACTCGTTCCCTTCCCAGAGCCCTGCCTACAGTGACTAAAAGCACGTCCTAAAACTGTTTTTTAGGTAGCTTCAGGGCAGCATGAATGGAGCTTTCAAAATGGGAAAGCAAGGCTTGTGCCATAAGGTCCCCGTTTCCAGCGAACACGCAGCCTACCTCCGTGTGATTCCTACCAAGGAAATATACACTCTAGCTACACACTGGTCCCTTCCTTGAATAAAGTTTATTTGGCACGGAGTTCTGCGTGTAGCCAACCGCCTCCCCCAAGGAGCGCTCTAGGTAGGCTATCGGGCTTAGCTTCTTCTAAAACCCTGCAGTGTAAGAGGAAGAGCTGTGCTTTGGTTACAGCAGGAACGCAGGCCGACTTTCTCCTGTAAGGATGGGGTCTTATGGTGTGACTTTGTAGGAGGAATGCGAAGCAGTTTGGCTTTCTCAGTGCCGCTCAGCCTAGGGCAATGAGGCAGATTTGCATGCCATGTAGGACGTGAGAGAACACATTTCCTGGAGCTGTTGGAGTGCTGAGGAAATCTAGCTCTCCCAAGGAAGAGTGCAGTGTGTTGCCCTCCACTCAGCATACACAGAGTGACTGGGAAAGGTTTCCGGGCCTGGATGTTTCTTAGCAGCCCAGTGGAGCCTGCCGGTACTCGGTGTTCTTGCAGGGAATAGGGTGCCCACGCGAGGTCCTCGCTGTCTTGAAAAGCTTACTAACCTTAAAAGAAAACAGACCTGAAACTAAGGCCTCAAGGCAACTGCTCCAAGCTTCGTTTCAGCAGGGCTAGTCAAGGCTTTACCTTGAGGAAAGGCCTCACGTCAAGTTTCCTTTTAGCTCTAGAGCGTCTCAGGAGAAGCTCCCACCCTGGCTATGAAAGCACGCTGTTGATGTAAGAACACTCGTTCCCTTCCCAGAGCCTTGCCTACAGTGACTAAAAGCACGTCCTAAAACTGTTTTTTAGGTAGCTTCAGGGCAGCCTGAATGGAACTTTCAAAATGGGAAAGCAAGGCTTGTGCCATAAGGTCCCCGTTTCCAGCGAACACGCAGCGTACCTCCGTGTGATTCCTACCAAGGAAATATACACTCTAGCTACACACTGGTCCCTTCCTTGAATAAAGTTTATTTGGCACGGAGTTCTGCGTGTAGCCAACCGCCTCCCCCAAGGAGCGCTCTAGGTAGGCTATCGGGCTTAGCTTCTTCTAAAACCCTGCAGTGTAAGAGGAAGAGCTGTGCTTTGGTTACAGCAGGAACGCAGGCCGACTTTCTCCTGTAAGGATGGGGTCTTATGGTGTGACTTTGTAGGAGGAATGCGAAGCAGTTTGGGTTTCTCAGTGCCGCTCAGCCTAGGGCAATGAGGCAGATTTGCATGCCATGTAGGACGTGAGAGAACACATTTCCTGGAACTGTTGGAGTGCTGAGGAAATCTAGCTCTCCCAAGGAAGAGTGCAGTGTGTTGCCCTCCACTCAGCATACACAGAGTGACTGGGAAAGGTTTCCGGGCCTGGATGTTTCTTAGCAGCCCAGTGGAGCCTGCCGGTACTCGGTGTTCTTGCAGGGAATAGGGTGCCCACGCGAGGTCCTCGCTGTCTTGAAAAGCTTACTAACCTTAAAAGAAAACAGACCTGAAACTAAGGCCTCAAGGCAACTGCTCCAAGCTTCGCTTCGGCAGGGCTAGTCAAGGCTTTACCTTGAGGAAAGGCCTCACGTCAAGTTTCCTTTTAGCTCTAGAGCGTCTCAGGAGAAGCTCCCACCCAGGCTATGAAAGCACGCTGTTGATGTAGAGAACACTCGTTCCCTTCCGAGAGCCCTGCCTACAGTGACTAAAAGCACGTCCTAAAACTGTTTTTTAGGTAGCTTCAGGGCAGCATGAATGGAGCTTTCAAAATGGGAAAGCAAGGCTTGTGCCATAAGGTCCCCGTTTCCAGCGAACACGCAGCCTACCTCCGTGTGATTCCTACCAAGGAAATATACACTCTAGCTACACACTGGTCCCTTCCTTGAATAAAGTTTATTTGGCACGGAGTTCGGCGTGTAGCCAACCGCCTCTCCCAAGGAGCGCTCTAGGTAGGCTATCGGGCTTAGCTTCTTCTAAAACCCTGCAGTGTAAGAGGAAGAGCTGTGCTTTGGTTACAGCAGGAACGCAGGCCGACTTTCTCCTGTAAGGATGGGGTCTTATGGTGTGACTTTGTAGGAGGAATGCGAAGCAGTTTGGGTTTCTCAGTGCCGCTCAGCCTAGGGCAATGAGGCAGATTTGCATGCCATGTAGGACGTGAGAGAACACATTTCCTGGAGCTGTTGGAGTGCTGAGGAAATCTAGCTCTCCCAAGGAAGAGTGCAGTGTGTTGCCCTCCACTCAGCATACACAGAGTGACTGGGAAAGGTTTCCGGGCCTGGATGTTTCTTAGCAGCCCAGTGGAGCCTGCCGGTACTCGGTGTTCTTGCAGGGAATAGGGTGCCCACGCGAGGTCCTCGCTGTCTTGAAAAGCTTACTAACCTTAAAAGAAAACAGACCTGAAACTAAGGCCTCAAGGCAACTGCTCCAAGCTTAGCTTCGGCAGGGCTAGTCAAGGCTTTACCTTGAGGAAAGGCCTCACGTCAAGTTTCCTTTTAGCTCTAGAGCGTCTCAGGAGAAGCTCCCACCCAGGCTATGAAAGCACGCTGTTGATGTAGAGAACACTCGTTCCCTTCCGAGAGCCCTGCCTACAGTGACTAAAAGCACGTCCTAAAACTGTTTTTTAGGTAGCTTCAGGGCAATATGAATGGAGCTTTCAAAATGGGAAAGCAAGGCTTGTGCCATAAGGTCCCCGTTTCCAGCGAACACGCAGCCTACCTCCGTGTGATTCCTACCAAGGAAATATACACTCTAGCTACACACTGATCCCTTCCTTGAATAAAGTTTATTTGGCACGGAGTTCGGCGTGTAGCCAACCGCCTCCCCCAAGGAGCGCTCTAGGTAGGCTATCGGGCTTAGCTTCTTCTAAAACCCTGCAGTGTAAGAGGAAGAGCTGTGCTTTGGTTACAGCAGGAACGCAGGCCGACTTTCTCCTGTAAGGATGGGGTCTTATGGTGTGACTTTGTAGGAGGAATGCGAAGCAGTTTGGGTTTCTCAGTGCCGCTCAGCCTAGGGCAATGAGGCAGATTTGCATGCCATGTAGGACGTGAGAGAACACATTTCCTGGAGCTGTTGGAGTGCTGAGGAAATCTAGCTCTCCCAAGGAAGAGTGCAGTGTGTTGCCCTCCACTCAGCATACACAGAGTGACTGGGAAAGGTTTCCGGGCCTGGATGTTTCTTAGCAGCCCAGTGGAGCCTGCCGGTACTCGGTGTTCTTGCAGGGAATAGGGTGCCCACGCGAGGTCCTCGCTGTCTTGAAAAGCTTACTAACCTTAAAAGAAAACAGACCTGAAACTAAGGCCTCAAGGCAACTGCTCCAAGCTTCGCTTCGGCAGGGCTAGTCAAGGCTTTACCTTGAGGAAAGGCCTCACGTCAAGTTTCCTTTTAGCTCTAGAGCGTCTCAGGAGAAGCTCCCACCCAGGCTATGAAAGCACGCTGTTGATGTAGAGAACACTCGTTACCTTCCCAGAGCCCTGCCTACAGTGACTAAAAGCACGTCCTAAAACTGTTTTTTAGGTAGCTTCAGGGCAGCATGAATGGAGCTTTCAAAATGGGAAAGCAAGGCTTGTGCCATAAGGTCCCCGTTTCCAGCGAACACGCAGCCTACCTCCGTGTGATTCCTACCAAGGAAATATACACTCTAGCTACACACTGGTCCCTTCCTTGAATAAAGTTTATTTGGCACGGAGTTCGGCGTGTAGCCAACCGCCTCCCCCAAGGAGCGCTGTAGGTAGGCTATCGGGCTTAGCTTCTTCTAAAACCCTGCAGTGTAAGAGGAAGAGCTGTGCTTTGGTTACAGCAGGAACGCAGGCCGACTTTCTCCTGTAAGGATGGGGTCTTATGGTGTGACTTTGTAGGAGGAATGCGAAGCAGTTTGGCTTTCTCAGTGCCGCTCAGCCTAGGGCAATGAGGCAGATTTGCATGCCATGTAGGACGTGAGAGAACACATTTCCTGGAGCTGTTGGAGTGCTGAGGAAATCTAGCTCTCCCAAGGAAGAGTGCAGTGTGTTGCCCTCCACTCAGCATACACAGAGTGACTGGGAAAGGTTTCCGGGCCTGGATGTTTCTTAGCAGCCCAGTGGAGCCTGCCGGTACTCGGTGTTCTTGCAGGGAATAGGGTGCCCACGCGAGGTCCTCGCTGTCTTGAAAAGCTTACTAACCTTAAAAGAAAACAGACCTGAAACTAAGGCCTCAAGGCAACTGCTCCAAGCTTCGCTTCGGCAGGGCTAGTCAAGGCTTTACCTTGAGGAAAGGCCTCACGTCAAGTTTCCTTTTAGCTCTAGAGCGTCTCAGGAGAAGCTCCCACCCAGGCTATGAAAGCACGCTGTTGATGTAGAGAACACTCGTTCCCTTCCCAGAGCCCTGCCTACAGTGACTAAAAGCACGTCCTAAAACTGTTTTTTAGGTAGCTTCAGGGCAGCATGAATGGAGCTTTCAAAATGGGAAAGCAAGGCTTGTGCCATAAGGTCCCCGTTTCCAGCGAACACGCAGCCTACCTCCGTGTGATTCCTACCAAGGAAATATACACTCTAGCTACACACTGATCCCTTCCTTGAATAAAGTTTATTTGGCACGGAGTTCGGCGTGTAGCCAACCGCCTCCCCCAAGGAGCGCTCTAGGTAGGCTATCGGGCTTAGCTTCTTCTAAAACCCTGCAGTGTAAGAGGAAGAGCTGTGCTTTGGTTACAGCAGGAACGCAGGCCGACTTTCTCCTGTAAGGATGGGGTCTTATGGTGTGACTTTGTAGGAGGAATGCGAAGCAGTTTGGGTTTCTCAGTGCCGCTCAGCCTAGGGCAATGAGGCAGATTTGCATGCCATGTAGGACGTGAGAGAACACATTTCCTGGAGCTGTTGGAGTGCTGAGGAAATCTAGCTCTCCCAAGGAAGAGTGCAGTTTGTTGCCCTCCACTCAGCATACACAGAGTGACTGGGAAAGGTTTCCGGGCCTGGATGTTTCTTAGCAGCCCAGTGGAGCCTGCCGGTACTCGGTGTTCTTGCAGGGAATAGGGTGCCCACGCGAGGTCCTCGCTGTCTTGAAAAGCTTACTAACCTTAAAAGAAAACAGACCTGAAACTAAGGCCTCAAGGCAACTGCTCCAAGCTTCGCTTCGGCAGGGCTAGTCAAGGCTTTACCTTGAGGAAAGGCCTCACGTCAAGTTTCCTTTTAGCTCTAGAGCGTCTCAGGAGAAGCTCCCACCCAGGCTATGAAAGCACGCTGTTGATGTAGAGAACACTCGTTACCTTCCCAGAGCCCTGCCTACAGTGACTAAAAGCACGTCCTAAAACTGTTTTTTAGGTAGCTTCAGGGCAGCATGAATGGAGCTTTCAAAATGGGAAAGCAAGGCTTGTGCCATAAGGTCCCCGTTTCCAGCGAACACGCAGCCTACCTCCGTGTGATTCCTACCAAGGAAATATACACTCTAGCTACACACTGGTCCCTTCCTTGAATAAAGTTTATTTGGCACGGAGTTCGGCGTGTAGCCAACCGCCTCCCCCAAGGAGCGCTCTAGGTAGGCTATCGGGCTTAGCTTCTTCTAAAACCCTGCAGTGTAAGAGGAAGAGCTGTGCTTTGGTTACAGCAGGAACGCAGGCCGACTTTCTCCTGTAAGGATGGTGTCTTATGGTGTGACTTTGTAGGAGGAATGCGAAGCAGTTTGGCTTTCTCAGTGCCGCTCAGCCTAGGGCAATGAGGCAGATTTGCATGCCATGTAGGACGTGAGAGAACACATTTCCTGGAGCTGTTGGAGTGCTGAGGAAATCTAGCTCTCCCAAGGAAGAGTGCAGTGTGTTGCCCTCCACTCAGCATACACAGAGTGACTGGGAAAGGTTTCCGGGCCTGGATGTTTCTTAGCAGCCCAGTGGAGCCTGCCGGTACTCGGTGTTCTTGCAGGGAATAGGGTGCCCACGCGAGGTCCTCGCTGTCTTGAAAAGCTTACTAACCTTAAAAGAAAACAGACCTGAAACTAAGGCCTCAAGGCAACTGCTCCAAGCTTCGCTTCGGCAGGGCTAGTCAAGGCTTTACCTTAGGAAAGGACTCACGTCAAGTTTCCTTTTAGCTCTAGAGCGTCGCAGGAGAATCTCCCACCCAGGCTATGAAAGCACGCTGTTGATGTAAGAACACTCGTTCCCTTCCCAGAGCCTTGCCTACAGTGACTAAAAGCACGTCCTAAAACTGTTTTTTAGGTAGCTTCAGGGCAGCATGAATGGAGCTTTCAAAATGGGAAAGCAAGGCTTGTGCCATAAGGTCCCCGTTACCAGCGAACACGCAGCCTACCTCCGTGTGATTCCTACCAAGGAAATATACACTCTAGCTACACACTGGTCCCTTCCTTGAATAAAGTTTATTTGGCACGGAGTTCTGCGTGTAGCCAACCGCCTCCCCCAAGGAGCGCTCTAGGTAGGCTATCGGGCTTAGCTTCTTCTAAAACCCTGCAGTGTAAGAGGAAGAGCTGTGCTTTGGTTACAGCAGGAAGGCAGGCCGACTTTCTCCTGTAAGGATGGGGTCTTATGGTGTGACTTTGTAGGAGGAATGCGAAGCAGTTTGGGTTTCTCAGTGCCACTCAGCCTAGGGCAATGAGGCAGATTTGCATGCCATGTAGGACGTGAGAGAACACATTTCCTGGAACTGTTGGAGTGCTGAGGAAATCTAGCTCTCCCAAGGAAGAGTGCAGTGTGTTGCCCTCCACTCAGCATACACAGAGTGACTGGGAAAGGTTTCCGGGCCTGGATGTTTCTTAGCAGCCCAGTGGAGCCTGCCGGTACTCGGTGTTCTTGCAGGGAATAGGGTGCCCACGCGAGGTCCTCGCTGTCTTGAAAAGCTTACTAACCTTAAAAGAAAACAGACCTGAAACTAAGGCCTCAAGGCAACTGCTCCAAGCTTCGCTTCGGCAGGGCTAGTCAAGGCTTTACCTTGAGGAAAGGCCTCACGTCAAGTTTCCTTTTAGCTCTAGAGCGTCTCAGGAGAAGCTCCCACCCAGGCTATGAAAGCACGCTGTTGATGTAGAGAACACTCGTTCCCTTCCCAGAGCCCTGCCTACAGTGACTAAAAGCACGTCCTAAAACTGTTTTTTAGGTAGCTTCAGGGCAGCATGAATGGAGCTTTCAAAATGGGAAAGCAAGGCTTGTGCCATAAGGTCCCCGTTTCCAGCGAACACGCAGCCTACCTCCGTGTGATTCCTACCAAGGAAATATACACTCTAGCTACACACTGGTCCCTTCCTTGAATAAAGTTTATTTGGCACGGAGTTCGGCGTGTAGCCAACCGCCTCCCCAAAAGAGCGCTCTAGGTAGGCTATCGGGCTTAGCTTCTTCTAAAACCCTGCAGTGTAAGAGGAAGAGCTGTGCTTTGGTTACAGCAGGAACGCAGGCCGACTTTCTCCTGTAAGTATGGGGTCTTATGGTGTGACTTTGTAGGAGGAATGCGAAGCAGTTTGGGTTTCTCAGTGCCGCTCAGCCTAGGGCAATGAGGCAGATTTGCATGCCATGTAGGACGTGAGAGAACACATTTCCTGGAGCTGTTGGAGTGCTGAGGAAATCTAGCTCTCCCAAGGAAGAGTGCAGTTTGTTGCCCTCCACTCAGCATACACAGAGTGACTGGGAAAGGTTTCCGGGCCTGGATGTTTCTTAGCAGCCCAGTGGAGCCTGCCGGTACTCGGTGTTCTTGCAGGGAATAGGGTGCCCACGCGAGGTCCTCGCTGTCTTGAAAAGCTTACTAACCTTAAAAGAAAACAGACCTGAAACTAAGGCCTCAAGGCAACTGCTCCAAGCTTCGCTTCGGCAGGGCTAGTCAAGGCTTTACCTTGAGGAAAGGCCTCACGTCAAGTTTCCTTTTAGCTCTAGAGCGTCTCAGGAGAAGCTCCCACCCAGGCTATGAAAGCACGCTGTTGATGTAGAGAACACTCGTTCCCTTCCGAGAGCCCTGCCTACAGTGACTAAAAGCACGTCCTAAAACTGTTTTTTAGGTAGCTTCAGGGCAATATGAATGGAGCTTTCAAAATGGGAAAGCAAGGCTTGTGCCATAAGGTCCCCATTTCCAGCGAACACGCAGCCTACCTCCGTGTGATTCCTACCAAGGAAATATACACTCTAGCTACACACTGATCCCTTCCTTGAATAAAGTTTATTTGGCACGGAGTTCTGCGTGTAGCCAACCGCCTCCCCCAAGGAGCGCTCTAGGTAGGCTATCGGGCTTAGCTTCTTCTAAAACCCTGCAGTGTAAGAGGAAGAGCTGTGCTTTGGTTACAGCAGGAACGCAGGCCGACTTTCTCCTGTAAGGATGGGGTCTTATGGTGTGACTTTGTAGGAGGAATGCGAAGCAGTTTGGCTTTCTCAGTGCCGCTCAGCCTAGGGCAATGAGGCAGATTTGCATGCCATGTAGGACGTGAGAGAACACATTTCCTGGAGCTGTTGGAGTGCTGAGGAAATCTAGCTCTCCCAAGGAAGAGTGCAGTGTGTTGCCCTCCACTCAGCATACACAGAGTGACTGGGAAAGGTTTCCGGGCCTGGATGTTTCTTAGCAGCCCAGTGGAGCCTGCCGGTACTCGGTGTTCTTGCAGGGAATAGGGTGCCCACGCGAGGTCCTCGCTGTCTTGAAAAGCTTACTAACCTTAAAAGAAAACAGACCTGAAACTAAGGCCTCAAGGCAACTGCTCCAAGCTTCGCTTCGGCAGGGCTAGTCAAGGCTTTACCTTGAGGAAAGGACTCACGTCAAGTTTCCTTTTAGCTCTAGAGCGTCTCAGGAGAAGCTCCCACCCAGGCTATGAAAGCACGCTGTTGATGTAGAGAACACTCTTTGCCTTCCCAGAGCCCTGCCTACAGTGACTAAAAGCACGTCCTAAAACTGTTTTTTAGGTAGCTTCAGGGCAGCATGAATGGAGCTTTCAAAATGGGAAAGCAAGGCTTGTGCCATAAGGTCCCCGTTTCCAGCGAACACGCAGCCTACCTCCGTGTGATTCCTACCAAGGAAATATACACTCTAGCTACACACTGGTCCCTTCCTTGAATAAAGTTTATTTGGCACGGAGTTCTGCGTGTAGCCAACCGCCTCCCCCAAGGAGCGCTCTAGGTAGGCTATCGGGCTTAGCTTCTTCTAAAACCCTGCAGTGTAAGAGGAAGAGCTGTGCTTTGGTTACAGCAGGAAGGCAGGCCGACTTTCTCCTGTAAGGATGGGGTCTTATGGTGTGACTTTGTAGGAGGAATGCGAAGCAGTTTGGGTTTCTCAGTGCCACTCAGCCTAGGGCAATGAGGCAGATTTGCATGCCATGTAGGACGTGAGAGAACACATTTCCTGGAACTGTTGGAGTGCTGAGGAAATCTAGCTCTCCCAAGGAAGAGTGCAGTGTGTTGCCCTCCACTCAGCATACACAGAGTGACTGGGAAAGGTTTCCGGGCCTGGATGTTTCTTAGCAGCCCAGTGGAGCCTGCCGGTACTCGGTGTTCTTGCAGGGAATAGGGTGCCCACGCGAGGTCCTCGCTGTCTTGAAAAGCTTACTAACCTTAAAAGAAAACAGACCTGAAACTAAGGCCTCAAGGCAACTGCTCCAAGCTTCGCTTCGGCAGGGCTAGTCAAGGCTTTACCTTGAGGAAAGGCCTCACGTCAAGTTTCCTTTTAGCTCTAGAGCGTCTCAGGAGAAGCTCCCACCCAGGCTATGAAAGCACGCTGTTGATGTAGAGAACACTCGTTCCCTTCCCAGAGCCCTGCCTACAGTGACTAAAAGCACGTCCTAAAACTGTTTTTTAGGTAGCTTCAGGGCAGCATGAATGGAGCTTTCAAAATGGGAAAGCAAGGCTTGTGCCATAAGGTCCCCGTTTCCAGCGAACACGCAGCCTACCTCCGTGTGATTCCTACCAAGGAAATATACACTCTAGCTACACACTGGTCCCTTCCTTGAATAAAGTTTATTTGGCACGGAGTTCGGCGTGTAGCCAACCGCCTCCCCAAAAGAGCGCTCTAGGTAGGCTATCGGGCTTAGCTTCTTCTAAAACCCTGCAGTGTAAGAGGAAGAGCTGTGCTTTGGTTACAGCAGGAACGCAGGCCGACTTTCTCCTGTAAGGATGGGGTCTTATGGTGTGACTTTGTAGGAGGAATGCGAAGCAGTTTGGGTTTCTCAGTGCCGCTCAGCCTAGGGCAATGAGGCAGATTTGCATGCCATGTAGGACGTGAGAGAACACATTTCCTGGAGCTGTTGGAGTGCTGAGGAAATCTAGCTCTCCCAAGGAAGAGTGCAGTTTGTTGCCCTCCACTCAGCATACACAGAGTGACTGGGAAAGGTTTCCGGGCCTGGATGTTTCTTAGCAGCCCAGTGGAGCCTGCCGGTACTCGGTGTTCTTGCAGGGAATAGGGTGCCCACGCGAGGTCCTCGCTGTCTTGAAAAGCTTACTAACCTTAAAAGAAAACAGACCTGAAACTAAGGCCTCAAGGCAACTGCTCCAAGCTTCGCTTCGGCAGGGCTAGTCAAGGCTTTACCTTGAGGAAAGGCCTCACGTCAAGTTTCCTTTTAGCTCTAGAGCGTCTCAGGAGAAGCTCCCACCCAGGCTATGAAAGCACGCTGTTGATGTAGAGAACACTCGTTCCCTTCCGAGAGCCCTGCCTACAGTGACTAAAAGCACGTCCTAAAACTGTTTTTTAGGTAGCTTCAGGGCAATATGAATGGAGCTTTCAAAATGGGAAAGCAAGGCTTGTGCCATAAGGTCCCCATTTCCAGCGAACACGCAGCCTACCTCCGTGTGATTCCTACCAAGGAAATATACACTCTAGCTACACACTGATCCCTTCCTTGAATAAAGTTTATTTGGCACGGAGTTCTGCGTGTAGCCAACCGCCTCCCCCAAGGAGCGCTCTAGGTAGGCTATCGGGCTTAGCTTCTTCTAAAACCCTGCAGTGTAAGAGGAAGAGCTGTGCTTTGGTTACAGCAGGAACGCAGGCCGACTTTCTCCTGTAAGGATGGGGTCTTATGGTGTGACTTTGTAGGAGGAATGCGAAGCAGTTTGGCTTTCTCAGTGCCGCTCAGCCTAGGGCAATGAGGCAGATTTGCATGCCATGTAGGACGTGAGAGAACACATTTCCTGGAGCTGTTGGAGTGCTGAGGAAATCTAGCTCTCCCAAGGAAGAGTGCAGTGTGTTGCCCTCCACTCAGCATACACAGAGTGACTGGGAAAGGTTTCCGGGCCTGGATGTTTCTTAGCAGCCCAGTGGAGCCTGCCGGTACTCGGTGTTCTTGCAGGGAATAGGGTGCCCACGCGAGGTCCTCGCTGTCTTGAAAAGCTTACTAACCTTAAAAGAAAACAGACCTGAAACTAAGGCCTCAAGGCAACTGCTCCAAGCTTCGCTTCGGCAGGGCTAGTCAAGGCTTTACCTTGAGGAAAGGACTCACGTCAAGTTTCCTTTTAGCTCTAGAGCGTCTCAGGAGAAGCTCCCACCCAGGCTATGAAAGCACGCTGTTGATGTAGAGAACACTCGTTCCCTTCCCAGAGCCCTGCCTACAGTGACTAAAAGCACGTCCTAAAACTGTTTTTTAGGTAGCTTCAGGGCAGCATGAATGGAGCTTTCAAAATGGGAAAGCAAGGCTTGTGCCATAAGGTCCCCGTTTCCAGCGAACACGCAGCCTACCTCCGTGTGATTCCTACCAAGGAAATATACACTCTAGCTACACACTGGTCCCTTCCTTGAATAAAGTTTATTTGGCACGGAGTTCTGCGTGTAGCCAACCGCCTCCCCCAAGGAGCGCTCTAGGTAGGCTATCGGGCTTAGCTTCTTCTAAAACCCTGCAGTGTAAGAGGAAGAGCTGTGCTTTGGTTACAGCAGGAACGCAGGCCGACTTTCTCCTGTAAGGATGGGGTCTTATGGTGTGACTTTGTAGGAGGAATGCGAAGCAGTTTGGGTTTCTCAGTGCCGCTCAGCCTAGGGCAATGAGGCAGATTTGCATGCCATGTAGGACGTGAGAGAACACATTTCCTGGAGCTGTTGGAGTGCTGAGGAAATCTAGCTCGCCCAAGGAAGAGTGCAGTGTGTTGCCCTCCACTCAGCATACACAGAGTGACTGGGAAAGGTTTCCGGGCTTGGATGTTTCTTAGCAGCCCAGTGGAGCCTGCCGGTACTCGGTGTTCTTGCAGGGAATAGGGTGCCCACGCGAGGTCCTCGCTGTCTTGAAAAGCTTACTAACCTTAAAAGAAAACAGACCTGAAACTAAGGCCTCAAGGCAAGTGCTCCAAGCTTAGCTTCGGCAGGGCTAGTCAAGGCTTTACCTTGAGGAAAGGACTCACGTCAAGTTTCATTTTAGCATACCCTTTTGCAGGAATCCGAGAGGGGCTGGATTTCCCATTTAGCAGAGGAAGACAGATCCTGGAAATACTGTTTTATAACAAAATTGTGACCCCATTTTTAACTCTAGGCTGAGGTTCTCTGGGAAAATCTTCGTTGGGCTGATGAAAAAAAATCTGGGTTGATATTTGATCCCATTTTTTTCAGCAAGTACACCTCTCTCTCCCATCTCTTTAACAAAACCCCTCCTCTCCTTGACCCCATTCATCCTGAATGACACCCAAAAAAAATCCAAAAGGAAGCTTAGCTCTTATATAAACTTTAAAGAATGTGCTTAACATCTTGCTTTAGCTTGATAAGCTCCAGCAGAAATAAGAATATCTGAGGTAAAGGGTTCAATTAAAATCATTTGCTTTAGCACTCGAAGTCTTTTTCTCCTTGATTCTTAATTCTCTCTCTCAGAGACTTCTGAAGATTATCCTTCCTTTTCTCTAAGCAATGGTATTATTCGGTGTCCTTCTGGCTTTTCCGATCTCTTGTCCTTAAAACTTTCCATCCGTTCTCTGTGCCTTGTGATTAGTGAAGATTAAAGAGGAGAGTTTCAACAAATATGAACAGCCTGGTGCATTTGGATTTGGGGCCCAGAATCCTGGGAAGAGTTTTCTACTGATTACCATCAGGGATAATGTAGACAAGCACAAATATTTGTGGCTTCTGCCAGTCCCAGAAGATCACAAATATCATCTTTGTAATTTACTATGATAATAAGAAAGGGAGAACACCCAGTACACACAATGGAAGAACAGATGACTGTATTGCAAAGATACACAGATCTCTTCCATATCATATATGAGAATATCTGTAGCATCAGTGCAGTAAATGTGTCAACTTCTCAGATGCTATTATTCCAGGGAAGTCAAGGAGATTAAAAAGTACAGGCCCCCTCTCCACATGAACAACTCATTCCTTCCTTGCAATTTGCTCAGTTCTTTAGGATATGTGTTGTTTTGTGTCTGCCATACACTTAGACGTTTGAGCCTAGAAAAAGGAAGTCGTTTGTCCAAGGTGACACAGCCCTCCAGCACAGAGCCTGGAGGAAAACACACCTTCTGCCAAATGCTCCTGCACCCCCAGCACTGCCCTGAATTGCAAACTTCTTAAGGATGTGTGAGCACCTGCCCTGGGCCAGACACTCGGGGATTCCAGGAACACGGGAAGGAGCGGCACAGACAGAGCCCTGCTCTCACAGAGATGACTTTATAATGGAGGATTTGGACTCCCAAAAATGTATAAAGAATTACTAAGCATGGTGTTATGATGGAAATAATCTAGGTGGTTAGAAGAGAGGAGCAGAGGTGAAAATTAAGCTGAGACTTGCACTCTAAGGAACAACCCATTTGAAGTATTGATGAAAGAGCCTCCCAGAAGGGGGAGAGCATGAGAAAATCTGAGCCGGGAAAGGATTCAAGTATTGTGGTCCCAAGCTGGGAACACAGCCAATGTGGCCAGAGCATAAGAGGCAGCGGCACGGATAACAGGGAGAGTCAGATTAGCATCAGCCCTTGCAGGCTGTGCTCAGGGATTTGAATTTTATCATCATTACAGTGGGAAGCCATTGGAAATTTTTAGCAGAAGAGTGACATGATCATATATACATACTTAAAACTATGTCATTGCTGTGTTAAATATGGACTGTAAGAGAGTAGGAGTGGAAACAAGCTGAGTGGTGGCTTTGCAGGTTCCTCCAAAGAAGTTTTTCCTGGACTAAGGTAGTGGGAGTTGGAAATGGGGCAAAACGAGTGGAATTGAGCCATGTGACAAACTTGGAGGATGGACTGTAATAGGGGAAAAGAGGAATCACAGCACCCCACATGTTTGTGACTCCAATTACTGGGTGGTTGGTAGTGCCATTTTCAGAATTAGGGCATGGGGGCAGGCTTTAAAGAAACCAAGATATAGACATATAAAGTTTGAGATATGAGATATATGAGCGAAAATTCAGATTGTTTGGGATGTGAGTCTGGAGCTCAGAGGAAAGATCTGGCTGGAGATATACTTTTGGGAATCTTCATCTGAAAGATGATATTTAAGTCTAAAAAAAAGATGATGCCACCTAAGAAAAGATTGAAGGGGGAAAGAACAGGAGACCCGGGCCTAACCTCAAATTCCCAAACTCTAGAGGTCGGGTAGAAAAGAGTAAGGGAGATGGAGGAGAAGCAGGCCATGAGGTAGGAAGAAACCAAAATAGTCCAAAGCCAGAACAAAATGTTTCAAAGAGAGTGGGTGGTGAGCCGTGCAGGATGCTGAGGGAGGCCACCCACCATGGGGACGTGGGGATGACTGGAGACTCGGACAGAAGTTTTTTTGGGGAGGTGATGGGTGAAGGCAGAAACCAGAGTGGAGCCGTTGAGGAGCGAAGGCAGGTGAGTAGAGGAGCTTTTCAGGAAGTCTGGTTATGCTGGGAGCAGAGAAATGGGGCACAACTGGAGGAGATGGCATCCAGGGAGGCTATTTTATGCTGGGGAATCCTCAAGCCCATGTGCATATTGGTGAGAAAGATTGTGCAGAGAGAGGTTGATGATGATGGAGGAGAGGAAGGGGCCAACAGAAGAGTGAGGTCCTTGAGAAGGAGAGAGGGGTGGAGACCCAGAGCCCTAGTGGGGGGACTGTCTTTTTGGTAAAAGGAGAGATGCTTCCTTATTGTAACCACCTGCAAGAGCAAAAGGGTTGGTACAAATACGGGTGGGTACCTAGGTGGGCAGTGGACAGAGAGGGCAGTTCACATCTGAGTCTCTGTGTCCTCAGGGACGTACAAGGTAGGCACACGGGGGGAGAATGACAGTGAAGAAGGGAGTGGACAGTCCAAGAAGAGAGTTTACATTCTTCTCGGGACATAGGACAGGCTGTAGAGAGGCCATTTTAAGATTCTGATTGAAGTAAATCCAGGCAATGCTGTCGTGTGACTTCCTCTGGCTGTGCTCAGAAGCTCAGCATGGGGACTCTAAAGGTTACTTTTATATATCAAGCTGGCTGGGGCCCGGTGTCCAGATATTTGGTCAAACATTATTCTGGATGTTTCTGGGAGGGTGTTTTGGGGGATGAGATTAACATTTTTTTTAACATCTCTACTGGAGTATAATTGCTTTACAATGTTGTGTTAGTTTCTGCTGTATCACAAAGTGAATCAGCTATATGTATAAATATATCCCCATATCTCCTCCCTCTTGCGTCTCCCTCCCTCACTCCCTATCCCAACCCTCTAGGTGGTCACAAAGCACCAAGCTGATCTCCCTGTACTATGCGGCTGCTTCCCACTAGCTATCAGTTTTACATTTGGTAGTGTGTATATGTCAGTGCTTCTCTCACTTCATCCCAGCTTACCCAGCTTTTTCTGCATCTATTGAGATTATCATGTGTTTTTTATCTTTCAGTTTGTTAATATGGTTTATCACATTGATTGATTTGCGTATATTGAAGAATCCTTGCATTCCTGGGATAAACCCCACTTGATCATGGTGTATGATCCTTTTAATGTGCCGTTGGATTCTATTTGCTAGTATTTTATTGAGGATTATTGCCTCTATGTTCATCAGTGATATTGGTCTGTATTCTTTTTTTGTGACATCTTTGCCTGGTTTTGGTATCATTGTGATGGTGGCATAATATGATTTTAGGCAGCCTCTCTGCTAATGGATGGGGTTGTGTTCCTGTCTAGCTAGTTGTTTGGCATAGGGTGTCCAGCACTGTAGCTTGCTGGTCGTTGAGTGAAGCTGGGTCTTGATGTTGAGATGGAGATCTCTGGGAGATTTTTGCCGTTTGGTATTACGTGGAGCTGGGAGGTCTCTTGTGGACCAGTGTTCTGAAGTTGGCTCTCCCACCTCAGAGGCACGGCCCTGATGCCTGGCTGGAGCACCAAGAGCCTTTCATCCACACGGCTCAGAGTAAAAGGGAGAAAAAATAGAAAGAAAGAAAGAAAGAGGCTATAATATAGTGAAGTAAAATAAAGCTATTGTAAAGCAAAGCTATACAGACAAAATCTCACCCAGAAGCATATACATATACACTCACAAAAAAAAGGAAAAGGGGAAAAATTAATATCTCCTGCTCCCAGAGTCCACCTCCTGAATTTGGGATGATTCATTGTCTATTCAGGTATTCAACAGTTGCAGGCACTTCAAGTTGTTTGTGGAGTTTTAATCCGCTGCTTCTGAGGCTGCTGGGAGAGATTTCCCCTTCTCTTCCCTGTTCGCACAGCTCCTGGGGTTCAGCTTTGGATTTGGACCCGCCTCTGCGTGTCGGTCGCCTGAGGGCGTCTGTTCCCCGCCCAGACAGGACGGGGTTAAAGGAGCAGCTGCTTCGGGGGCTCTGGCTCACTCAGGCCGCGGGGAGGGAGGGGTACAGAGGAGGCGGGGCGAGCCTGCGGCGGCCGAGGCCGGCGTGACGTTGCACCAGCTCGAGGCGTGCAGTGCGTTCTCCCGGGGATGTTGTCCCCGGATCCCGGGACCCTGGCAGTGGCGGGCTGCACAGGCTCCCGGGAGGGGAGGTGTGGAGAGTGACCTGTGCTCACACACAGGCTTTTTGGAGGCGGCAGCAGCAGCCCCAGCGTCTCACGCCCGTCTCTGGGGTCCGCGCTGATCGCCGTGGCTTGCGCCCTTCTCTGGAGTTCGTTTAGGCGGCGCTCTGAATCCCCTCTCCTTGCGCGCAGCGAAACAAAGAGGCAAGAAAAAGTCTCTTGCCTCTTCGGCAGCTGCAGACTTTTTCCCGGACTCCCTCCGGGCTAGCTGTAGTGCGCTAACCCCTTCAGGCTGTGTTCACGCCGCCAACCCCAGTCCTCTCCCTGCGATCCGACTGAAGCCGAGCCTCAGCTCCCAGCCCCGCCCGCCCCGGCGGGTGAGCAGACAAGCCTCTCGGGCTGCTGAGTGCTACTCTGCGCCGAGCCTCTGTGCGGGAGTCTCTCCGATTTTCCCTCTGCGCCCCTGTTGCTGTGGGATCCGCGCTGATAGCTGCGGCTCGCGCCAGTCTCTGAAGTTCGTTTAGGCGGCGCTCTGAATCCCCTCTCCTTGCGCACCAGGAAACACAGAGGGAAGAAAAAGTCTCTTGCCTCTTCAGCAGCTGCAGACTTTTTCCCCGGACTCCCTCCCAGCTAGCTGTGGTGCGCTAACCCCTTCAGGCTGTGTTCACGCCGCCAGCCCCAGTCCTCTCCCTGCGATCCAACCGAAGCCCGAGCCTCAGCTCCCAGCCCCGCCCGCCCCGGCGGCTAAGCAGACAAGCCTCTCGGGCTGGTGAGTGCTGCTCGGCGCCGAGCCTCTGTGCGGGAACCTCTCCGCTTTGCCCTCCGCACCTCTGTGGCTGCGCTCTCCTCCGTGGCTCTGAAGCTTCCCCCCTCCGCCCCCCGCAGTCTCCGCCCGCGAAGGGGCTTCCTAGTGCGTGGAAACCTTTCCTCCTTCACGGCTCCCTCCCACTGGTGCAGGTGCCGTCCTATTCTTTTGTCTCTGTTATTTCTTTTTTCTTTTGCCCTACCCAAGTACGGGGGGAGTTTCTTGCCTTTTTGGAGGTCAGACATTTTCTGCCAGCGTTCAGTGGGTGTTCTGTAGGAGCAGTTCCACGTGTAGATGTATTTCTACTGTATCTGTGGGAAGGAAGGTGATCTCCGCGTCTTACTCTTCCGCCATCTTCTCCAATCCCCCCCGATGGTGGCATAATAGAAGGAGTTTGGGAGTGTTCCTCCTCTGCTACATTTTGGAAGAGTTTGAGAAGGATAGGTGTTAGCTTTTCTCTAAATGTTTGATAGAATTTGTGTGTGAAGCCATCTGGTCATGGGCTTTTGTTTGTTGGAAGATTTTCAATCACAGTTTCAATTTCAGTGCTTATGATTTGTCTGTTTATATTTTCTATTTCTTCCTGGTTCAGTCTCAGAAGATGGTGCCTTTCTAAGAATTTTTCCATTTCTTCCAGGTTGTCCGTTTTTTTGGCATATAGTTGCTTGTAGTAATCCCTCATGATTCTTTGTATTTCTGCAGTGTCAGTTGTTACTTCTCCTTTTTCATTTCTAAGTCTGTTGATTTGGGTCTTCTCCCTTTTTTCCTTGGTGAGTCTGGGTAGTACTTTATCAATTTTGTTTATCTTCTCAGAGAACAAGCTTTTACTTTTATTCATCTTTGCTATTATTTCCTTCATTTTTTTCCATTTATTTCTGATCTGATCTTTATGATTTCTTTCCTTCTGTTAACTTTGGGGTTTTTTGTTCTTCTTTCTCTAATTGCTTTAGGTGTAAGGTTAGGTTGTTTATTTGAGATATTTCTTGTTTCTTGAGTTAGGATTGTATTACTATAAACTTTCCTCTTAGAACTGCTTTTGCTGCATCCCATAGGTTTTGGGTTGTGTTTTCATTGCCGTTTCCTTCTAGGTATTTTTTGATTTCCTCTTTGATTTCTTCAGTGATCGCTTGCTTATTTAGTAGTGTATTGTTTAGCCTCCATGTGTTTCTATTTTTTACAGTTTTTTTCCCTGTAATTGATATCTAGGTTCATAGCATTGTGGTCAGAAAAGATACTTGATACAATTTCAATTTTCTTAAATTTACCAAGGCTTAATTTGTGACCCAAGATATGATCTATCCTGGAGAATGTTCCATGAACACTTGAGAAGAAAGTGTAATCTGTTTTTTTTTCAATGCAATGTCCTATAAATATCAATTAAGTCCATCTTGTTTAATGTGTCATTTAAAGCTTGTGTTTCCTTATTTATTTTCAGTTTGGATGATCTGTCCATTGGTGAAAGTGGGGTGTTAAAGTCCCCTAGTATGACTGTGTTACTGTCAATTTCCCCTTTTATGGCTGTTAGCATTTGTCTTATGTTTTGAGGTGCTCCTATGTTGTGTGCATAAATATTTACAATTGTTATATCTTCTTCTTGGATTGATCCCTTGATCATTATGTAGAGTTCTTCTTTGTCTCTTGTAATAGTCTTTATTTTAAAGTCTATTTTGTCTTATATGAGAATTGCTACTCCAACTTTCTTTTGATTTCCTTTTCATGAAATATCTTTTTCCATCCCCTCAGTTTCACTCTGTATGTGTCCCTAGGTCTGAAGTGGGTCTCCTGTAGACAGCATATATACGGGTCTTGTTTTTGTATCCATTCAGCCAGTCTATGTCTTTTGGTTGGAGCATTTAATCAAGTTACATTTAAGGTAATTATTGATACGTATG
Organism: Balaenoptera acutorostrata; assembly: GCF_949987535.1. Classification (NCBI taxonomy): domain Eukaryota; kingdom Metazoa; phylum Chordata; class Mammalia; order Artiodactyla; family Balaenopteridae; genus Balaenoptera; species Balaenoptera acutorostrata. The sequence goes on from NC_080066.1 coordinate 43,456,413, forward strand.
TTCCAATTACCATTTTCTTAATTGTTTTGGGTTTGTTATTGTAGGTCTTTTCCTTCTCTTGTGTTTCTTGCCTAGAGAAGTTCCTTTAGCATTTGTTGTAAAGCTGGTCTGGTGGTGCTGAATTCTCTTAGGTTTGTTTGTCTGTAAAGGTTTTAATTTCTCCGTCGAATCTGAATGACATCCTTGCTGGGTAGAGTAGTCTAGCTTGTAGGTTTTTCCCTTTCATCACTTTAAGTATGTCCTGCCACTCCCTTCTGGTTTGCAGAGTTTCTGCTGAAAGATCAGCTGTTAACCTTATAGGGGTTCCCTTGTATGTTATTTGTTGCTTTTCCCTTGCTGCTTTTAATATTTTTTCTTTGTATTTAATTTTTGATAGTTTGATTAGTATGTGTCTTGGTGTGTTTCTCCTTGGATTTATCCTGTGTGGGACTCTGCACTTCCTGGACTTGATTGACTATTTCCTTTCCCATGTTCGGGAAGTTTTCAACTATAATCTCTTCAAATATTTTCTCAGACCCTTTCTTTTTCTCTTCTTCTTCTGGGACCTCTATAATTCGAATGTTTTTGCATATAATGTTGTCCCAGAGGTCTCTGAGACTGTCCTCAATTCTTCTCATTGTTATTTCTTTATTCTGCTCTGCGATAGTTATTTCCACTATTTTATTCCCCAGGTCACTTGTCTGTTCTTCTGCCTCAGTTATTCTGCTATTGATTCCTTCCAGAGAATTTTTAATTTCAGTTATTGTGCTGTTCATCATTGTCTGTTTGTTCTTTAGTTCTTCTAGGTCCTTGTTAAACATTTCTTGTATTTTCTCCATTCTATTTCCAAAATTTTGGATCATCTTTACTATCATTATTCTGAATTCTTTTTCATGTAGACTGCCTATTTCCTCTTCATTTGTTTGGTCTGGTGGGTTTTTACCTTGCTCCTTCATCTGCAGCATATTTCTCTGTCTTCCCATTTTGCTTAACTTACTGTGTTTGGTGTCTCCTTTTCACAGGCTGCAGGTTCATAGTTCCCATTGTTTTTGGTGTCTGCCCCCAGTGTGTAAGGTTGGTTCAGTGGCTTGTGTAGGCTTCCTGGTGGAGGGGACTGGTGCTTGTGTTCTGGTGGGTGGGGATGGATCTTGTCTTTCTGGTGGGCAGGGCTGCATCCAATGGTGTGTTTTGGGGTGTCTGTGGACTTAGTATGATTTTAGGCAGCCTCTCTGCTAATGGGTGGGGTTGTGTTCCTATCTTGCTAGTTGTTTGGCATAGGGTGTCCAGCACTGGAGCTTGCTGGCCATTGGGTGGAGCTGGGTCTTAGCATTGAGACGGAGTTCTCTGGGAGAGCTCTCGCCAATTGATATTACATGGGGCCAGGTGGTCTCTGGTGGTCCAATATCCTGAACTCCTCTCTCCCACCTCAGAGGCTTAGGCCAGACACCAGGCCAGAGCACCAAGGCCCTGTGCACCACACAGCTCAAAAGAAAAGGGAGGAAAAAAAGAAAGAAAAAAATGAATAAATAAAAATAAAATAAAATAATTAAAATTAAAAAAATAAAAATTATTAAAATAAAAATATTTTTAAGTAATTTTAAAAAAAGAAGAGAGCAACCAAACTAATAAACAAATCCACCAATGATAACAAGAGCTAAAAAGTATACTAAGATAAACATAAAAATCAGAAATAAGTCAGTCGCAGACAGCCAACCCCAAGTCTACAGTTGCTCTGCTGCAGACAGTCTTTGGACTTGAACTGCAACATCAGTCTTCCATGGGTTTCCAGCCTGATGCTCTGCAAATTTTGGACTTGACAGCTTCCCTAATCATGTCAACGAATTCCTTAAAACCAGTCTGTCCATCTGTGTCTCTCCCTCCTTATATGTATATATGTAAGTACCTCCTGTGGATTCTATTTCTCTGGAGAACACTGAATAACTCAGGCACCAGGAGGCTTGTGGAGGCCAATCCAGAGTTGGGAGTGAAGAACAAGGAGTTGAGGAGAGTTTCAAGCAGATGTTTAGAGCAGACACGCCTTTGTTCATGAGGTATACTCTCTAGATTCAGACTTGCTGTAAGGAGATCCGTGGACTGGAAAAAGTAAAGCCAGTTTAGAATCATATCCTGTTATTGAGTAGAGAATGGACCATTTTCTCTCCATTAATGTTGTTCCTTTCACCATGAAGGCCTTTCTTATTTCTCCTCAGGAGAAATCTTCCCAACTTCTGACTAATCCTGGTCTAGAGGTTTCTTGGATCTCTGGAAAGGGCAGGGATACAAAATAAAGACAACCCCTTCTCAGAATCATGTGCATGAGTTCCTATTCATAAGACCACACATTAAGCCTTTTAACCTTATCTGCAAGTGGGGCCCAGCGCAGCCTCACTGAACCATAGTAAAGGATTGAAGAAAGATGCCCAGTGAGGATGTTAACCTTCAAATCCTGTTACCAAACCACAAAATCTACTATGTGCTTGTTTTGATCACCTCCCATTCACCTCATTGGTGAAGGAGGGATCCCCAGTCCTAAATAAATATATTGATTTGGTCAAAAAGTTTGTTCGGGTTTTCCATAAGTTGTTACTAAACGAACTTTTTGGCCAACCCAGTACAACGTCCTACACTGGACCAATGAGATTGGCAGAAGTTTATTAATTACATATACTCACAGCCCAGGGGGCAGAGGACACTGCACCTTGCAGGGCCACATGGGGACGGCACTCAGGAACAGAGTGAACAACCAGGAGCTGTGAGAGGCAGGCTTTGTAGTGACAAGATAGTGATGTGAATGTTGGTTCCAGTGGGAGGATGTGTTGGTTTGTTGAATAACTCCTTGGGTTGGTAGGGAAGTAAGGACCCTGTGGGGCAAAGCTGATGCCGCTGGTAGGGGAATTAGCTGGGTGAGGAACCTTTTCCCGCTGTGTGAGGGGCACATCTGGTGAGGTATTTGGGGCCCTGTGAGGCTCAGAGATGTCAAGGCAATGGCAGCACTTGAAATTTTATGTCTTACAGATTCAGAGCTCTGAATTCATAATGTTTAATCTTGTGATGATCTTATGAACAGTATATTTATAATCAAATGTTTTGGTATGTGTTAAAGGAATTAATATGAGAAACGTAAATATTTGAAATATTCCATAATTTCTTTTTAAAAAAATTCTATCCATATGTCTTTGTCAGCTCGGGCTCCCATAACTAAATTCATAGACTGTGTGGCTTAAAAGATGGAAATTTATTTTCTCACAGTTCAGGAGGCTAGGAGTTTGAGAGCAGGGTGTCAGCATGGTTGGGTCCTGGTGAGAGCTTTCTTCCTGCTTGGCAGATGGCCACCTTCTCACCATGTCCACATGTAGCTGAGACATGGAGAGAGCGAGCTCTCTGGTGTCTCTCCTTATAAGGGCACTAATCCCATCATGAGAGCTCTACCCCCATGGCCTCATGTAAACCTAATCATCTCCCAGTGACTCCATCTCCACCTACTATCATACTGTGGGGCTTAGAGCGTCAACATACGAATTTAGGGAGGACACAGTTCAGTTTCTAGCACCATACAATGCCATATCATTCAGTAATAAAAAGAACAGACTACCCGTACACACAAGCATGTGGGTGAATCTCAAAATCATGATGCTAAATAAAAGAAGCCAGACAGAAGACTATACACCATGTGATTCCATTTATATAACATTCTACAAAAGACAAAAGTGCAGGGACAGAAAGCCGCTCAGTAGTTGCCAAGGGTTGGGTATTGGGGAAGGGGATTTACTGCAAAGGAGCAGGAGGGAATTTTTTTGGAGTGATGGAATGGTTCTATACCTTGACAATGGTCATGGCTACCCCACTGAAGGCATTTATCATAACTTATCTAACTGTACAGTTTAAAAGCATGGATTTTATTGCATGTGAATTATTCCTCAATAAACCCCCCAAAAAGTCACCTTCCACTTGGATAATGCTTTACAGTTAACCATGCCTTTCTCATCCATTACTTTGTTGATTTTCACAACTTGGTAAGGTAGGCAAAGCGATATTATTATCTCCACAGGGTTTGGGGAGGTTGGGGACTTCTGAGCTTGTTCAGCCTGCAGAAGAACTGAATGTTCTGAGTCCTAAACAAGAGTTCTTCCCCCTCTACCCCGAAAATCTGATCAGTCAGTAATGTCAATGACAGGCTCCATCACCTCCTCTGGGTTGTGCTCTGTGATACATGCTTTCCATTCATTCATTTTATTTTCTTCTCACAAATAAGCTCTAAGGAAGTGTCATGATCCCACTTTACAGGTTAGAAGAGAGAAGAGTAAATTAATTGTTCTGAGGCAAGACAGTAACGACGTCATGATTTGAACCCACGTCTGAATGGGTGGGTAAACCTGTGCTTTTCACCACTAAGTCCCACACTTCTCAAAACAAATTTAGTTCCAAATAAGAGCCCAAAACACAAAAATCTAGAACAATCCAGGGAAATAATTATGAGCACCTTCAAATGGGGAAGGCTAGCAAGACAGTGCTAAGCAGTCTTTTAGGTATCTATTTTAGTCCATCAGTCTAAAATTTTTCAAACTCTCCAGACACTTCCTGAAAGACTCTGCATCCAGCAAATTAACCATCTTTCTTAATGCCCCATCCACCTCGCCTAGACTTTCTCTTCTGCTCAGAGCACATTCCTGAGTTGACTGCAAGTTGATCAGCAAAAGGCGAGAATGCAGGGCAGGACCAAGAGGTGCTTAGCATCGGCAGAGTGCCCTGAAAGTGGATGTTGGTGGTCCTTCTGCAACTGCTGCGAATAACCCCAGAGCCCAGGATGCAGCCTCTCACTGCCCCTCCCAACAGGGGCCATCTGTAAGCATCTTTCCAATGGAAGAAGCAGGTCATGATTTGAGAAGAGACCAGATCTTTTCTTTGCTTTTGTCATCTGGGTGACTGTAAACTTTACAGACATCTCCATGGCACCCCAAGACCTGAACATGAAGCAAGAAGATTCTGTTTTGCAGATGGAGGATCTGGGGCAGAAGAGGGAGAACATTCTGCCTGGTTCCTTGCAGCAGGAGGAAAGAAAAACTTTTCCAAGTGCCTTTTGTGTGCCAGGAACTGTGCTATGAATTTCATGCACTATACTATTAATAGTTCACAACTGTGGAACACTTCCTATATGTCAGGAACACTTTCTGTATATCCATATGTCTATGGGACACTTTGTATGTGTCACTTTTATATACATCATCTTATTTAATCCACTCAACAACCTTATTTGATAAGTACCATTACCGCCTCCACAATTGAAGTTTATAACATTTGAGTGACTTGCTGAAGGTCACACAGCTACCACAGGACAGAGAGGGATTTCAAACCCAGGGATGCCAGCCCCAAAGTCCCAATTCTTTGCATCACACCACCTCACCTACCATGCTTGACCCACAGTCCAGTGTTTCTATTTCCTGAGCCCCATCTAACACGAGAGCAGAAGCTGGTATTTTAAAGGAATTCGTATTTTTCACTACTCTTTTCCCTAGAAACAACCCTGTATATCAACTAATATTCCACATTTTCTGAGCTTCAACTTCATCCCAGGCACTGTGCTAGATGCCGCCACATTATGTTACATGAGAGATGATATAGAATTTTGGGAACAGCCAACACATGACCCCACACTTAGCAGACATGCCTAATTAATCAGGACACTCGTTCTGGGTGAGTCTAAATGCAGCCTCAGAGTCTTTCCCAACACAGAGGTGCAAGGAACTGCTGAAATCAACCAGCATCAGCGCACACTAGATGAAGCCTATTGGCCCTTCCTGCTGCAGAATTCCACCGGCAGAAATGACAGTGACATGGCCACAAGGAATAATGGGATGGAATCTTTTGAGCAGAAGTTCTGAGATCAAAGCCTTGTTCTACTCAAAGTCTTGTTCACTAGCTGGGCACCAGCAAGTAAATTAAACTCTCTGAGCCTGATTGTCTTCTTCATCCAAAATGGTGATGATAATCAGATCTCACCTATGTCACAGGATGGTTGGATGCAGAATTGTTGGTGACAGTGAGAAGCAAGAGACCATAAGACCAAAAGCCTGGAGTAAGGGTACTGGCAAGAGACAAGAAAATGAGACAACACAGAATATAGATTTTTGCCTGGGAAATAGCCTAAGATTTTCTACAAAGGGGTTGTGTTGTGGGTGGGTGACTTCAAGGTCTTAATGCCCTGTGTTACACCACAGGGTTTATTATGAGTAATGGTGTTGGCTTCATGAGTAAGTGATGGGGCTAAGCCATGGCCCTAGAGCTACCCAAGCAGGACAGCATGGCGGAAACAGGCAGGCTGGGGAGCTCCTGGCATGATCACACACCAGTTGTGTGATCTTGGGCAAGTCCTTTAACCTCCCTGAGGATCGGTTCCATCCCCTGAGAAATGAAGACAATGATCTGCTTCATGGTAAAGATGAAACAAGATAGTTCCAGACACATAGTGGGCAATTTCCCATCATGGTACAAGGAGGAGCTGACGGCAGGCTCTGCACGTATCTTTTGCACTGAGATCACGAAACATGGCAGCTGGCACAAAGTAGGTGCTCATCAGCATTTATGGGTTAGTTGTTTGGTTGATTGGGTACCACTTAGGAAGTCACTGAAAGGCTTTAAGCAGAGGAAGAACATGATGGGATTTAAAATTTTGAGGACATCACTCTATCTTTGCTTTGGGGAGAAGTGGGTAGGGGGACAGGCATGGGAGCAGGAAGTCCACTTTGTTGCCCTCCTCCATGACAGAGACCATGTGGACAGGAGGTCTGGATTCAGTGGAAGAACAGGGTCCTGAGCAAGTGGAAGGGCTGGAGACTGGGACGTTCAGAACTAAGATTTCTGATGAGGTGCTTTTTCTGGTGGTGACAAGATGCAGGGCGTCAGCAAGGCGGGGGTGGCTAAGATGCCATGTGATAAAAGGCTGGTGATGATTGGAAGCTGGAGAAATTGAGAAGCCGGAATGTGGATGTGTCACTCTTCATGGACAGTGTCTTATTTCCTTCTCGAAGCAAAGCTGCTGTGTCGGCACGATTGCCCTCCTTTAACAGATGATGAAGGAGAGACTTGAAACATTCACAAGCATATACTAAACTGGGGGGATGTGGGAATTCAGGCACTTGTTTATAGACTCAATAACTGCAAAGGATTTATGGTTTGTGAAAAACTTGCACTGTGGAAAAGATAATAAATTGAAGACATTATTGTGTGGGACTGTGCTGATTTTTGTTGATAACACTCCACTAAGAACACTGTATGTTTTCTGGAGAGCTGTGGAAGCTGTCTTCTTGCTTAACTGCAATATAAGAAATAGTGATGTTTTGGAAATAAGTTGTCAACAAATTTCTTTCTATTTTATGTTGTTTGTCATATTTTTATGTAGTTTGAAATGTTTAAATGTTCTAATATCAAGATTAACAAATATAAATTGTTAAGGTTAAGTGACAGGCCAAGGACAGGAAAGTCACAGAGCCGGGCTTCTACCCAGAGAGGTCTGACTTTACAATGACCATGGTCTTTCTCCTGTTTGTCATTGACGTAGCTGTGATCTGCGCCCCGTCAAGCCTCACCACGCCCGGATAACGTCTGTCTTCCTCCGATTTTCTGCTTCAGTGCCTGCGCTAAGGATGCCTCATGGGCTGGAAGGAAAGGAAGGGAAGCTGCAAAAATACCAAGATGCAAATTCACAAGAAAAACAAGTGAGGGCTACAGCCCAGGAGGCTTTTGCCCTTGGCCACCCAGAGAAGAAGGCTATCCTGCCCCTCCCAAATACAAGGGTGTGCCCTCTCTACGTGTCACCAGCTGCTGCAAAGCAAAGCATTGGGTGTCGCTAAAGCATCAATCATTCTCCAAATACAGCATTAAATGGTGTATCTGGGCCATAAATACTGTACAAGCACTTTGCAAAAGGGTCCATTTTTGTCACCGTTTCATTCCTTTTATACATCATTATTTATTCTGACCATTTAGAGCCAACTGTTTGAGAAACAGAAGCACAGCCCACAGCTAGCAGCAGCCCCTCTTGCGTGGTATGTTTCTCAGAAGATTTCACAGGGTGACAGTGGGATGATGGGGGCAGATGTTTATCATCCTCAGATCCGCTCACACTCCTGCCTGGTCAACTTGTGCCCAAGTGGACTTAACAGGCTTCATGTGAGCATCTCTGTGGCCATTGGGCACCTGGCTCTGAACCAGGGATGTAAAGCTTCATGATAGAAGGGAAAGCAATTACTCTCTTAGATGGCCAGCTTTGCCTGGAGACGGCATTGTAACACTCACCCAACTTTGCTGGCTAGAGGCCCCAACACCAGAGAAATTGTGTCCATTGTCTTTCATGTAAACAGAATGCTGGCTGTCCCGAGCTCCACCACGGAACTGCCAGTGTAACCTAGCTGAAAGGTAGAGAGGTTTCAGAGGTACAGCCTAGTTCAGGGAGGAGTCGCTGGGAGGAGGCCAATTTCTCAAATGACTCAATTAGCATCGAAATTCCAGGTTTGGTTTCTCCACATCTTAATGTAGGGGAGTTCTGGTAAAAGTGGATTAGCATGTGGCAGAATGATCTTCCTACTAAAACAACTGGAGGAATAAAAGATATTTAAAATACCTGTTTGAAGGCATCAGAGAGCTGCCAAGGAAGCAGGGACTTGAGGGACCAAGAGCCCACAGTGAAGAGAAGTGCAGGGTGAGCCATCATTTGAGAGCCCTTCTCCCACTGCAGCATTTGCCAACTCCAGGGCAGTGACTGGTAGGGGAAAGGCTGAACAAAATGTAGGCACCTTAAGGGCTTCAAAGGAGTAAAGTTGGAGTTCAGAGCCCACCAAGCAGCACGGGCTTGGAAGAGCAGCCTTTCAGTTGAGAATTCCAAATGGTTCCCTGCAAGGAGTGGGGTGAACAGGATACAGACCAGGGTCCCAGAGACTAAAGGCCACATTCAAATCAGCCCAGCCCCCAAGCACTCCATGCAGCCACTACCAGCCAACTGGAGCTGGCACACGAGGTGGAGGCCTGTGTGCCCTGTGAAGCACTCAGGCTTTGGAATTAGAAAGACCTGGAAGCTCTGTCACAGACCATTGTATTTCTAGGTTCCTTAACCATTCTGCCCTTCAGTACCCTCCTCTTAACACAGAGGCTGATTCATTAAAAAGAATGAAATAATGCCATGTGCAGCAACATGCATGGACCTGGAGATTATCATACTAAGTGAAGTAAGTCAGACGGAGAAAGACAAATATCATATGATATCGCTTATATGTGGAATCTAAAAAAGAATGATACAAATGAATTTATTTACAAACCAGAAACAGACTCACAGACTTAGAGCACCAACTTATGGTTACCAGGGGGGAAGAGTGGGGGGAAGGGAGAGATTGGGAGTGTAAGATTGACATGCACACGCTGCTATATTTAAAATAGATAACCAACAAGGACCTACTGTATAGCACAGGGAACTCTGCTCAGTATTCTGTAATAAGTGAAATGGGAAAAGAATTTGAAAAAGAATAGATACATATAGATGTATAACTGAATCTCTTTGTCGTACACCTGAAACTAACACAACATTGTAGATCAACTATACTCCAATATAAAATTTTTAAAATTTATAAAAATAAAATAACAGAGTCTGGCTGAGGCAACACTGGAGAAGTGCCTAGTACCTCGCCAAGAACATACTCAGAGCTTGGGAAACAGAAGCAGCTGGCGAGGGGGGAGGAGCAGTGCGCTGGGAGGAGACAGGACACCTGGACCAGTCCCAGCCCCGCTAGTGCCTGGCTGTGTGATGTTGGGTAAGTCAATTAGCATCTCTGAGTCTCAGTTTTCTCACTCATTCATAAGAGGTTGGATTACAACTTCAAGGACCACCCGTGACTTTAAATTCTCTGTTTCATCTTGCAAATGGGGGGGCAGTGGAGGGAGAGAGAAAGAAGATAGCTATACAGATAGATATAGAGATAGTTATATGAATGTATATACACACATAAATATATATATGTACACATAGACATGTATACAAATAAATATAAATCTTTATATGAAGGCAGATGTTTACACATTTTTGTGTATACACTATATATATGCATTATTTTAGATTTTTATGTATTCTCAAAAACACTTTCATTAAGGACTTCTCTTATCCGAAGACCTCCAGCAGACGTCACATGGCATGGGGGGTGGGGGCGTGCAGGGAGACATATCTGCCTGCACCTGAGTACCAGGTACAGAGCTCAGGACCCCCCAGATCATCCCACTCCAGGTACAAAATCATCCCTCTACATCAGAGCTGTCTCCTGCCTCAGGCTACTGAGGGCTCAGAGTCAGTGCAAGAGGAGATAAAGTTGATAGAAAAATGCTACGAGTCTCCCCTGACTTTAGCACCAAAAAGCATTACACTTGAACCCGTAGCTTCTCTGTTAGGAAGCTAGAATTCCCAGGGGCTCTTACTGAGACTGGACTTGTGTAGGTGCAGGGGCCACAAGGAAGTGTCTGGAGATTGTGCTGAGTTCCGCAGGCCCCTGAGGTTAGAGTTGGCCGGGGGCCAAGAGGAGGGATGACATCGTCCCCAGCGCAGCCCTTTAGGGAAACATGCTGAGAGAAGGTGGGAGGTGTTGCCTAGCGAAGGGCGAGTCGGGGACTCGGGGAGTAGAGGGCAGCCAGGATGAGCTCACCCAGGATCCCAGCTTCCTTCATGGAGTTCTGGCAGAGAAACTGAACATTTTCCTCCAACAGAACTATGTAATGGCTTCATTGCTACTGGCAGATTCAGCATCAGCGTATTGATTAAAAGTGTAGACTCTTGAGCTAGACTGCCTGGATTTGAATCCCAGCTCTGCCACTTTTACCTGTGTGACCTTGGGCAAGTCACTTGACCTCTCTGTGCTTCAGTTTCTTCATCTGTAAAGTAAAGATGCAAATAGTATAGGCTTCATAGAGTTATTGAGGACTAAACTAGTGATAAGAACACTCGGCCCTTAGTAAGATCTATACAAGTATGAATTATTATTATAAGGGTCCTGTTTAGAGTTGCTACAGTGCCCTTGATGTAGACAAATGTATCTCTTCTGGCTGATGACTTACAGTTTCTCCCTTGACTCCTGGGCATACCATGGTAAAACTTCAGCCTTTTTCTTCTCACTCCTCTGGGTGACTGCCCCTTATCAGTTTTTTCTCTCTCTCCCTGATCCACACAGGAAATGATTCGTATTTGCCCTCAGTCAGTGGGGGTAGAATCACTTCCCAAAGGCAGCCCTCTGTTCACTGAGCCACCTGCTGACAGCTCCAGCCACAGCCTTTCACTCTGTAGATTCCCAAATTTGAGATAGATGTCAGTCCACTGCGGTTTTCAAGAACCAGGGGATGCACGCTGAGATCTTTGAGAATTCCCACTAGCATCCCTCTCAATAGATTTAGGATCAGAAAGTATCCCCTGCTCCTCCACCATCAAGGGTAAAAATCACTGCCCAGCTCTTTCCAAAGAAATGCTCCAATTTCCAATCACCCACCTCTCCACCTTTCCAACTTCTCATGTCCTGACTTTATGCCCCTTTTGATGCTCTCCAGTGGGTATGGGTTTAAGGCTCCAAAACCAGTTTCCAATCACATCCTTTGTCAGTCCACTACCATCTCACTTTGCAATATGGAAATAGTTGGCCTTTATTTTCTTAACTGAACTTCAGCTGAAAAGGAGTCGAGTCCCATTTTAAGATCCTTTTGAGAGAAAGAGTGTTCATGAGCAAAAAGCACTCACTTAGTGTAAATACTTAAAGGAAAATGGCCTGGGAACCTCGCTGGGTGGCCAGAATGACTCCCAGGGTTTAGGGTGGAAGGAAGGCGGATATTTCCTCCTTAGTGTGAGGCCATTTCCTTGCCAGCAGAAGCAGGCTGCAAGGGGCATTGAAGCTAAGGCTAAATCTGCACAGGAATGTTTTCCACCAGCTGCCTGCCTGCTCACTTCCCTTAGAGGCTGAGTTCATTATCCTCTTAAAAGCCTGTTTTCTCATGCAGAGGAGCTTAGCTGACCGGAGAGTCTGGTTCTTTAGTCACGGCCTGTTGCTTTCATAAGAACTTACTTGAACAGACCACTGCTCAAGCCCAAGGCAGCTCCCACCCCTGTGCGCCTGTGCGGGGATGGGGGGTGGGGGGATGGGGGGGCGTGGCCACGTGGCTGTTCGCTGTTCTCAGTTCTTCTGGGTCCAGCTGCCTTTCCAGAGGGGCCTGAGTATCAGGCATCCTAGGTTCAAATTCTGGCCTTCCTACCTGCCAGCACTGAGACCTCCAGCAAGTTATGCAGCTTCCATAGACCTCAGTTTCCCGCCCTGCGCCTTCCTTAGAGGCTCTGGTGTGTATGTGATATGATACTGTACACAAAGCATAGAGCAGAGTGCCTGAGACACAGTCGGGTCTGAGACACTGTGTTCCCTTTCCTCTGCGGTATGCTGTAATCCAAGAGTTCTTATATCGCTGTTCATGCCACAGGTCTTAACACCATGCTTATGCCAGTAACAACAACAAGTAAAAATATTGTCCTACAGCAGAATAATACTCACCAATAACCGTTCTCATCTGCATTTGTAAGGACATGAATTAGGTACTGACAGGGTTACAGAGAGGACTAGACCAACAACCTTTTCATTTCACAAATGAAGACACTCAGGGGACGGAGAGAAAATGCACAGTTTAGTCCACAGAGGCACTTTTTTTTTAAGATTTTTTTTTTTTTTTTTGATGTGAACCATTTTTAAAGTCTTCATTGAATTTGTTACAATAGTGCTCCTGCTTTATGTTTTGGTTTTTTTGGCCGTGAGGCATGTGGGATCTTAGCTCCCCGACCAGGGATCGAACCCTCACCCCCTGCATTGGAAGGCGAAGTCTTAATCACTGAACCACCGGGGAAGTCCCCATAAAGGCACTTAATTGAAGATCTGGCCCAGAAGTTAGGCTTCCTGCCTAACTTGGGACTGGGCATCTGATCACCTTATTTCTGGGAATAGCCAGGCGTAGCCTGATCAACTCCAGCTAGAAGGAAGGGGCAGTGTGGAAGGAACCAGAACCAGATTAACAAGGTAGAAAAGGGCAGCCATGGAAGAGACAGACAGAGCCAGATATGACAATAACAGAAGACTTCTCATCATTACCAAGCATTTCCTTTCTGCCCACTCTAAGCTACGTGTATCATGTATATGATCATTTTTAATGCTAAACAATTCTATAAGATTACTATCGCCATTCTCATCTCAACATGGGAAATTGGAGATTCTTGGAGATGAAGTAACTTGATCTACAACCTACAACGGGAAAATAGTGGAGCCAGGATTTGAACGCAGGTCTATCTCTTTCCCAGTTGTAGGCATCCAGAGTTCAACCTGGCAGCAGCATATCCGAAGCACCCAGAAACCATCTGTCCAGACAAGTTCATGATATTGAGTGTCCAGGATGAAGTCACAAGGATATCTCCATAGGATGGTACACCGCAGAATGTGTTCATTCATTCTTTCACTCTTTGTCTTTCTTCCATTATTGAATAAGCACTAACCCATGTTCCAGCTAATACTGAGAAACTCCATCCAGGATCTTTGCTCTCCTGTCCTTGAGAACATCCCATCCCCACTTCATCCCCTGAAAGTCATGGAAATGTCCAAAACACCCAGGTGAAAGCTTGTGGGGTTTGTTATGGGTTAAATTGTTTCCTCTTTAAAAAATGATGTATCAAAATTATAACCCCCAGTAACTCAGAATATGACCTTATTTGGAAATATGGTCTTTGCAGATTTAACCAAGTTAAGATGAGGTCATTAGGGTGGATCCTAATCCAACATGACCTATGATAAACCATAATGGAAAAGAATATTTTAAAAAAAGAATGTATATATATGTATAACTCAATCACTTTGCTGTACAGCAGAAATTAACACAACATTGTAAATCAACTATACTCCAATTTAAAAAGTTTAAAAAAATAAAAAAAAATTTTTAAAGGGGGAAATTTGGACACAGACACATACAGAGGGAAGATGAAGTGAAGAGACACAAGGAGAATGTCCTGTGAATACGGAGGATTGGAATGATGCATTTACAAGCCAGAGGGCGACAAAACTTGCCAGAAAACCACCAGAAATTAGGAAGAGACAAGGAAGTATTTCCCCACAGGTGTCAGAATGGCCATGACCCTGAGACACCTTGATTTCAGACCTCTACCCTCCAGAACCGTGAAACAATCCATTTCTTTTCCATAAGCCACCCAATTTGTGGTACTTTGTTACAGCAGCCCTAGCAAAATACAGGGATACCCACATACCACATGCTCAGCCCTCAAATCCTCCCCGTCAAGCTCAGAAGCATCTATGCCTATTGCCCTAAGAGCTCCCAAATGCTCTTTGGCAATAAAGCTGGCCTGACCCTCCATGTCTCATTCATTCATTCATTCCTTTACATTTTCCAAGTACCAATTTTATGCCAGGTATTATTCTGGTTGATGGGGTCACAAACACACAATCACAAAAAACCTACCTCTGCCATCAAGGAGTTCATATCTGAGGGAGAGAAACATACTCAGAAATTCAGGCAGGCAGCTCAAAGCATCCTTCACAAAGAGGGTGTCCAGGTGGAGGCTATAGAGAGGGAGGGCTTAGTAGCCAGACTGGCCTGCCTTCTTAGAAAGCTGGGATGTTAGGCACAGTACCCAATTCAAACAGAGGCCCAGCTGGCAGAACAGGAGTGGGTCTAGAACCCAAATGAGAGCCAGTGCTTCAGGAAGACGGGGCTGCTAAAAATCCTCCTACTTAAAGATTGTTCTAGAGGCCAGAGCAGGGCTGACCCTACAGTGGGGAGGCACACGGCATCACCATTACTGTGAGAACCAGACAAAGTGCAACTGACCCCTCGTCCCTTAACACCCCAGGCTGCCTGGAACCCTCACCTGCAGTGGGTACATGGCACTGTCCTCCTGGCTAAAGAAAGGCACAGATTTGGAAGAAACTTGGCAAAGGTATCTCAAATTTGTCAACCATCCTAAAAATTTACCATGTTACCAATAAACAGTTGCAAAGCCGAGAGGAACGTTTCTAAGCTTTCAGTTATAAAAAGCCAACTTGATCAACCACGCTAGAAGGAAGACTGCATCATCTTTACATTTGATTTTTAAAGGCTCTCTATAAATATATTACAAAATCTTTGTCATGTGAAAAGGAAATCAAAGAATCCACAGCCCAAAACCTGTAGGGAAAAAAAGTATGATAAAGAGTGGGCAGGTAATTGAATTAAAAAATATATCATGTTCCCTTTCTAGATTGTGTGATGTCTGAACTATTTGGCAGCTTTTGTTTTTTTAATTAATAGACCTTTTTTTGGGGGGGGGGGGTTTAGGTCCACAGAAAAATTGAACAGAAAGCACAGAGAGCTCCCCCTCACACACTCCCACCTCCAGTTTATCTGGCAGCTTTTTAAAATTTGTAATCTGTTGTGATTTCTCATCCTAAAGAAAAATCTACTCTGTGTCTAATTTCATGTCTGTTGTTTTTGTTCTTTTTCTTTAAGAGTGCCTTCACAGTCTCGCAAGCTTCAAGCCCCACAAAACCCAGACCCCTTCCTGTCCCCTCTTAAGTCTGTTTTATTCTCACTGCAATGCCACAAGGTGGGCATATCAGAGCAAAACTGGGAACTGAGCTACAGGGAGGGTGAACAATGAGCCCTGGAGGCACAGAATGAATCACTGGGACCCAGAACTAGCACCCAGATTCTTCTAGACAGAGCCCTGCCATCAGTCCTCTCCTGCTGAGTGCCGAGCCCAGCTCACCTCTGCAGGCAGGTGGGCAACTTCACCTTCTCATCTGGGAACAGGGACCATAATAGCAACAGGCTTGTGATCCCTTAGCCACACACCTGAAATTCAAGAATCTCAAAAAACCAAAAGTTTTTCCAAACTCAACAGCAGCAGAATCTGACTTGAATGGATCAGAGGTTATGGCTTATCCTCATTGACCCAGTTTTGTGTGAATATTTATACGTTTTGCTGTTTGATTTCAAATGCTGCCCCTGAACCCACAGGGCTGTTATGTCATACACAAGACAAGCACTGTAGTTGCTTTTCTCAAGTCTGCAGAGCTCTGAATTCTGAAATACGTCTGGCCCCAGGGGCTTTGATAAGGGCTTCTAAACCTGAATCTGCTTCACGGGGTGGTGGTAAGGATGGAAATTGGTAAATCATAGAACAGTCTTGCAGAAGTATATGACGTTCATCAGATGTAGGTGGTAGTGGAAATTGTAACTGTGACCATCAGTACCATTACTGCCCTCGGAGCAGACAAGAAAGAAGGGAGAATCCTCAGTTCAATCTGAGTAACGTGTCCTCTTAAAACGTTACTTGAGAGCTGAGCTTGACACCTGGATACTGACACCAACTCTATGCCCGTTTGGAGTACACTCACTCCAGGCCCTCGGAGCTCTTTCACACACCTGGATTCTGATGAAGCCTGGTACCTGCAAGGGTAGCGGAACCTGAGGTCCATTCCCAGGGCCCCACTGGTTAACCAGGCTACCCCAAAGATCTCTGGGGCCCCACTCCCCTTCTCTAAAAGATGGGGGATGATAGCTAATTGTGGTCTGTGTTATAGGCTGAATTGTGTCCCCCCCCAAAAAAATTCATATGTTGACATTATCTCAGAATATGACCCTATTGGGACATAAGATCTTTATGGAGGCCATCTTGTTAAAATGAGGTCATGATGGTTGAAATAAACCTAATATGACTGGTGTCCTTATAACAAGAGGAAATTTGGACACAAAGACACAATGTGAAGAGACACAGGGAGGCCACCTACAGGCCAAGGAGAGACCTGGGACAGATCCCTCCCTCCCAGCTTCCAAAGGAACCAATCCTGAAGACACCTTGGTTTGGACTTCTGGCCTCTAGAACTGTGAGAAATGGGGGAAGGGCAAAGGACAAACATCAGAAAGAGCAGATAAAGTCTAAATCACAGAGAAAAATAGAATGAAGGACACACGCAGATAGGGAACTCATACTGGATCCACGGTCATAGGCTCTTCAGCCAAAGCCCTCTGCTGGGGTGGGCTCACAAAACACATTTTGAAAATACATCCCATATCAGGATCTCCAGGGCTGGCAGGATAAGGCAAATACACTCAGGTGCATCTCTCTGAGCACATCCCACTGTGTTCCTTTTTGAGCATAATTCCACAGGTCTTAAAAACACCATGCCAAACACCCAAGTCCTAACCTCCTTGCTCACCAGGGAAAGGAAAGGTCAATTTATCACACACACACACACACACACACACACACTTTTTTAGAGTAGATCTGACTTACTGGATCTTGGGGGATTGGAATGTCTTTTGTTGGTGGAGAGACAGGCTTGCTCAGAAGCAGCAAAGGGTCTACAAGGCCAGGAGCTGTAAAACCCTTAAGCCAGGTCATCTTTGACTTCACAAGAGCTGTCTGGAATGAACTAGAAGAGCATCTCCACCCAAGGTCCCCAAAAAGAACTCATTCTCTACAGTGTCCCCACTGGTGATCAATGCAAACTCTCGGTGCTCAGGGCCGCAACTGATTAGTTCAGAGGTAATGCATAGAATAACTAAATCCTCTCAGAAGAGGAAATTGCCTTTTTTTTAAAAGATGACACCTTTGCCTCCCAAGAGCCCCATCTGCGTCTGGAGCTCCCTCTTCCCGGACACCAAGATTCAGCCTATTTGTCAGCAGCTGAAGCACACGTCTGAACTTCTAAGAATGCCCCCCTACCTTTCTCTGTGACAGGGACAGAGAGTGAGACATTAGATACCATTATCTAGATTTATTTATGTAAAATCATCACCCACCCTGGGCCAATCAATAAAGCCTGCCAGCAAAGTAGAATGTACTAATTTGCAGCCCCGGACCAGTTCAGCGCTGCTTTCAGGTTTGCCTGCCTGAGCTCCACTTCCCAGCCTGGAACGCCAGACCCTCCAGTGAGCACGCAAAGCTTTCTTTTCCATTAAACAAAGATCAAAGAACAAAGATTACAAATGGCAAGAAATTCCCAGGGAACATACCCATGTCAGCACTCCGAGCGCCAGGCGTGTTGGCAGGAGCTGTAATCCTGCCCCAGGTGCTCAGAGCCACCTTGGCCCCCAAGGCCCAGCTCACCGATGTGCTTCCTGGGCCGTGTAATAGGCTCTGCGATTCAAGCGTCCATGCACGCATCTTCAGGGGCCTTCTGGACGCCCGCCAGGCCGTTTAGTCTCTGTTCTTGATTTCAAAGGTGGCTCCAGGTTGCCTATCCCAGCAAAGATGGACAGGGAATGTCAGCAACTGCCCACTCACGTACTTTCACACCAGTTGAGACAGAGTTCCTTCCCCTCACCCTGCAAGGTGCATGGTGACAGATTCCCACAGAGCACATCGCCTGAGCACCAAGTTGGATGTGAGCTGGGCTGGCGCTGTTATGTTCTTTACCTGAGACCACATTTGCTCAGGAAGACATTTCCCACAGCCAAGTGTCTGCTTGGCTGAGGGAAGACACCATGACAGGGCAGGTGCCCATCTAGTAGAGGCAAACAGTCTGCCAGGCACGGGCCTGCTGGGGTAGGGAGTCGGTGACAATTAGCTGCTTACAGCTGGGACACCAAAAGATTCAGCTGTTCCTCCATGTAAACTTGGATGGTCCCCTGAGAAGCAGAAGGAACAGAGCAAAACCACCAGAGCCAACAAATAGTTGCTGGATGAATGAAAGACCCTTTAGTGTAAGTAGGCCAGGACTCCATGCTTCCCTGCTAACTATTCAAGTGTAGGACACGCTGCCCCATTTCACGCAAAATTTAGCAGAATACATCAGGAAAGCGGGTCCTACGACACGAAGCTCCTGTTGCAGTAGTGGAAGGTTTAACGTGGTCACTAAGGTTTAGTTTACCTTAACTTACCTCTGAGTGCTACAGAGCAACCCCTCCTACTGCAGGTCAACCCCTGCTCCCTGCCTCGAACACTGAACTACCCCACCTTGTGCACATCTTAGAACAGGTGTGCCGGCTCTATGCCTGCTCAGCTAGGCTGAACTACATTTCCCAGAATTCCCTTTTCTTGTGTGTTTCCTGTTAGCATGGGCTCCAAGAAAGAGTCTCTCGGGAGAGTTGCAAGACAGAAGGGAAGTGGCAGCTATTTTGTAGCACAGAGGTTGTTGCTGACCAGCTGACTCACCTCTTTGATGTGAAGCAGCAGCTGGTCTTGTCATTGCTCTCTTCTCCCCCTGAATTTTCCTTCCCTGTCTCTGACTCCTGGGCCGGGGATATGTGTGTCCAGCTCCATGAGGAAGGGCTCTGGCTCCTGCAGGATATCCTTATCACCAAGGTCAGAGGCAATAAGAACAGATGTGGAGTTCAGTTCATCCTTATGGGATTCTAGCTTATGCACATGGGGTTCCAGCCTGCTTGTGATCTCCCCTTCCTGACCACTTCCCTGGGGGCTTCAAGTTCTAGCACTGGACTGAGACAGCCTTGCAGAGATGGCCTATCCAGTGTCTTTAATAACATAAGCCAAGTCCCTGTAGAACATGAATTATCTGTTTATTCTGATTCTTGAGATGAACCCCACCCAATACAACAAGTAAGGGACTTTAGAGGCAAAATCCCTTTTAAAAAAGGGGTAGGTGGAGAGGCTCACGCAAGATATAAAAATCAGCCAGCACAGATTATGGCATATAGTCAAAACTCAGTAAATATCAGCCAATTTTAAATGGACAGGGTTTTTGTGAAGATGAGAGAAATCATGTTTGTGAAAATGTTTTGAGAACTACGAAATACTATTCAAATGCCAGTTTTTTTTTTCTTTGCTACTTTAGAACTATTATCTAGTTTTGTTATTTTTTTTTAACATCTTTATTGGAGTATAATTGCTTTACAATGCTGTGTTAGTTTCTGCTTTATAAAAAAGTGAATCAGCTATAACATATACATATATCCCTATATCCCCTCCCTCTTGCATCTCCCTCCCACCCTCCCTATCCCACCCCTCTAGGTGGTCACAAAGCACCGAGATGATCTCCCTGTGCTATGCGGCTGCTTCCCACTAGCTTTCTATTTTACATTTGATAGTGTATATATGTCCATGCCACTCTCTCACTTCGTCCCAGCTTACCCTTCCCCCTCCCCGTGTCCTCAAGTCCATTCTCTACGTCTGCATCCTTATTCCTGTCCTGCCCCTAGGTTCTTCAGAATTTTTTTTTTTTTTTTTTTTTTTTTAGATTCCAGATATATGTGTTAGCATACGGTATTTGTTTTTCTCTTTCTGACTTACTCACTCTGTATCCGGTTTTCATTATTTCTACACTTAGTGATGTTACTTATATTATCAGTAATATGGACAAAGTCTCTTGATGTATCTGAGGAGACAAGTTCTAATTCTTTCAGATTAGTGACATGTCATTTGGAAAACGTATTTCTGTACCAAATGCCACCTTCTGTGAACTCCACCTATGTGCTCTGTTCTGCTTGTGCTGAAGGCTCACACATGTTCCCAGACCAATCTCAGCATGGGCAGGGTATGCACAGCTGCCCGCTGTCTACTTCTCCTTCCCCCAGTGGGACATGAAATGAAGTCCTGTTTCCCGGACTGGCATCCAATGGCCAGATCCCACTGTTGGGCTCCTACTCTATGAACCAAATAGTCTTGTTTCCAAACACACTTGATAGCTAGTGTCCTGGGAGACCTGTGGAACCAGCCACACTCTTTCTTCTCTCCAACACGGGATAAACCCACCTTCTCCAACCCAGTCCCTTCCGTTTCATTCTTGGCCTGTTATTCTACTTCCAACAAATACTCCTAATTGGGCTGGGGTCCTGGGGCCATCCTCCCCAACCCACGAGGCCTGACATTTTGTTGTCTTCTTACGGTGACTCTCCTGGAATGACTGCTATTTCCCACTAGGCTCTAGAGGATTCCACTGCTGTCTTTGCAGCCACAGGATGGAATGACCTGGCACAGTCCAATTCTAGAATTAGGAATGAGACCACTCTGCCCCTTGGGGATTGTGACCGGTCCATTCAGGTGCCTTCTCCAACGCAGCCCAAGAGGCCAGGTTAGTCCTCTCTAGTTAACCTCCCTCCACTCGGCCGCAACTAGCAGATGGAGCCATAATGCCTTAGACCCCAAGTTTACCTCCGTTACCTTAGTTTTAGTCTCCCAACCTAGAAAGACACCGGAGGTAGCCCCAGGGAGGTGTCTGTGCTGCAGGAAAAACATTCAGTGATTGGATCCTGATTCAAACCAACCAACCACAAAGGACATATTTAAAACAATCAGGGAAATGTTAATATGGGTAGTGTATTAGGTGGTATGAAGGGAACCATTGTTAATTGTTTTGGGTGTGATAATTACAAGGCAGTTTTTTAAAAGTCCTTAACAGTGAGAGATTTATGTTGAACTACTTACAGGTGAAATGATATGGGATTTGTTTTAAAATAATGCAGAAGAAAATAAATGGGGGAAAGAGATTAAAACAAGATGGGCAAAATGGTGATAATTGTTAAATCTGGGTAAGGGTGTGTGGAGTTCAAAAAACTATCCCCTCTATAGCAGAAATTAACACAACATTGTAAATCAACTATACTTCAACTTAAAAAATTTTTTTAACTATCCTCTCTATATTTTGTACCGATCGAAATTTTCCATGTTAATTTTTGTTGTTGTTGTTGTTGAAAACATACAGAGACTTTCTACCTACAGCTGAGTTTCTACCCTATCAGTGCTCGTGAGGACCCCAACTCCAGTCAGGGAATAGGAATCCAAAATGGACAGAGAAAATCTGGGTTTTCTCCCAGAAAAATGGCACCAGGAATGAATGAACACAGAATTCTGGAGTTCTATTTTAAGCTTACTCTCCCTGGATTCTAAAAGCTGCAATTTATTGACCAACTTTTAGTGGCTACGTCCAAGACTATCAGACTCTAAGCGGAAGTAAAAGCTAGAAATAAGAATGCACAAAGCAGTTCAGATTTTTTTTAACAAATTTACTTTTAGTATGTCTTGAAATATATGTGTAATATCATAAATGTATTTACAATGAAAGAGTAATTACTGTTTGAGGAAGCAATGAAACATACTATCAAGTTCAAGTTGCCCTCAAATGTTAATAAACATATAGGCAACAAAAACTCTCCATATTAGATTTGACCGTTAATATGAAATAGAACCCCAACCTGCACTGTCAAACAGAAAATTTTTCACTCTTTCAGCTTATATTGTTACCCAATAAAAATACTAGTACATTTTGAGTCCTGATGGAGTTTTCAAGGGGTTCTAAGCCAGAGTTAGGATTTCCAAAATTATCCTGAAAAATTTCACCTCGTCTTTCTTAATAGATATCTAACTTCAACTTTCTTACACAGTGTTGGAAACTCACCCTGCACAGTGGATAGTATATGTGTGTGGAAATCCTCATCTCTTTTCCTGTGAGATGACAATCCAATTATGATACCATCAGCCCCTTTTGCCCAATAGTCAATGAGTCATTCAATCAGCAAATAGGTATTGAATTGCTATAATGTTTCAGGCACTTCCAGAGGCAGAGGCTTTAAGGAAATGGGCATATTCCGTGACACAGTAATGAAAGCTAACATTGGAAGCGTATTTTTGCAGCTTACAAAGTACCAAGAATACTATCTGAGCGAGTCTCTGAATTGCAGTTTTCTCATTTGAAAAAGAAGGACAATATTATCACCCAGCTGAACAGTTTTGGGGAGTTTTTAGGTTTTTTAGGTTTTGTTGGGCTTTTTTTTTTTTTTGCTTTTATTCAAAAAATAAAATTGTTGAGCAACCATTTTGCGCCAGGGGCTTTATTTCTATTGCTATCACAGACAGTTGCCGTAATGATCCTATGAACTGCGATAGTACCTAGCATCCAGCTTGGCTGAGCGCAAGCCATTCACTACCCATTCACTAATTTCATTGGATTCTTTCCCGAGACCCCCTCCTGGCCCACGTTCCCAGCCTGCCTCTTTGGCAGTTATTCAGTCTCCTTTCTGCCACTCTACCTCAGGCTTCAAAGTCCAGTCCACCATGGGAAGCATCCAATGTCAGCACAGCACCCTGATGGGCCGGGCTCCCCCCAGCACTGCCAACGTGACCCAGACGGGGAGGTAGGCTGTGGAACTGGAGACAGGGGGAACCAGTCAGTTCTGCTGTAGTGAATTAGACTAAAACGTTTAACTGCTTCTGATGCTGCTGAATTCTTGGGAACCACTTGAACAAGTAGTGCTTTGTGCTTTCTCATTCTTGGCAAGGCTGACCCACAAAGAGGGCTCCCTCAGAGCCTACAAGGGGGATGGGGGTGGGGAGAGGCCCTGAATGGCTAGGCAGGCTTTCCCATTGGAAACCAGGAGTCCCACTCCTCAGCCATTAGTCACACCAATCCCCATTTTCCCTGTCACATTGTCTTAGTTCTCACTTCTGACCAAGGAACCCCATTAATTTTCCGTGATGTACATTCCAAATGCCATCACCTCGGTTCTTTGAAATTCAAAGAGCTGGATTAATGAACCACAAACTTCAAGCAAATTGGCTACGTAATCCATCACATCTGACCACAGCTTTGCCACTGCCTCGAATTCCAAAGAATGGCAGAAATTTCCCAGACTGCTTTTGAAAATGAACACAGAAGCCTGAAACAGCAGCCTACGCTGCGTTCATCCTTTCTAGAAACGTTATGTGTCTTCTGTGTACTGGAAATTAAATGGTCTCATTCTCCCCCTGGTATTTTATTGTTACAAATTTAACCTGTTCAAATGTTATATTAAATTCCAGTCTTTTCCAGAATAATCTACATTTAATTCCTCATTCCGCCAACTATTCAAAATATCCCTCTTGGCAGAAAAGCTATGTGAATTGCAAACTCTTTTAGATTTTGTTGAGGTCTTAAGAACACTACTTGCCCATGTATTCAACTGAGGCCCTTTTCTTCCATTACATTTCCCCAAACTCCTTTCATATAATGTCAGAGTCACAAAAACCAGGAGCAGTGATTGGCCACAGTCATTCACCTTTCCTTCAGTGGCGAAATGGCGTTAATGTCTGCAAATGAAAAAATATATATCAAACTAATTACCGTCTTTTCCTCCAAAGCAAAAGATAATCTAACACCGTTCTTTTGGACATAATGCCATTTATTTCACATAAGGGGGTTTTTGTGTGCTGAAAAACGATGGTGTTTAATAGGTGTGAATCAAAACCCAAATTAGCTAATTAACTGATGTGTCTGAGAATGAAATGAAGAATCCATATGCTGTGAAAATTGTCAAAAGCACAGAAGAAATGTCATGTCAGGTGAGACTAGTTCAGAATTTCTCTGCTGGTGAAACAAAAGATGCTTTTTTTAAAAAGAACCATAGCATAGAACTTTGGTTAGCTGGGATGGTCAGGAAATGAATCATTGCTGGATTGTTTAGTTGTCCAGAGAGCTGAAGGGAAGGTTTTTTGTTTTGTTTTGTTTTGTTTTGTTTGTCCACACCACGAGGCATGTGGGATCTTAGTTCCCCCACCAGGGATCAAACCCACACCCTCTGCATTGGAAGGGCAGAGTCTTAACCACTGGACCACCAGGGAAGTCCCTGAAGGTAAGTTCTTTAAGTAACCAAAGTTTTTTGTTTATCTTAACCATTTCCCTATTAACATGGCTTGCTCATTCAGAATCATCACTATGAACACCAAAAATTATTTACTGAAGGCCTAGGGACTATGAATTGGGAGGGTTTTGTCCCTTCATTAAGTTGCCCCAAAGGGTGCTGGATGTGCCCAAGGATGACCTCAAAACTGAATTCTCTGTGTCCTGACTTTCAGGTTGGGCTCTAGAAGACTGAGTCTCAGACAGTTGACATGATGCTGGCGTGACGTCCAAGGTGTCATTTCTGATGATGAAGTATTTACCTTCCCCAAATTCCTGACCTTCAGTAAGAATTGGTTAAGAAGTACATCATGTAGAATGTATACAAACTAAAGGCTCCCATCATGTTTTTTTTTTGCAAGAAGAAACCCCTGCCGAGATCGTTTCTTTAATAGTCACCATCATCTACAGGGTATGATGGGGAATCCCAGTCCTAACTAATCCAATCTTGAGTTATAGAGGAGAAAAGACAAAATTAGATTCTCAAGTAGAGCTTACTGGCTCTGGCAGTCAAATGCCTCACTGAAAATTCCAGAAAACCACAGGAAAAATCCAGGCTGACAGAGAAAACTGACAACATCAATATCACTGAAATGTTACCAGGTAACACTTCAAGATAAACTGATCCATGAATTTAACTACTGGTATAACATCTCTGTGTTTCTGATTTGTAAAAATTTTTGGAGTGCCAAGTTCTAAACATTTACATCTGGACTTCAGTGTGTATAAATTTTCCAGAAACCTGAAGCTGTTTAAAGTGATTAC
Organism: Balaenoptera acutorostrata; assembly: GCF_949987535.1. Taxonomy (NCBI): domain Eukaryota; kingdom Metazoa; phylum Chordata; class Mammalia; order Artiodactyla; family Balaenopteridae; genus Balaenoptera; species Balaenoptera acutorostrata. The sequence continues at coordinate 43,481,804 of NC_080066.1, forward strand.
AAACATTTTATTTTTCCCATTTTGTGGGGAGGTCAGTACATTTCAAAACACATCATGTGGTTTCTTGCCTGCTTAACCAAGAGATGCAGGGCCTCAATTTTTCTTCTCTCAGGGTCACGAGCATACCTATGCACACCTTGTACTTGATCACAGAGCAATGAGACAGTGTTCCTTGGGATTTTCTTCCCAGTTGGGTAGCTTTAGGAATATTTCTGAATATGTTTTTATCTGTGAAATACAGAACATAATAGTACCTACCTCAGAAGGTTAGTGTGACAGTTAAAATAGACAATGCAAGTAAACAGACAAGCATGATGTACCCACTAAAAGGAAGACGAACTTTCTTGGCCTCCATATCAATTTATCCTGGATTCTGTGCCTTCTCTAGTTCTTCTGTTTTCTCCTTGATCATGTAGCTGTCATCCAGCTCTTTTCATGTTTCTGGACTACCTGCTCCTTTTAATTTTCCATTTCATATTTACTGTGGGTTGCCAAAATAAAATGCAACTTCTTAGAACTGTGTGTAAAGCAAGAGAAAATAGGCCCTGAATTAGGGCCTCTCCTTGCCCTAAAATCCTTCCTGAGAGACTTTATGACAGTTATGTCTGGTGGATACTGGATAGTAGTCTACTTCCCTTTCCCAGCAGCCGTGTCCTGGATGGCTGTGATTTCCACGAGTCTGACCCATCAGGTATGATAAAAGACCATGTCTCCATGTCATCTTCCCAAAACATTCCTCACATGATCAATCTTGCCCAAAAATTAGGACCTGGAATCAATGCATCCTAATGAAACATAGAATTTTTTCAAAATGTTGTAGGTTAAAGAAAGTGCAAACTTTTACCTATGCGGTATTTTTTATATCAATTTATTTATTTTATTTATTTATTTTTGGCTGTGTTGGGTCTTTGTTGCTATGCGCAGGCTTTCTCTAGTTGTGGAGAGCAGGGACTACTCTTCGTTGCGGTGCATGGGCTTCTCATTGTGGTGGCTTCTCTTGTTGTGGAGCACAGGCTCTAGGCACGTGGGCTTCAGTAGTTGTGGCACGCGGGCTCAGGAGTTGTGGCTCATGGGCTCTAGAGCACATAGGCTTAGTTGCTCCACAGCATGTGGTATCTTCCCGGACCAGGGACTGGACGCGTGTCCCCTGCATTGGCAGGTGGATTCTTAACCACTGCACCACCAGGGAAGTCCGCAGTATTTTTTTTAAAGTACCTGAATCTAGTCAAGCCTCTAGACCTAACTCTTTTTTCTTAGAAGGGAGGAGAAACTATTATAAATTGAAAGAGATATAAGAGCGGGACCAACGAAATGCAGTGTGAAGACATTGTTTGAAATCTAATTGGAAGAATCGAACCAAAAGAATTGAAGCATTTTGGGACTTCCCTGGTGGCACAGTGGTTGGGAGTCTGCCTGCCAATGCAGGGGACACGGGTTCGAGCTCTAGTCCGGGAAGAGCCCACATGCCGCGGAGCAGCTAAGCCCGTGCGCCACAATTACTGATCCCGTGTGCCACAACTACTGAAGCCATGGCAAAGAGAAGCCCGCGCACAGCAATGAAGACCCAACACAGCCAAAAATAAATAAATAAAATAAATAAATTTATAAAAAGAAAAGAATCGAAGCATTTTGATACAATCATGGAGCATTAAACACGAAAGAGGTATTCTATGATATTAAGGAATGATTGTTATTTTTGTTGTGATGATGATATATTGTGGTTATTTTTTTTAATCTTTGTCTATTGAAGATACATACATATATATTCACAGGTGAGTGATATGACAATTGTTATTTTTGGTGAAGATGATACTGTAGTTATATATATATATATTTTTAAGTATTTTTCTATTGAAGATACATACACATAAATTCACAGGTGAGTGTTACGATGTTTAGAATTTCCTGTATAGCTCTCCAGCCAAAAAAGAATGTGTATGTGTGTGTGTGTTTGTGTTAAAGGGGTAGAAAATGAAAATAACAGGATACTGATAAGTCTCAAAGCTGAGGAAGGATACGTAGGGATTTATTATACTCTTCTCTTAACCTTTTGTAAGTTTGAAATTTTTCCAAATGAGCTTTTAAATTTATAGGCTGATGCATTTTTAGAATTTCATCTTAGCTCACACATTAAAGCACCATGCTCCCTGGGATGGAAGGCCAACCGAGCCTTCCATCATCACTCATTTAGCACCTACTGTGCCCCCAGCCAGGCAGCTCTGAGACATCGAGCTCATTAGCAACCATTTCTAATGTAGCCTTTGACACTTGGAGGCATTTCTTTTTTCTAATCAATTTTGCAAAATCATGGTCACCATGAGCCTCTTATTTGAGGTTAGCACAATTTGAGAGACAATTCAATGTGTCATTTTTGACCTTGTATCAAATTGCAAGTATTTTTAATTAATATATAGACACATATAAAGGCAGCATCAATTGTTATTAACCAAGTTAATGAAAATTTATACAATGAAACAGCTCACCTCTCTCAATCTTCTTTGGCTTCAGTTCCTTTGGTCTTTCCAATCTGTTAAGCACCGCTAAGGCTATTTTTGGAATCCCTCATTACTTCCAAATAAAGAGTCTCAGTTCTTTAATACTTTGAGTCTAGTAAAAACAGCATGTACCTGAGAATCAGGAAATAGAAACTCATGCCCAAGACTCTGCCAGCATGAAGTTTGTGACTTGAGAAAGTCACTTTTCTGCTCTGAGTCTTGGTCTCCGAATGTAGGAAGTAAGGCTAATTGTACCTGTCACACATTTTATAAGGATTATAGAAAATTATACCGACCCCTATATTATGAAGATTATGCAAAAATATACAAGACGTGAAAAGTAATGTTTAATCACTTGAGAGGCAGGAACTGACACCTCAAGACACCTGAGACCTCGGTTCAAGCCTTCCTACTCTCACAGCAAAAATATCCATGCCCTGGGTCACCTTTGTGTTCATTTGGATACCGGAGTTCTTGTGCCTCTGAGAACACCGTAAGGGATAGATACAGTGGCAGCATATCCTAGAGGCATCTGGGGTGATGCATGGCTGGCCTTACACCCAGTTAACCCCAGAGATGGTTAAACAACATTCCCCCACCATGTTCTTCACCTCGGCGACCAGTGACGGTGCCTCACTGCAGCACTGCAACTCAGTGAGGACATATCAGAATTCCAGGTGTGTCTTTGTATAAGCTCCCCTTGATAGCACTTCTCTAAGACTTCCTTTGTTGTATAACGCCAGTACCACTGATGCAAAGTATCAAAGGAAATAAATCTGCCCCTCACATCCCGCACCAAGTCTATGACAGTAGTGCATTCAAGCAACAGACACAAACATTCACCCCAAGACCATTCTCTATGGGCAAGGAAATCCAATGATCCAAATAAGAGGGGGTCAGGAAAGGAAATGAATGTCTTATCTAACAGAATCATGAAAACCTTGAAAGTGGCACCCAGGAGGACTGGAGGGGTGTTAAGGGTGAATAGAACATTGTATAAAGATGAATAGTGGCCGTCCCTGCAGTGTTGAGTTAAACCAGTGGCCAAGAGTCACCTCTGATAACTTCCCTGGAAACTCAGCCTCATGAGCTGAGCCCTAAAGGACATGGGTAGGCAGGTGGTCTCGGACCTCCCAGTGAATGAGTCTAGAATAAGTGTCAGTGTCTCAGAGCCCACATCTGTTCATAACACCAGCCTTGAGTCAGCCCTGGTTTGCTCACCCCCAGGCCACCCCACTGTCCCAGCACCCCCAGGCCTTACACAGCCTCCCAGCGCCCCCTTCCCCTGCCTGATGGGGCGAGACCACGTGATCTGAGAACAATTCCTTCCACATACATGATACTGAATTTCGGTTCTTTCTAATAAACAGGAGCAGATCTCTACCGGGTCAGCCTGTCCCTTCCCATTCTCACTCTGAATTAGACTTAGAACCTTACAAAGTTGGAGGGGTCTCTAAGAGACCAAATCCCTTGTATCCCTTGGTTCTGTTCTGCTCAGACCCTGAGCAAATGTCTCGCCATCCCCACCTCAAACATAAATAATTCCATGTGCATTCTGGTTGCTCTCCAAAGCTTTCTGTGCAGTCCCTCCCTGGATTTTTGGTACGCACAGAGCAGTGTTGAAAATACCCAGCCACAGCTGCGATCTGGGCATTTGGAGAGCTCTGGGTTCCACATAGCAAGGTGGGGCGATGGATGGGCCCCCAAACTAGAGCGCATCTGATGAGCTGGAATGAATGCACGGCTCCCTCCAACCTCCCGAGTGGAGCCGAACTGTGCAGTCGGAGAACCAGATCGGAGTCGGAGGCAGCTCCAGTTCTGATGAGCCCAGGGTCAACTTCACCCGGACCCCCAAATGAAGGGCACAGGGAAGAGAAAATCTCCATGGGGAGATTCTGATCCTTAGGCAGACAGCCAATGAGGAGGCTTCTCTGATGCAAAGAAAATGTGGAGCACGGGCTGCTGCTGCAGAACGCAGGTCCAGAGCCTCCCCTCCCATTCCTGACACCTGAACCCTCACCTTGCCCACACCCTCCCTTTAGGGTAAGAACCTCAGCTGGCAGAGTTAATTACAGACCGAGCTGCTCCTGTTGCAGCCTCTGCCCTGTCCATTCTACACACTGGGAGGGGGTAGAGGATGCTTTCCTCCAGTATCAGTCCCCAAATAGATACTCTCTATACAAACATTAGTTAGAATTTTTATCATAGCAGGTATGATAAATAACACTTTTCCACCTTACATGTGATGTTGAGGTTTTTCTCCAAAGTTAAAACCCATGGGGACAGATCTCCCCACAGTGTGCTGAGGGCAGTGAAAATGCCCATCATACCCTCACGTGGCCATGACGAACAATGGACAGCGAATAAACTCACAGACAACACTGCAAAATCACCTCTCCCCAGCTTCTCTGAGGGCAACATCTCCATTCCTGAGCCTCTGGATGGCCACTCCCAAACTCACCATGAGCTGGAAGGATGCAGACATCTTCTGGCCCCAAGGGAGAGAGCCTGGGGTAACTCTGACATTTCAGGTAGCCAATTCAAGAGTCACCAAATCCCAAGTCTCAGGGCTCCTTGGGTGTCAGAGGATGTCTATCAAGATAAAGTATCTGCAGAGTAGCGGGCAAAGAGGTAAAGCCTGGGAAGAACAATTTCACCACGATTTTAGTTATGGCTGGGAGAATGCCATAGCATCGTCTAATTGGTGTTAACATTTCATTGCTCCAAAAATATTATTGGGCGAGCATTTTGTCTGGTTTCCTTAAGGAGACAAAAGAAATAGAAGCAGGGTTCACCACTGAAGAAGTTTGCATTTGGCTGGCCAGGAAAAAAGACCCAGGATTAGGTAAAAACCAAAGGTCAAACAGCGTAGTAATCCCTGTAAGGTCATTGGGAGGTCTGTGAACCAGACTAGAAAAAGATGCATACAGAGAAAGCTTGAGCTTATTCAGAGCTAACACTTATTTAGCTATTACTATGTTCCATGCCATATGGTAAATTCCTCACCAGGCTTTGAGAAAGATACTATTATTATCTCCATTTTACAAAGGAGTAAAAGACACTTAGAAACATTGTCACCAAGGGTCAGCTAGGCCATGATGAAATTAGGCATGACCCAGACCTCTCTGATTCGAAAGCCTTTTTCTCTAACCACCATATTATTATTACTCAGTCTCCCATAATGTTACCATCCTCCAAGAGGCCAAAGGGGAGAGAGGAAGGGCTAAAATGGAGTTGAAGGTAGAAGAGGGGAAGAGATGTGCACAAAGAGATGGTGTCCTGTCTTAGTTTAAAAGCAAGCATTTCCTTTCTAACTACAATGACCTTCATTTTTTTCCCTGTGCTCATCTACGTTTCCAAAATTTCTCTGATGAACACATAAAGGTGTATAAAAAATTGCAGGCAATATTGTATTAAAATTGTCAGTGCGGCAGATTCGGAGAGCTTTTAAGCAGAGGAATCAAGGTTCCTAACATTCTGCTAATGGCATCACTTCGTATCGTGGAGAACACTGGGGTACCAAAACAGGAGATGCCTTGCTCAGCGACACAGCAAGATGAGGGCAAAGGGGTGAGAAACCAGGGATGTACCTGGTGGGGGCTTTTTCCATCTCACCGTGTTTTGCTGAATTTTTCCAACAGGGAAGCATCAGGAAGCCAGGGACAGTTCAGGAAGATAAGCAGGGTGGCAGAGTGGAGGGTGGAATGGAATTGGGAGCAGCTGCCAGGAGAGAAACTACTGTAAGAAAGGGATGGCCAGGCTCCAGACTTGGCCTCAAGCAGGAGGCTTAGTGACAAGGAGCAGCAAAGAGAAAATGTCAGACCACAGTGAAGGAAGGCATGACAGAACCCAGAAACCAGGTGTGTCTAGAGCATGAAAGAGTGACAAGGGTGAGAGATGTATGTTCTGGAATAGAAGGCAGTGGTGCAGCAGTTGACCTTCCTGACTGGTCTATGACCCAGATATCAACCAATGTTGAACTCCAAAATCCTGAAAGCCAAGAGCAGAAGAATCTGCTCCCCACCCCCTCCCAGTCTGCCTCCACTGCCACAGTTCAGGACACTAAATTGGCAGTTCTCAACATTTTCCCTTCAGCTACACACCCAACATTTGTTATTTCCATATACAACATGCCCCTCAAATTTTGATGAAATCATAAAAAATAATTTGTGGAAGTAAAAAGTAAAATGCTACCCAATATTTTATTGTTGCAGCTATTAGAAGAAATTTCATTGTGGGAAGTGGCTGATGTAAGATAGTCCCTGTGGCACCTGGTGTGTTGTCTGAACCCCTGACCATTTTTCTCCAGTTCAAGAATGTACATCAGAACATAAGTCAGTGAGTTTTCATAGAGACATAATCTTGAATCTAGTTCAATTTATTGAAAAATTGCTAAGCATTGATTCTTTCACTATTGTTACAATGAATGACTTGTGAGCCCCACTCTACTGCATCAAGACTGTGTCTCTGGATTGCCCACTTGGAGATCCTTAACCTCTTAGCTATCCCCTGACCTCCTGACCACTAGGGGGCAGATGCTTAGGCATTTTCCTCATCTGGACACTACCCTGACCTCAGTCATTTTCTGACTTCCCATCTCCTGATAGATGCCTGACACTGTCCATCCCACCGACCCCCAACATTCTGGCTCCATGGATCCACCCTCCTGATCAGAATCATTGACTTTCTTCCATCAACTCATTTGCCCTGACCCTCAACCTCTCCACCCATTCCACCTTGGGCAGGGACAGTATGATGTCATATGGATTATTCAATATTCTGCATGACATAGTCATTAGTGAGATGGTAAGGGGAGATATTGGTTAATGAAAGAAAGATACGATAACAGGCAACAGAGAAGCTAGAGCTACAAAATGGTTAAAGGGAATGAAGACAAGAGAGCTTGCAAAACAGTAAACACATAGACTGCAGGCTCCCACCCCCACCTACCTTCTCAAGGGTCATCCCCACATATGACACTCATGTTCTTTCCATAAGAGTTTCTCATGCGGCCCGTGGTCTGCCGTGTTACCCTGTTCCAAACAGCTGTGCTCTCACTTTACTTCCCCGGCAGAAATAATTAGGTGAACAATGCATAGCTCAATTCCCTTTGTCCAAACCCACTTTAACAATTTTTATATGGTTTCACCCTAACCAACACCCAGTACTCCCCCAGTGCTACTCACTGCTCAGATGGCCCAGTCTCACTTAAATGCAACACAGAAAGAAATGGGATCCCAAATAAGAGGATTCTGTTTTCCAGGAAAATTATGCCTTTGGAGCTTGGAATAATTGATGGCCTTCAAGCAGAGATTTTTCCATTAGGAAACTGGAAATATGCTTATAGGAGGAATTTAAGAAGTCCCAGCCATTATTACTAATATTATACTTATTTTATTCTTGTAAGCAAGAGAAACCTGGTATGAATTTATCAAAACTTTCCAAGACCTTTTCATGCAATGACCATTTTATCCCAACTGAACTGACCATTAAATATACTTCTGGGAGCAAGAGGACAGAATATTTGAATTCAGGGTCTTAGGCATAAAAAGTTAAAGTATATAACTTTTATATCTGTGATCTGAGCACATTTTCCCAACCATATACAAGGAGAAATTTCCTGGCATAATCATTATTGTCATTTCCTTCAACTGTTGAATTAACACTTCAGGTTTCCACCTTCCACAGTCTTTAAAGGAGGAAGCCATGTGTACTCACCACCTGAATTATGTAATTTGTAGCTTGAAATCAGTCTTTCTTCCTTTTCTTTGATTGATTTTTATGTCTAAGCAGATTTTTCAGACACTCTTTAACTAAAATCTGAATCATGGAGCCTGAGAAGACCCAGCCAGGTGATGAAAGGGAGAGAGAGTCACACACCAGATTAGAAAGCTTTTCCCTTGTATTCTGCCCCATCAACAATAGCCCATGTCCACTTCACAAGAGACCTAAGGAACAAGCTGAAATGAGAAGGAAAACATTCTTTCATAGGGAAGGGTGATCTCTTGCAAAGTACCCCTCAGATCACTCTAACTTAAGGTGTTTGTTTGCTTAACTGTGAGACAGACGTAAATGAATCGGGGGAAAATTGGATCCATGGTTGGACCTCAGAAATAAGATCATCACTGTCATTTTACAGATGAGTAAAATGGGGTCCGGGAGGGAAGGCAGGATGTTTGTGCGAGTCAAGGACCCATGATCATGTAGCATTCTCCCATCCGAGCTGGTTGGCACCCCCCTCCCCAATCCCAATAACTACATCACTTATTCATCCTTCATTCACTCAGTGTTTATTAAGCATCTAATAGGCACCAGGCCTTCATAACCACGATTGCTACTGGTTGCTACTGAGTAGTGGTTGCTACTGAGGAAGCTGCTGGACTAACGGGGGAGAGAAACACACAACTGCCAGCCCTATGAGGACAGTGGATTTGAGCCCAGCAGGTCACAGCAGGGAACCCAGGTGGAAAGCCGTTGCAGTGACCTCTGGGAGCAGTGACGAGGGCCTAAGCTCTGATCATCACAACAGAGAGGAAGGGAGGAGCTCAAGAAACATTTCGCAGGTAAAATAGCAGACTTGCTGATTGACGGGATGAGGGAGGTAATGCCAAGGGGGCTTTTGAACGCAAACCCCCAACCCAGAATTTCCTTGTCTTGAGTGTCTGGTCACCTAAATAAGAATTGGGATGTAGTGAGGAAAATTGGCAGGTTATCCAGAATGAAAGTTAAAATGGGAAAAGTAAGAGAGAGCCACACACAAATACTGTGAAAGGGGACAGGAAGGAGAGATTCGCTCCAACTGGGAAGGCTTCCTGAAAGAAGTGACCTCTGAACAGAGTCCTGAAAACAGAGTGGGATTTGAAGAGGTGAGAATGGGAGGGCAAGGCATTCTGGGTAACGGCCCGAATGAGCAAGAGGAGGAGTGTTTGGGGGATGAAGTGGGGCTCAGTGTGGCCCAAACAGAGGATGGGAGGGATGCACCACGGGAGGCATACCTGGCTAGGGGGCCCACTTCCCATATGGGGGGTTTCAAAAGCCAATAGGATCGTTTGGATTGTCCCGTGGGCAGTGGGGAGAGCAGGAAGGTGACAAGATCAAAGCAGAGCTTTGGAAGATACTTCCGCAATTTTTTCAGAGTTAGTGAGACTTATATCATCCTTCTGAGCCTAACCCAAAAGCAGAGGAGTCAATTCTACTGCTTTGGAGGCTTGAAAATGAATAGAAATGAAATTAAATAAAATTCTTTCCACATTCCTCGGGTTGGCGTCTCTCCAAAAAGAGCAGATAGAAAGAGGGAGCAAGGATAATGTTTGCCCTTTTACACTGCACAGTGACCAAGCTGCCCCACGGAGCTTCCTAGGTGGGTCTCGGATAAACTGATGGACATAAAGGAGTACCTAGTGACCAGAGACAATGTCCACCCTCCGAGGAAAGGGAGAGCTTTTTGGAGAAGGTGGCATGAGGAGGTGGCCTTCTGGAGTCCTCTGACAAAGACTTGCAGGTGGAGAGAGGGGGTGGGGTGGAGGAAGGCATTACCTCGCTCCTGGCAGTCCTGGCTCCACCCAGGGAAGGAGCTGGCCAGCAGACAGGGGCCTCATGGCACTGAATTGGACCCGGCCAGTTGGCACTGGATTTGTGCAAGTGAGATGCAGGATTACAAAGGAAGGGAATGAAGTATCTGGGATGAGAAAAGTCCTAGGAATCCTGCAGAATGGAATGCAGTAAGTGCCTCAGTGCCTGGTGTCCTAGCACAGGTTGCACCCCAAATCCAAAGTCTGGTGTCCTCGTGGTCACCAGCCAAGTGGAACTGACCCACTTCCCTGTCAGTCTCTCTTCCTCAATTTGAGACTCCCTGGCAACAAGGACCACCAAGACTGGTACCTGGTCTCCATCTTGGTGTTAGAACCTCACACAGCACCTGGTAGAAGCCAGACAGACTGGCTGACTCAGATGGCGAGAGAGAGGGAGCTGGGCAGGAAGGTGAGAGCGGCGAACAAATTATGCCAACAAATTAGTGTCTGTTAGTAATGGGTAACTTTAACGAATCATGTCAATACAAAATATTCTACTGTAATCCTAGTTACATGTGTATGTATATATCTATAATTACATACATACATATATATATATACATACATATGTGTGTGTGTGCATATATATATATATATATATATATATATATATGTATATATATATATGACAAAGTGATTAACTTATGCTATTTCTTAGTCTATTTTTTTGCCCAAATCTTAACTGCTGTTTTGGAGTAGTTTCTTTATTAGGCTTTATAATTTTTATGGGAGTAAATGCTGCAAACCCTGTGGTGGAGATTTGGAATTTTTGCACACCCACTGCATCATCGACTGTTTGTACTCCTAGCAACTGCGACCCAGTTTCCTTTTATGAACATCAATTTGCCCTAATTTGCTTGTTGGAACCATCAACCAGAATGACATCCTCTCCCCTGGCTGAAGGGTTGGGGCTATCATCAAGGCCAGACAAACTAACTCTCTCTCTTTGGGAACTTGGTGTCAGGCAGAGTGATACAAGGAAAGAAATAAATTATTAGACTTTTGTTAAAAAGAATATCAACTTTATACTTCTCACACAAAATAATTCATAATATTTAAAAAAAAGAGTGACACCACATCACTCCTGAGCCTGCAGGGGAATTGTTAGGACTGTGAGAGCCAAAATCACAGACAGGGAATGAGGGTGCCAGTGACTCAAGTGCTGTGACTCAGCTCTGTACCGTGGAGAGATCGAGGGGCCGGGAACATGGCCACCCTCCCTTTCTTTCACCTTCCTCCTGCCGAAAACTTTGTGATATAAGCCAACAAAGGCTTAGTCACTGATTATTACATGGAGATAGAGAAAGTCATAGAAGGACTTGTCTATATCTAGACAAGTTATAATCCTTGTCTTTTGTATTCTTTCCTACCACATCAGGCGTGATGAATATACGTATTATACAATTTAATACAACAAACCCACCATGTAGGGTCTATTATGCACATTTCAGAATATAATTGGGGAAATAAGTCACAGGAAGGCCACAATTCCCTAGCCAAATTCTGACATGAGTGTAGCACACCACAGAAATAATTCTGTCGGTGGATGAAGTTGTTTGGCCATTGGGGTTATCTTATAGCCCATAGGGGGTCTTTGTAGATACAATGAGCTAAGTAAGCATTTATCCATAAAACCCAAACATATTAGGCACAAAACAACAAAACAAAAACACCAGGTTTTATTAACTATTGGGTAGTTAATAGGAAATTAACTAACCAGTACCCAGAGATTAATACTGAAGGCAACACCACACATTGGGCTGCATACTGAACTTATGATTCACAAGAATGAATGTCCTCATGTCTGTTATATCTCATAAGGAACAGGAGGATAGAGTAACTGCTGGGCATGGGGGTAATATATGGGCTGGCCCTCTGATGTGCCACTGTCCCCTTGTCAGCTGCTCATATCAGAGTCCTGGTGGGGGGATCATATTTGAAGGCTGGGCCTGAGGGAGCGGCACCTTCAGAAATACCAGGCCTATTTCCTTAAGTGATAAGAAATATTCAGGGACTTCCCTGGTGGCACAGTGGTTAAGAATCCACCTGCCAATGCAGGGGACACAGGTTTGATCCCTGATCCGGGAAGATCTCACATGTCGCAGAGCAACTAAGCCCACATGCCACAACTACTGAAGCCCATGCGCTCTAGGGCCCATGAGCCACAACAAGAGAAGCCACTGCAATGAGAAGCCCGCACACCGCAACGAAGAGTAGCCCCTGCTCGCCACAACTAGAGAAAGCCTGCGCAGCAATGAAGATCCAATGCCGCCAAACAATAAATTAAAAAAAAAAAAAAAGAAATATTCAGAACCTTTGGTCCATTCATCCTTATGGAAGTGCCTGTCAGGTAAGTCCTGGGTTCCTATTGTTTACTAATCCAGACTCTCCAGCCTTCCCTGTGCACCTGTAAACTCCAGATAGCCACATACATTAGCCAGACTCAGTTTCTGTTGCTTGCAACCAAACACCTGCTTCCTAGGGGCCCCAAATTAGAACTAAATAAACAAACCATCTGGCTACCAATGGAGGCAACAGTCACCTTCAGCATATACTGTAATCTTGAATAGGTGGAACATTTAAGTCTCTAGAACACCCTTCTTTCAATCAAGAACCATCGAATGAGCACCCACTATGTTCAGCAATCCATGACAACCATTTTCAGAGAAACAGACAATAAAAAACCATTTTGTCCTGTACTACCTGCCCTGTTCTTAAACATTTCCTTCTGGTTACAGGGCCCACAGGAGCTGTTGGCACAGATTATGTTTCAGTCAGTTTTCCTGCAATTTAGTATTAAATAATTCCCTAAAACATGCTAAGTAGGGCAACATGCTGCTTTGATTGTTGTTACCCTCTTGTTGCAAGATTTTGGAACATATTTTCTTTTTTCTTTTTTTTTTTTTTTAATTTTATTTATTTATTTATTTATTTATTTATTTATTTATTTTTGGCTGTGCTGGGTCTTCGGTTCGTGCGAGGGCTTTCTCTAGTTGCGGCAAGTGGGGGCCACTCTTCATCGCGGTGCGGGGACCGCTCTTCATCGCGGTGCGCGGGCCTTTCACTATCGCGGCCCCTCCCGTTGCGGGGCACAGGCTCCAGACGCGCAGGCTCAGCAGCTGTGGCTCACGGGCCCAGCCGCTCCGCGGCATGTGGGATCTTCCCAGACCAGGGCTCGAACCCGTGTCTCCCGCATTAGCAGGCAGACTCTCAACCACTGCGCCACCAGGGAAGCCCGGAACATATTTTCTTGGAGGCTGAGTTGAGCAAACACAGACTACCTAAGGGGTTAGTGTGGGAAGCACAGAATTGAAGTGTTTCTAGAGGGGAAAAAAGTAATACACGTTTGAGCATTTCAGTCTAACAAAATGGAGCACAGTGGAAAGGTACAGGTTTTTCACGTTTTTAGTGACTATCATAATATTAGCGTCTTTTTCTTGAGTGCTCACTCACTATATACCTGCAGCTATTTTAGGTTCTTTTTATTTGTTATTTCATTTAATCCTCGCTGGTAAAGAAGCAACTCAGAGTGACTGAGATGTGTCCAGTGGCGCTGAGACGCTGAGTAGGACAAGCAGGGATTTAAATTCAGGTCTTTCTCCATAAGAGAACAGACTGATGGTTGCCAAGGAGGAGTGGTTTAGGGGAGGGATGGAATGGGAGGCTGGGGGTGAGCAGATGTGAGCTTTCATATATAGAATGGGTAAACAACATAGTCCTACTGTATAGCACAGAGAACTATAGTCAATATCCTATGATAAACCATAATGGAAAAGAATCTTAAAAAAAAAGGATGTACATGTATATATAACTGAATCGCCTTGCTGTATCGCAGAAATTAACACAACACTGTAAATCAACTATATTTCAATTTAAAAATTGAAAATAAAGTAAATAAATAAATAAATAAATTCAGGTCTTTCTGATTCCAAAGCCTAGGGCTTTCCCAGCCTCCCTAGATAATCCTTATAATAAGTGACTTTTTGAGATATGCGGTACCTCCAATTTGGTTTCATACAACCCTCTCTTTTTATAAATGAGAACAGTGAGGCCAGGGGGTTCTTGACCAGCATCAGAATAAAGACTAGAACTTGGTGCCGTGAACCCCAAACCATTTCCCTTCCCATGACCTCTCCCTACAAGAAACCCTCCCTAAATCCATCACGGTGTTTATTAGCTTATTAGTCCTTGTTATTCCAATCTTACAAATAACAAAACTCATATGAGGCACACGTGAACTCCCGTTCCTCTTTCCTTCTCCCCTATGTTTCTATCTTTTCAGCGTCTCCTTATTTGAATCACCTCCCAGTTCCTCCTGCCCTTTCACCAGAGCAGCTGTAGCAGGCCCGTTTTGGAGACTGGAGTCATTCGGGAGTGACCAGGGCAGTGGGAAAGCCAGAGAGAAGCCGAGCAGGATTGGTTTCAAGGACAAAGGAACAGCTATTTCCTGGTACTTGAGGTGGCCACTGCCAGACTGGCGAGGGCAGAGCAGGCCCTGGGGAGCGAGAGGGCGCAGACGTCTGGCTGCAACTCTGCAGCAGCCAGCAAGACTGGAGCCTGACAAGGCTTAACTGTCCCTCTAGCGCTGTGGATGGGATGAACAGGTGTTCTGACAGCTGATTGGGCAGCTAGGCTCCTAACAGGGACATGGGGTGGAGTCAACTGGGCAGGGAGTGGAGGTATTTATTCCTAGATGGATAGGAACACTTGACCTGCAGCCAGAGGCTGGCAGCATGACGAGGGGCAATGCTACTCAAAGAGTGGTCCTTACTTGAAGAGTATCAGCATCTCCTGGGAGTCTGTCAATATGCAAATTACCAGGACCCACCACAGACCTGCTTTTTAACAAGATCTCCAGAGGATCCCCATGCACATTAAAGTTTGAGAAATGCTGGTTGAGAACAGCAGTTCTCCAAGCGTGTTTCACAAATCAGCAGCGGCAGCAGCTGAGAATTTGTGAGAGGCACATTGTCATGCCCCATTCCCAGACTCTGAGGATGGGACTCAGCAAACCATCTGAGTGAGCCATCCAGGTAGCTCTGAGAGGCACATTAAATTTTGAGCAGCACTGATTCAGGGTATAGCTTATGCATTCTGGAACAAGGCAGTTTGGACGGATCTCCAGAAAGCTGTCCTGATTGCCGCTGGAAGAAAGTCCCAGGACACTGGCTCTAGACAGTTGTATCTCCTGCTGTTCCAGTCTCCTGACACACACTTACCCACAAAGATCAGATCCAAAATTTGTGCTTCCCTAGCTGACTCCGAGATTCCCAAATTTCACACCTGAGCTGGTTGGAGGTCACTGAATCAAGTAATTGGTCAATCCAAACTAGTGTAACCTATTCAGGCAAGCTAGACCCTAAAAGAAAACAGATAAGCCAAGATAGGTAATCCAGCTGGGGTCTCCCTGTCCTTAAGAAGTAGATATGACCAGTTAGAACTTCAGTCCTTGACCCGTAGAAATCCAGGTTCCTCTCCCAAGATTTCTGAGTGTTCCTGAAAAGTCTATAATCACAGCATCCCCCCCAGGTTCAAGTTTCTGTAGCTGAATCAGGTCAGCAGATGGATAACCTCACTCACCCTTGCATGCAGCCCCCTGAACCCCACAGCATGAACCTGGACGAGGGATCCAGTGCATTGGTGGTGTCTGTGGATTAAAAAAAAAAAAAACTCCCATTGGAAGTAGCAGACTTTCCAAAGGTCCTGGGAAAGGGGGTGTAGGTCTCAGAAATGCAAATCATTTCTGAGTAACATCATCCCCATTCTTAAAAGCCTCAGAACATACCATGATGCCCTGACACTCTCTCCTACCTCTTTTCACTCCCCTCCTATCTTCTCTCTGCTCCTCTCTTCTCCCCCACTGCCCCCACCCCATCACCAAATTGCTACTTATTTATAATGCAGAGAAATTTGTCTCTTGACTCTCATTGAAGTATGCCCTCATTATCTCATCTTCTATACCGAGCATATTAATTAAATATTAATTAAATAAATTTAATTATTTATTTATTAAATAAAATAAATTTTATTTATTTCCTAAATAAAATATTTTCTTTCCTAAGAGTAATTCCAGTGTCAACTAAACCAGACAGACAGACAGATGAATAGCACGAGTTTTTGCTCCACTAAAGCACACAGTCCTTCTGCCTTCCCGTTCTCTCCTTTGAAGAGTCTTGATCGTCTCTTTTTGTCCCATTTTCTTAATCTAACTCTGAGATCACTTCTCTCATTTATAATAATTCTGGTTATTTTCTCTCCTTCCTTTGTCTGAGACCTCTTTCTTAGCTCTTCTATTTCATTACCCACATCACAGCCCAGAGTTATACAACTTTCATCTGTGAATCCTTTCCATGGCAGCTAGCAGCTTTATACAAAAGCCAAAATCTGGATATTCTTAGTGTAAAGGCTGGGGTTCCCTTCTAACATCGGGGGGCTTAGGAATCCCAAGTGGAAGGGAACTCTGTCCGCAATTCCCACCCTCCTTTTCATTCCCCACACCAGCCTCCTAGCTTAGGACCCTCACTATCCTTTCCTCGACTATTACAACAGCATCGTTAATGATGTCCCCGATTTGGTCCCTACCCCACCCTCCACCTCCAGGTCCCCATTGACAGTCAGCCTCGTGGTCTCAAATCTTCAGTGGCTCCCAGTGGCTTATAGAACAACACTAACCTTCCCCCAGCTCAAGTCTCCTACTGAAATAAGAACGGAGTAGCAGAAGGAAGATGGGAAAAACAGAAAGCTGGACAGAGGAAGGGACAGCACTGATGTCTCAGCATGGAGGGAGGAAGAGGCAGAGCTGGTATCCACAGAGGACAGTAGAACTCAGGGTGCCAGCCATAAAGGTGACCCACAGGAGAAGGGTTTGAGATACCTGGGGCCACCTTGGCAGTCACTGAGTCAGCTCAGGAATCAGACCTCTGGGTATTCTTATTATAAAAAAATCTGGAATAAGAGAATAAGTGGGGATAGATGTTGGACATGGGGTATGTAGAAAAATGGGCCAGGTCAAAGGCCAGTTTGCCAAGGGAATTTAATCTGCACTCTCTAATGCAATGACTCCATTTTGTCTTGTTATACTCCCTTGAGACAAAGAGCTATATGAATGGCCAGCTTTGGGACCTTATTTCCAGAATAAACTCCACTTGGTTCACTCCTTCACCTGAACATAGTGTAAAGGTTTTATTTAGCAACCATATTTGTGCCTCTTTCTTTTGGTTATCTACCTGTGGCCTGTGCTTCAGGACCCATGCTGCCCCAGACAGAAAGCTCTCCAAGGTCAGGTGCTCTGCCTTATGGGTTAAATTGCTGTGTGTGGCCCTGTTTCAGCCCATGAACTGTACAGCATCATTTAGATTTTACTAACGAAGGGCTGGGAGCAGCCAAAGGAACCATCTGAGGGGCTGCGAAGATGCTAGTTAAGAAGAGCCTTTGGCCATCTACAGTGAGAAATCATTATTTTTCGTGTGTTTAAGGCCAAATCTAAGTCCAGGGAAAATCTGGTGAGTGGAATATTGAAAAGCACGGATGAGATGGAGAGAAAGTCACAGCTATTTGTCCGGGAGGTGATGGGGCGAAACTGTGGTTATTTCAATGATGGAAGGAAGGAAAACATTGCCCAGGGAGACTGGTAAGGAGGACAGGTGTTCTGCAGGTGGGAGCAAGCATGGACCAGGTTTGGATTCAGAGAGACTTGGATTTGAATCCCAACTCTTGTTATTTTCCCGAGTTTTGTCTAGCTCCATTTATGTAATCTTAGTTTCCTCATCTGTGAAATGGGAATCCAAGCCCCTGTCCCAAAGATTTGTGGGAAGATTAAAATGGGACAACAGGCATGAAAGTAACAAGTGTCTGGTCCACATCAAAAAGTGCTGTTTCCTTTCTTCCCTCCCTCCTTCCTTCCTCCTTCCCTGCCCCCATTCCATTAAACCAGCTCCTAGAAGGCAGTGCACTGGCAATGAAATAAGACCACATTCGTCCTCCCCCAGAAGCATGTCACCAACAAACTGATAAAGATTTGAGGACTTCTAAATAATCCTATAGGAGCTATCCAGGGTGAAAAGAGAAATCGCTGAGAAACCAATTTCATCCTCAGCTTCTGAGGGATTATTCCAAGCAGTGGTGAGGAATAAGTATATAAAGATGACTGGCATTACAATAGCCCCATTCATCCACCAACATTTTCAAAGTCACTCAGAAATTTTTCCAAAATCACATTTCATCCCTCTCCCAAGAAACAAGCATTTTGCTCATCTGTGAAATGATATCTCCACCATTCCCCCTGTAAGAAACATGGCATCCACTGTGCTGCCTCAGAGATGCCACAGGGAACAACATTCACAGGGATGTGGAGAGGGTCAGAAGAGGTAGGACACGATGACTTGCCTGGGATCTAGCCAGGATGTCAGAAGTAACCATTCAAAACTTTGGCAATGGCTGTAGTGTTACATGCAACAAGTCCCCAAACAGACAGGGCACCCTGTGTGGTACTTCCATCCCCTGACTTCCAGATGCTTCTCCCCCACAGAGCTGAGCTGAGATGTGAGCCTTAAGAGCTGTCTTGTGGACCATTTGCTTCACTTCACTTTTCTGTGGGCATCTAGGTTGAGAGCAGCCTGCTGATGACCCCGTGTAGGCAGAGAAACAACTTTGCTGGCAGGAAAAACACAATGTCTGCATTTGGCAAAACACAGACTCCCAGCGGGTACTTCAAGGAGTTCCTCTGTGACTCAGAGAGGAGAATGTCACCTCCTGAGTCACCAATGCTGCCCCAGCCAGCTGGCTCTGCCTCTCTCCAAAATCTCCTCCTCCAACCCTGACAAGCCCTTCAGTGAGACCACCACCAGAGGCCACCAGGAGATGCTGAGCTGGTGTTGACAGACGCAGAGGAGTACTTCTGACTATCCTAGTTCAGTGAAATGATTGGGACTAACCTAGAAGGATACATTCCTTTTTGTTGGCATAATCCATTTTGATTAAGAGATCCATCCAAGTTAGAGTCTGTCATACAGAGTGAAGTAAGTCAGAAAGAGAAAAACAAATACAGTATGCTAACACATATATATGGAATTTAAGGGGAAAAAAAAATGGTCATGAAGAACCTGGTGGCAAGACGGGAATAAAGACACAGACCTACTAGAGAATGGACTTGAGGATATGGGGAGGGGGAAGGGTAAGATGTGACAGGGTGAGAGAGTGGCATGGACTTATATACACTACTAAACGTAAAATAGATAGCTAGTGGGAAGCAGTCACATAGCACAGGGAGATCAGCTCAGTGCTTTGTGACCACCTAGAGGGGTGGGATAGGGAGGGTGGGAGGGAGGGAGATGCAAGAGGGAAGAGATATGGGAACATATGTATATGTATAACTGATTCACTTTGTTATAAAGCAGAAACTAACACATCATTGTAAAGCAATTATACTCCAATAAAGATGTTAAAAAAAAAAAAAAAAGAGATCCATCCAGAGCAGGCTTGAAATTGTCCTCTAGCAAACAGGGTCATTTTGGCAAAAAAGAAAAGTGGACAAAGGACCCCTTCTGCAGTGGGAGCCCTGGTCTGTGTGCGTTCTGGTCTGACTGCTCCAGACAGAGCAGGGCATGACCAAACATCTAAGACAGCCCAGCCGGTTAAACGCTGAACAGTACCACCATGTGGGAATGACAGAGACCCAGAATAAGTGCATGAGGGAAACCGCAGACAAACTGGAACTTAGTGCAGGAAAAGAGGCTCTTGGTTAAACTATTTTAACTTTCAGCTGGACTTGTGGCTTTTGATTTATTAACCCGTATGCAGCGTGTGTTTATGGAGTGCCAGGAAACACCAGGCAGAGAGAACACCGTATGGCAGAAAGAGAACAAGCTTTGAAACCTCAGTCTGGCCTCCCTCTCCTTCAGTCTTCTCATCAGTAAAATGGGGATAATACCATATCTAGCATGTAGGGTTGATGTCAGGATTAAACATTATTGTGGACTACATTACTGGCCTCATTCTTCATTTCTCCCTCATGCTTTGCCATGTGAGTTTGAAACACCCCCTCCCTACCTACCACCCCCTCCCCTTGACTCCCCACCCCTTGACTTTGGGTTTGGCCATGTCACTTGCTTTGACAGATTGAATGAGGTGAACATGACAGTGTACCAACTCCTATCATAGGTCATGGAGGCCCTGCGTGTTTCCACTTGGCCTCTTGTCCCTCTGTCATAGCCAAGAGAGGAGCATGCCTTGGCTGGACTCCTGGTCCCAGGAGGATGAGAGACACATGGAGCAGAGCCACCCCAATGACCAGAGCCTGGAAAAGAGCCATCCTGGTTAACTCACAGACCTTCAACAAGAAAAACCACTTAACCAAGCCCAGCCCCGCTCAACTTAGATCAGCAAAACCCTAGACAATATGAACAAGAATAAATGATTGACTTTGGGTTTTGTTTGTTCTTCTTTCTCTAGTTGTTTTAGGTGTAAGTTTAGGTTGTTTATTTGAGATTTTTCTTGTTTCCTGAGGTAAGATTGTATTGCTGTAAACTTCCTCAGAAGCAACCTAAATGTCCATTGATAGAAGAATGGATAAAGAGCATGTGGTACATATATACAATGGAATATTACTCAGCCATAAAAAAGAATGAAATAATGCCATTTGCAGCAACATGTATGGACCTAGAGATTATCATACTAAGTGAAGTCAGTCAGACAAAGACAAATATCATATGATATCACTCATAATCTAATCTTAAAAATGATATAAACAAACTTATTTACAAAGCAAAAACAAACTCACAGACTTCAAAAACAAACTTATGGTTACCAAAGGGAAAAGGTGAGGGGGAGGGGTAAATTAGGAGTTTGGGAGTAACATTACACACTACTATATATAAACTAGATAATCAATAAGGACTACTGAGTATCACAGGGAACTCTACTCAATATTCTGTAATGAGCTACATGGGAAAAGAATCTGAAAAAGAATGGATATATGTATATGTATAAATGAATCACTTTGCTGTACACCTGAAACTAACACAACACAATAAATCAAGTATACTCCAATATAAAATAAAAGTTAAAGTAAATAAATAAATAACATCCCTGAACCAGGAAAAAAAAAAGAAAGAATAAATGATTGAGGCTTTCTTAAGCTATTGAGCCTTGGGATGGTTTGTTATACAGCATTACTATTGCAATAGCTAACCGATACACTTGTATCTATAAACACACACTCATAAAGCATCTCCCATAGAACCAACTGTATAGTGGATGCTCAATAAATAGTAATTTCCTTCCCTTTCCCTACTACGTTTCAAACACTGTGCTGTACAGTGGGAATACAGAGAAAAATAAACCTCAGAGGAACTTCCGGGTTGGTGGAAAAAGAACTATAAGACATCAGTTCAAGTCCTAGGTCCCTCGTAAAAAATTAACAGAGGCCATGGAAAAGAAAAGCAATGAGCAAATTTCTTCTCTTCCTCAATTTTTCCCTAAAATATGATAAAATTGATGTTCTCCCAAAACAGATTTCTATTTCCTGAGACCACGTCTATCAGATATTTTTATGACTTTAGAAAGAAAGACTCCTTCAAGACAAAGAGAGTTTTTGGGTTGTGCCTATTCTTTGCCTTATATTAAGTTTCTGATGGAGACTCCTCGAGAAGCAGCCTGGTTTTGGTGGGGTCAGAGAATGTTGCAAATCCAGCTGACTTGAGCTTGAAGCAGAAAAGGCCTTCAAGGGAGATAAAAGGGCTTTTTTCTTTATCAATGTTGAAGAAAGTAGTTCAAAACTGGACCTATTTTTCTGAAGACAAAAGCATACTCTCTGCAGCTGCTTACCCTCATGAAAGGAAACAGTTCTTGATAGGGACTTTGTCTGCTGTGAAAGAATCAAATCCACTAGCAGGTAAAGCACGAAGATATTAGGGATTTTATCTCTAACCATGTAATACCTGTCATTGAACGTTCATCCAGTAATGGGACAGCCCAAGAATACCCTTCCGTGCCCTTAAATCTCTCCTGTCAGGGAAGATTTAAGGATTGTTCCTATGCTTTACCCCTTTGAAAGGACCATTCAATGGTTTGCTGTGAGAATAGCCTCGGCCTGACAGAGAATTATTGGCTTTTTACTTGTCAGCTCCGAGGAAATGGCTATGTGATAACTGGCAGCCGAGGCAGCTGGCAGACAAAAGGGCACTGAGATGTGAAGCTTAGAGTCCACAGGGAACGCTGTTGTCCAGAATACACTCCTGCCTCTGCTCCAGTGACGGCTGGCCACCTCCAGGAGAGGGACTTGGCTTCGGAGAAAGGACTCAAAGATGTGTTTGCATGACCAGACTCAGTTCAGGAAAAGTCAGAGCCGTGGACAACATTTCCCTGTCACTCTGACGAACAGAGAATTCCCTTCCAGCCATATGGCTCTGCCCGTGTCATCCTTCTTATACTATGGACTACATAACACTCTCCCCTATGTCAGTTACCTGAAGCTTTGCTATTTATATCACCCCCATGTGATTTATCATGTTACATATTAGACCACATGAAACTGCAGCTATTTGATTAGTTTGATCGACCAAAACTTCAATTTCAAGAAAAGTGTTAATTTCTTGTTAGGTTTTTTTTTAATATATATATATATTTATTTATTTATTTTTGGTTGTTTTGGGTTTTCGTTGCTCCGTGCAGGCTTTCTCTAGTTGCAGCAAGCGGGGGATATTCTTCGTTGTGGTACTCAGGTTTCTCATTGCGGTGGCTTCTCTTGTGGCGGAGCACGGGCTCTAGATGCGTGGGCTTCAGTAGTTGCAGCACGTGGGCTCAGTAGTTGTGGCTCACGGGCTCTAGAGCGCAGGCTCAGTAGTTGTGGCGCACGGGCTTAGTTGCTCCTCACAGGCTTAGTTGCTCCGCAGCATGTGGGATCTTCCCAGACCAGGGCTCGAACCTGTGTCCCCTGCGTTGGCAGGCGGATTCTCAACCACTGCACCACCAGGGAAGCCCTTGTCAGGTTTTTTACACACAGGAAAATTCAAACTTCTTTATACACAGCTCTATAAGTTTTGGCAAATGCACATAGTCAATAACCACACCCACGATCAAGATATAAGACATTGCCGGAACCCCAAAAATTCCCTGATGCCCCTTTGTAGTCAGTCCCCTCCCCCCACACCCAGCCCCTCGCAACCACTGATCAGTTTGCCATCCCTATAGATCTGCCTTCTTTAGCCATAGGGATGGAATCATAGCGTAGGCAGCCTTCTTTGACTTAGCATCATACACTTGAGATGCACCCATGTCATTGCAGATATCAGCAGTTTGTTCCTATTTATTGATGAGCAGAATTCCAATGTATGGATTCACCACATTTTTTATTCCTTCACCAGTGAACAGGCAATTGGGTTGTTTCCAGTTTGGGGTGGTTATTAATAAAGCCACTATAAACATTTGCAAACAGGTTTTTGCGTGGGTGAATATTTTCATTCCTCTTGGGTAAATACCTAGCAGGGGCCACTGGGTGGTAAAATAAGTGTACTTAACTTTCTAAGAAATTGCTGAACTATTTTCCAAAGTGATTGTTCCACTTTGCATTCCCAGCAGAAGCTTCTGAGGGTGCCAGTCCCACATCGTCGCCAACCTTGGTCAGACGGGCGGGGACTGGGGATGGTCAGCCATTCTAACGGGTATTGGAGTGGCAGCTGATTGTGACTTCAATTTACATTTCCCTAATAACTACTAATGCTGAACATCTTTTCATGTGCTCATTTTCTACCCATATGTTTTCCTTGGTGAAGTATCTGCTCAGGTCTTTTGCCCATTTTTTTTTTAAAAACTGGGTTATTTGCTTTCTTATTTTAAATTGTTACAGTCCTTTATTCAAGGTCTTTATTCATAAAGTTAATACCAGAATACTAGTCCCTTATCAGATATTAGTTTTGCAAATATTTTCTCCAAGATTGTCTTGTCTTTTCACTTCCTTAAAAACAGTGTCTTTGGGGAATTCCCTGGCGGTCCAGTTGCTAGAACTCCACACTTTCACTGCTGAGGGCCTGGGTTCGATCCCTGATTGGAGAACTAAGATCACACAAGCCCCACAAGCCACATGGCATGGCCAAAAACAAAAACAAACAAACAAACAAAAAAGAGTGTCTTTTGAAGAGCGTAAGTTTTTGATTCTGATGAAGTCCAATGTATCATTTCTTTTCTTCTATGGTTCATGCTTTTTGTGTCCTATATAAATCTTTGCCTAACCCTGGGTCACAAAGGTTTTCTCCTATGTCTTCATCTAGAAGTTTTATAGTTTTAGGTTTTACAATTACTATGATTCATCTTAGTTAATTTTTGCATAGGGTGCAATGTATGGTTCAAAGTTCATTTTTTGGCATATAGATATCCAGTTTTTCCAGCATCATTTGTTGAAGAGGTCAGCCTTTCTCCATCTCACTTCCTTGACATCTTTGTCGAAACCAATTGACCATATATGTGTGGTCTATTTCTGGACTCTATTCTATTCCATTGATCTATGTGTCTATCCATTTTCCAATACCCCATGGTCTTGATTACTGTGGTTTTATAGTATGTCTCAAAATCAGGTGGTGGTAGTCCTCCAAATTTGTTTTCTGAGTGTTTTTTTTTTTTCAGAATTGTTTTGGTATTCCAGTTCCTTTGCTTTTCCTTATGCATTTTAGAATCAGCTTGTCTATTTCTATGAATAAGCCTGATGAGAGAGTGACTTACCCAAGCTCACACCATTCATATGCATTAAAGTCAGCTCAGTCTCAAATCATTGTTATGGATCCAAGTTCATGATTTGACAGTGGGCTCCACACAGAAGACTGAGGGAGAGCCTCATTATGGCAAGATCCTGCAGCGCTCACCAAAGGTCAAGAATTCTGGCTCTCAGTACATTCGGAAGAAAACTAACCCTTGTCTTCAGTCTCTTAGCCCCTGCCTGGCCTTATCAGAGCAGGGAGGATAATTGGATATTGTCTGGAACAAATCATACAGTCATAGACCCATTGTCTGGGGAGCCAAGGTGAAGCCCTGGCACCTCGTGGAGCCAGGATTCCCAGCTTTAATAAGCCCTGTGCTGTTGACAAGTCTACTGAAGCAAGTTTCTGTCATGCTTTCCTGGTTAGCACTCTCAGTCCCCACTGGTAAGGAATCCCAGCTCTGCACTCTCTTAGCTGGTGCTCAGACACCCTTCCCACCTGTTCCACTCCTCTCCACCATCTCTGCCACCCTGTCATTGGCTGGGGCTCTGAAGCAAAGAGTGCTAGGACAGAGCCCTGCTCCCTGTGCCTGGGTCTATCCCTATGGCTGGCAGCACCCACAGGGCTGTTCCTCTTACCTCTACCCACTTCGCAAATCAAGCCCAGCTTTATTCTTCCCCACTGGACAGCTTCTAAAAAACATCCCTTTGAACAACCCACTACCCCACAGCCAGGAGGCAGACTACAATAGCTGTTCATTTCAGAGCTGGGATTTGGAACCAGGTAAAACTGTGTTTGAATCTCAGGTCTGTATTTTGGGGCAAGATACTTAATTTTCTGAGTCTGTTTCCTCCTTTGTAAGACGTCTCACAGGGCTGCCAGGAGAACTCAAACGAAAGAAGGCATTTGAAGTGTCTGACACAATTGCAGGCACGTACCTGGTGGTAATCAGCACTATGGTGGCCCCTCTACCCCAGACCACCATCCAGGTCTGCCCCCTTTCCCCACCAGCCCATTCTACTAAGAAGGCGGCCCTCCTACAGAACCCCACATTGTATCACCAGCTGCAATGTCTTCTCCAGCCAACCATGTGGAAACAAACTTGGAAATATTTGGCTGCAGAAAATTCAGCAAATCCTCCGTCACAAGAACAGCAATTCTCTCCCCCGTAGATCCCTCATGCTGACTTGACTGAAGAAAAACGGGCATTTATTTTTCATGATCCAGAAAAAAAAAAAACCCTTTGGTACTTAGAGAAAGGGACTCAAGGCTAGTATCTGGCTCTAGGGATAGCGTATTCACTTTTATGAATGGCCAGTGAGAGAGCTTGTCTCCATCCCTGGAGGACCTTAATGAGTGTTTAGTTCTCATTTTCTGACTTACAGCAGAGCCAGACAAGAAGCTCGCCTTCATTCCCAACAACGGTACCATTGACTTGTGAACAGAAAAGCTTAAGACTGTTTTCTGATGGTGGTGATGGCCATTGCCGGTCCACCCACTCTTTGGGCTCCCCATGACCAGAGATAGGCACTGATGAGGAGGTGGCCTGGGTCACAGATGGAAGCTGAGGCCAGGGATGTAGCACTGCACACCACACACACAGGGACCATGCCTGCCCTCTTGGTGTGTTCCCACTGAGCTCTGACCACGTGACGACAAGTGTGCGTCCCACTTGCTGAAGCAACCAGGGTGGGTCGTTCTGCAGGGGAGGGGTCACTGGAAGACCTCAGGTGCCAGAAACAAAACTGAACCCAGAAGTCACAGCAGGGACAAAGCCGAAGCCTCAAAACTGCAAACACAGCCTGAAGGAGAGCACAGCCCCAGTCCCACAGGCATGCCCAGTGGCAGGTGGAACACATCTGCAGACATAGGTCTGGACTCTTCCCTCTCCATACACCTGCTTCTGGTCCTCCATTCACGCCTGCCTGCTCTCCTCCTGCATGCCTCCCGCTGCCATGCTGTCTACCCTATTCACCCCCTTCTTAGAGTTCCCGATTCATTTCCCAAATGTTGATCAGCCTCCTCCCCACTTACAGCAAGTCTCACTTGCCACATCTAAGGGGCCACTACATGTCAGCCTTAGCTGAGGACACGCTGACCTCACATGCCCCACATCTTTACCCCCAGCACAGCCTGAGAATGGCTAATTCCACCACTGGGAGGGTGCAGGTGGGATTACAAACCCCGGTCCAGGGCTGGCAAATATCTCCTAGATATGCCTCAACTCTCCCAAACTTTACATGCGACAGACATGATATTCTTTCCCGCTGGGCCAGAGTTAGTGGAGTTCAGCCTGAGTCCCAGATCAGGGTGAGAGCGTCAGTTTCAAAGCTGAAAGTCCCAAATCCCAGGAGACCCCCTCAGTCCCAGGTGACCACCAGGACAGTTGGTCATCTTAGCAGACAACATCACATCCAACGAGGCCTGTGCAAAAACCACCACCATGGAGTGAGCTGGGGGCTAAGGTAGGAAGCAGGACCAGAAGCTCTGCGGACAATTCTAGAAACTGAACAGTCACTTCTTACATGAAGAACCCGTACTAGGCAGGATAGACTCCCTGGGGTAACAAACAGTCCCCAAGTCTCAGTGGCTTAAGGTGATAAAGGCTTATTCCTTGTTCACATCACAAAGAAGTGGAGGCTGGCAGGAGGGCCCCTGGTCCACATTCAGGGATGTGGGCCCCCCTCTGAGGAGAGGCTTGGCACCTTTTAGGGCAGAATCCCCCTGGGTCCTCTGTGCTCAGTCACAGACACAGAAGGGGAGAGGAGAAGAGAACTGTGCCAGGCCTGACAGTGGGCTTCGTGATGAAGCCTGGCTGGATCAAAGTCACATGGCGAAATCTAACCTTGGGGAGGCAGGAAAATACAGCTGATATAGCTGTGAGCCAAAGCAGAATGGGAAACGGGTCATTGGCTGGCTGTGCAGCTCTCCTCTGCCTACAGAACTCATTAGTCATAAAAGTAGGACCCTCATGGAGAACAGTCTTGAGGTTCCTTTAAAAAATGAAAATAGAGCTACCATATGATCCAGCAATCCCACTTCTGGGCATATATCCAGAGAAAAACATGATTTGAAAGCATGCGTGCACCCCAATGTTCATTGCAGCACTATTTACAGTAGCCAGGACATGGAAGCAACCTAAATGTCCATCAACAGAGGAATGGATAAAGAAGATATGGTACATATATACAATGGAATATTACTCAGCCATGAAAAGGAACAAAATAATCCCATTTGCTGCAACCTAGAGATTCTCATACTGAGTGAAGTAAGTCAGACAGAGAAAGACAAATATATGATATCACTTATATGTGGAATCTTAAAAAAGGCTACAAATGAACTTATCTACAAAGCTGAAATATTGTTACAGATGTAGAAAATAAACTTATAGTTACCGGGGGGTAAGGGTGGGGCGGGATAAATTGGAATATTGGGATTGACACATACACACTATTATATATAAAATAGATAACTAATAAGGACCTACTGTATAGCACAGGGAACTCTATTCAATATTCTGTAATGGCCTATGTGGGAAAAGAATGGATATATGTATTTGTATAACAGATTCACTTTGCTGTACACCTGAAACTAACACAGCATTGTAAATCAGTTATACCCCAATAAAAAAAATTTTTTTTAAGTAGGACCCTCAGTGGTCAGAGGGTCCAAATGCCCCCCTTATCCTCCTTATCCTTTATGTACCTGGGCTAAAACATGAGACTATTGTGGGGTGGCAGGAAAAAAAGGAAGAGAACCCAACAACTCCACTCCTGGATGTATAGCCAAGAAAAATTAAAACATGTTCACACACAAACTTGAACACAAGTGTTCAACGCAGTATTATTCACAAGAGCCAAAAAGTAGAAACAACCCAAATGGTCATCAATGGACAAATGGATAAACAAAGTGTGGTATATTCATACAATGGAATATTATTCAACCATTAAAAAAGGAATGAGGTACTGATACATGCTG
Source organism: Balaenoptera acutorostrata (assembly GCF_949987535.1). Taxonomy (NCBI): domain Eukaryota; kingdom Metazoa; phylum Chordata; class Mammalia; order Artiodactyla; family Balaenopteridae; genus Balaenoptera; species Balaenoptera acutorostrata. The sequence continues at coordinate 43,510,535 of NC_080066.1, forward strand.
CAATAGGGATGAAATCTAGAAACATTTCGCTAAGTGAGAGAGGCCAGGCACAAAAGGGCAAATATTACATGATTCCACATATATGAAATGCCCTGGGTAGGGAAATCCGTGGAGGGGTACATGGGAATGGAGAGTGACTGCTAATAGGTACAGGGTTTCTATTTGGGGTGACGAAAATGTTCTGGAATTAGGTAGTGGTGATGGTTTCATCACTTTTGAATATACTAAAAACCATTGAATTTTATTGGATGGATTTTATACTATGTGAATTATGTCTCAATAAAAAATAGAAAGAGAGAGAGAGAGAAAGAGAAGGAAAAGTTGCCGTTCTGCTCCCCACCCAGACCTTCCCACACCTGCCCTAGAGCTCCCTGCCATCCCCATTGGCCCCCTCCATAGGCCCCTGGCACTGCCCTTGCTCCACAGCTGGTTGGTGGGTAGCGAGGGAACACATACACAGCAGTTGCCATGGTGACATGTGACAGGTCCAAGCCTCGTTTCTGCTCTTTGTCTCCAAAGCAGGTGGGCAGCTGTGTCCAGGACAGGCACAGATGCACTGATGGCACGTGGCATCATTGATCTTCATTTCTGCAGGGCACTGCCAGGGCACCGGTGTTTCTAACTGAACCATGGAACTTCTGGAAACAGTAGCCTAAAAGGTTTCTCTGCCATCTGGTCTTTTAATGACCCTGCAGCTCAAAATGCCAAGGCTTCCAGAGAAGCAGTCTGGACTAAAATGGTAGTTTTTCTTCCTGGGGCAGCTGCAGAAAGAAAGTTCTGAAGACACAGGCAATCTGAGATTCTTTCATTTCAGAAGAACTGCCCCTGAATAAGAACAACCCCTTCTTTTTGTGTGTGTGGTTTGCATATTTACTTATTTTTTTAATTTTTAAAATTAATTTTTATTGGAGTATAGTTGATTTACAATGTTGTGTCATTTTCTGCTGTACAGCCAAGTGAATCAGTTATACATATACATATATCCACTCTTTTTTAGATTCTTTCCCCATATAGGTCATTACAGAGTATTGAGTAGGGTTCCCTGTGCTATACAGTAGGTTCTTATTAGTTATCTATTTCATATATAGTAGTTTGTATATGTCAGTCCCAATCTCCCAATTTATCCCTCCCTCCCTTTTCCCCTTGGTAACCAGAAGTTTGTTTTCTACATCTGTGACTCTATTTCTGTTTTGTAAATAAGTTCCTTTGTACTATTTTTTTAGATTTCACATATAAGCGATATCATTTGTCTTTCTCTGTCTGACTTCACTTATTATGACAATCTCTAGGTCCATCTGTGTCATTGCAAATGACATTATTTCTTTCTTTTTTATGGCTGAGTAATATTCCATTGTATATATGTACCACATCTTCTTTATCCATTCCTCCGTCGATGGACATTTAGGTTGCTTCCATGACCTGGCTATGGTAAATAGTGCTGCAGTGAACATTGGGGTGTATGTATCTTTTTGAATTATGGTTTCCTCTGGATGTATGCCCAAGAGTGGGATTGCTGGATCATATGGTAGCTCTATTTTTAGTTTTTTGAGGAACCTCCATACTGTTCTCCATAACAACCCCTTATTTTTGATTCACCATCACATGACTCCTCACAGCAATTGTGTGGGGTAGGTGTTATTAGACCCATTTTACAGCCAAGGTGAGTGAGACACAAAGGGAAGAAGTCTGTTTAGGGTAAGCTGCTCACAAACAGTAGAGCTTGGTCTCAGATAACATTGGAGTCAAATGAATCTACACATTCTCAAGTACAAGCCCGTTATGTTACAAAGGAGAGAACTCACGTTTAGGAGGTTAAGCATCTGGTCTGCAGTCACACAGCTGGACCCGTACTTTGGGTCTTGTGCCTCCCAGCACACTGCTCCAGTGGGGCCACCACAGCACTCTTGAGGAAAATCTGTGCCACAAACATGCCAATGAGCTCTGCAGTCATCATACTTGGAAAGCTTCCCTTGCTCAGAGGATAATCAGCCACCCTCTCCTCCGTACACCCAGGGCACATGGCACTTAGCAGATAGGACTCCAGCGGTCTCTCTATGTGTAAGCTGTCTTCACTAAACCAGGAGCCACCTGTGGGCAGGAACCATATCTTCTTTATTTTTCCATCTCCAAATCTAAAACAATGCCCCTATATGGTGTCATGTTGACTTCATTCATTCATTCACCCATCCATCCATTCACAAGTGTTAACTGAGCACTTACTATGTGCTGAGCTTTATTCAGGGCTGGCGAGGCTGTGGTGAACAAAACAACCCAGGTATTGGCCTTCGTGGGGCTTGTGGACCTGTGGGATGGGGCAAACAATAAACTAGTCAGTGAATGAATAGGTAAATAGATAATATCAAATGGTGATCAGTGCTTCATAGACAAAAAGAAGGAGAAAAAATAAGATAGGGATGGAAACATGATATCTGAACTGAAACCTGAGTGATAAGAAGGATCCAGCCCTGCCAGAGCTTCTCGGGCAGAAGGAACCAAGGGTGCAGAGGGGGTGGTGTCTCCAAAAATGCAGAAAGATGACCAGGCAGCTGGAACACAGTAAACAAGGAGGAGAGTGATGCAAAACAAGGTCAGAAGGTAGGCAGGGGCAGATCGTGCTGAACTATGAAGGTCAAGGCAAGGAATCTGGAATTTCCTGGGAGTGATGAGAAGCCATGGGACAGGGGGTAAGCAAAGGAAGGTCCTGACGTGATTGACACCGTCAGAATATCCCCCTGACCACTGTGGGGAGAGAAGAGACTGTAGGAAGCGTACAGCTCATAGCTGCAGGAGCCACTGGAAGGGTTCCCTGCCCAAGGCGTGGTCCCTCAGCCAGGAGTTCCAGCTCAGCATCTCCAGGAACAGGACCACATGACAACACGTGCCAGCTGCAGTGATGCAACAGGAAGGACACCAAATCACCCAGGTTGCATTCTTGCCAAAATGTTGAACTTGAATCTAATCGTACGGAAACAACGAAACTGATCCAGGGTGATGGGCATTCTACAAAACAGACGAACTGGACTGTTTTTAAAAAAACCCTCAAAATCCTGGAGGACAGCTCTAGAAAAAAGTGTGACTAAAAAGACATGACCGGGCTTCCCTGGTGGCGCAGTGGTTGAGAGTCTGCCTGCTAATGCAGGGGACACGGGTTCGAGCCCTGGTCTGGGAAGATCCCACATGCTGCGGAGCAACTACGCCCGTGAGCCACAATTACTGAGCCTGCGCGTCTGGAGCCTGTGCTCCGCAACAAGAGAGGCCGCTACAGTGAGAGGCCCGCGCACCGTGATGAAGAGTGGCCCCCACTTGCCACAGCTGGGGAAAGCCCTCGCACAGAAACGAAGACCCAACACAGCCATAAATGAATGAATAAATAAATAAATGAATAAATAAAAATTAAAAAAAAAAAAAAAAAAAAAAAGACATGACCACTAAATGCAATGCATAGTTCTTGAATGGAGTCTGGAGGCGGTTTGAAGATCCCTGCAAAGAACATACCTGGGATTACAGGGGCTATTTAAATAAGGACTGTATATTACAAAATATTAATGTATCCATGATAAACTTGTTGAGGGTGACAACGATGTCGTGCTCATGTGGGAAAATGTCTTCATTTTTAGGAGATGCATGTTGAATTGCTGGGAGGTGAAACAGCAGGATGTCTCCAACTGACTTTAAAATGTTTCAGCCAAAAACAGGGAGTGAGAGAGAGACAGAGAATGAGAGACAGAGAGAGACAGAGGCACAGACAGAGACAGAGATAAGATAAATGTAGTTAAATGTTAATAATCAACCAATCGAAGTGAAGAGCAAACAGGTGTTAATCTTCCTGCTTGTCTATAGTTTGAATTTTTTAGAATAAAAAATTGGGAGGATGGGAAATAAGTAAACGAATCAGTTGAGTGAACAAGAGAGATCTGAGGAGTTTCTTTCCTTAACAGCTCTATGACCAGGGTGTTCACATTGATTCTGATGTGGACAGTTCTGGAAGGATGGGGGCAGGACCAGAATGAAGGATCTTTCTTGGTCTTCTCCAGATTGCGGATATTTTTTTAATTTGGAAATTCCCAGAGCAGCAGGGACAAGGTGTGTAATGTTTTAGTGGCTGCTGCCATCTTGTGGATCTCAGAGTCGCAGAGGATGGAAGCCAAACCTTCAGGGTCACCTTATGCTAATGAGCTGCCCTCCTCCTCCTGGTGGCCAACTCGCTGGAGGTTAAAGGTTTAAGCACTTCTGTTAACTTCCTTCCAGAATGAGCACCAGTGAAACACAACCTCCATCCTTCAACCCCGGAGGCCCAGCATCTTTTGCCCTTAAAATTACCAGCCCTAACAGAACTGTCATTGATTTGTGTGTGTGTGTGTGAGTGAAGCCATCTTTATTTTATTTTTTTTAACATCTTTATTAGAGTATAATTGCTTTACAATGGTGTGTTAGTTTCTGCTTTATAACAAAGTGAATCATTTATACATATACATATGTCCCCATATCTCTTCCCTCTTGCATCTCCCTCCCTCCCACCTGCCCTATCCCACCCCTCTAGGTGGTCACAAGGCACCTAGCTGATCTCCCTTTGCTATGCAGCTGCTTCCCACTAGCTATCTGTTTTACGTTTGGAAGTGTATATATGTCCATGCCACTCTCTCACTTTGTCCCAGCTTACCCTTCCCCCTCCCCGTATCCTCAAGTCCATTCTCTAGTAGTTCTGCATCTTTATTCTCATCTTGTCCCTAGGTTCTTCTGACCATTTTTTTCTTTTATTTTCTATTTTTTTTTAGTTTACATAAATATGTGTTAACATACGGTATTTGTTTTTCTCTTTCTGACTTACTTCACTCTGTATGACAGTCTCTAGGTCCATCCACCTCACTACTAATAACTCAGTTTTGTTCCTTTTTAAGGCTGAGTAACATTCCATTGTATATATGTGCCACATCTTCTTTATCCATTCATCTGTTGATGGACACTTAAGTTGTTTCCATGTCCTGGCTATTGTAAATAGAGCTGCAATGAACATTGTGGTACATGACTCTTTTTGAATTATGGTTTTCTCAGGGTATATGCCCAGTAGTGGGATTGCTGCGTCATATAGTAGTTCTATTTTTAGTTTTTTAAGGAACCTCCATACTGTTCTCCATAGTGGCTGTATCAATTTACATTCCCACCAACTGTGCAAGAGGGTTCCCTTTTCTCCACACCTTCTCCAGCATTTATTGTTTGTAGATTTTTTGATGATGGCCATTCTGACCAGTGTAAGATGATATCTCATTGTGGTTTTGATTTCCATTTCTCTACTGATTAATGATGTTGAGCATTCTTTCATGTGTTTGTTGGCAATCTGTATATCTTCTTTGGAGAAATGTCTATTTAGGTCTTCTGCCCATATTTGGATTGGGTTATTTGTTTTTTGATATTGAGCTGCATGAGATGCTTATATGTTTTAGAGATTAATCCTTTGTCAGGTGCTTCATTTGCAAATATTTTCTCCCATTCTGAGGGTTGTCTTTTCATCTTGTTTATGGTTTCCTTTGCTGTGCAAAAGCTGTTAAGTTTCATTAGGTCCCATTTGTTTATTTTTGTTTTTATTTCCATTTCTCTAGGAGGTGGGTCAAAAAGGATCTTGCTGTGATTTATGTCATAGAGTGTTCTGCCTATGTTTTCCTCTAAGAGTCTGATGGTGTCTGACCTTACATTTAGGTCTTTAATCCATTTTGAGTTTATTTTTGTGTATGGTGTTAGGGAGTGTTCTAATTTCATTCTTTTACATGTAGCTGTCCAGTTTTCCCAGTACCACTTATTGAAGAGGCTGTCTTTTCTCCACTGTATATTCTTGCCTCCTTTATCAAAGATATGGTGACCATATGTGCGTGGGTTTATCTCTGGGCTTTCTATCCTGTTCCATTGATCTATATTTCTGTTTTTGTGCCAGTACTATACTGTCTTGATTACTGTAGCTTTGTACTATAGTCTGAAGTCAGGAAGCCTGATTCCTCCAGCTCCGTTTTTCTTTCTCAAGATTGCTTTGGCTATTCGGGGTCTTTTATGTTTCCACACAAATTGTGAAATTTTTTGTTCTAGTTCTGTGAAAAATGCCAGTAGTAGTTTGATAGGGATTGCATTAAATCTGTAGACTGCTTTGGGTAGTAGAGTCATTTTCACAATGTTGATTCCTCCAATCCAAGAACATGGTATATCTCTCCATCTATTTGTATCATCTTTAATTTCTTTCATCAGTGTCTTATAATTTTCTGCATACAGGTCTTTTGTCTCCTTAGGTAAGTTTATTCCTAGATATTTTATTCTTTTTGTTGCAATGGTAATTGGGAGTGTTTTCTTAATTTCACTTTCAGATTTTTCATCATTAGTGTAGAGGAATGCAAGAGATTTCTGTGCATTAATTTTGTATCCTGCTACTTTACCAAATTCATTGATTAGCTCTAGTAGTTTTCTGATAGTATCTTTAGGATTCTCTGGTATAGTATCATGTCATCTGCAAACAGTGACAGCTTTACTTCTGCTTTTCCAATTTGGATTCCTTTTATTTCTTTTTCTTCTCTGAGTGCCGTGGCTAAAACTTCCAAAACTATGCTGAATAATAGTGGTGAGAGTGGGCAACCTTGTCTTGTTCCTGATCTTAGTGGAAAGAGTTTCAGTTTTTCACCATTGAGGACGATGTTGGCTGTGGGTTTGTCATATATGGCCTTTATTACGTTGAGGAAAGTTCCCTCTATGCCTACTTTCTGGAGGGTTTTTATCATAAATGGTGTTGAATTTTGTCAAAAGCTTTCTCTGCATCTATTGAGATGATCATATGGTTTTTCTCCTTCAGTTTGTTAATATAGTGTATCACGTTGATTGATTTGCATATATTGAAGAATCCTCACATTCCTGGGATAAACCCCACTTGATCATAGTGTATGATCCTTTTAATGTGCTGTTGGATTCTGTTTGCTAGTATTTTGTTGAGGATTTTTGCATCTATGTTCATCAGTGATATTGGCTTGTAGTTTTCTTTCTTTGTGACATCTTTGTCTGGTTTTGGTATCAGAGTGATGGTGGCCTCGTAGAATGAGTTTGGGAGTGTTCCTCCCTCTGCTATATTTTGGAAGAGTTTGAGAAGCATAGGTGTTAGTTCTTCTCTAAATGTTTGATAGAATTTGCCTGTGAAGCCATCTGGTCCTGGGCTTTTGTTTGTTGGAAGATTTTTAATCACAGTTTCAATTTCAGTGCTTGTGATTGGTCTGTTCATATTTTCTATTTCTTCCTGGTTCAGTCTCAGAAGGTTGTGCATTTCTAAGAATTTGTCCATTTCTTCCAGGTTGTCCATTTTATTGGCATATAGTTGCTTGTAGTAATCTCTCATGATCCTTTGTATTTCTGCAGTGTCAGTGGTTACTTCTCCTTTTTCATTTCTAATTCTATTGATTTGAGTCTTCTCCCTTTTTTTTCTTGATAAGTCTGGCTAATGGTTTATCAATTTTGTTTATCTTCTCAAAGAACCAGCTTTTAGTTTTATTGATCTTTGCTACCATTTTCTTCATTTCTTTTTCATTTATTTCTGATCTGATCTTTATTATTTCTTTCCTTCTGCTAACTTTGGGGTTTTTTGTTCTTCTTTCTCTAATTCTTTAGGTGTAAGTTTAGGTTGTTTATTTGAGATGTTTCTTGTTTATTAAGGTAGGATTGTATTGCTATAAACTTCCCTCTTAGAACCTCTTTTGCTGCGTCCCATAGGTTTTGGGTCATTGTGTTTTCATTGTCATTTGTTTCTAGGTATTTTTTGATTTCCTCTTTGATATCTTCAGTGATCTCTTGGTTATTACATGGTGTGTTGTTTAGCCTCCATGTGTTTGTATTTCTGACAGATTTTTTCCTGTAATTGATATCTAGTCTCATAGCGTTGTGGTCGGAAAAGATACTTGATACGATTTCAATTTTCTTAAATTTACCAAGGCTTGATTTGTGACCCAAGATATGATCTATCTTGGAGAATGTTCCATGAGCACTTGAGAAGAATGTGTATTCTGTTGTTTTTGGATGGAATGTCTTATAAATATCAATTAAGTCCATCTTGTTTAATGTATCATTTAAAGCTTGTCTATCCTTACTTATTTTCATTTTGGATGATCTGCCCATTGGTGAAAGTGGGGTGTTAAAGTCCCCTACTATGATTGTGTTACTGGCGATTTCCCCTTTTACGGCTGTTAGTATTTGCCTTATGTATTAAGGTGCTCCTATGTTGGGTGCATAAATATTTACAATTGTTATGTCTTCTTCTTGGATTGCTCCCTTGATCATTATGTAGTGTCCTTCCTTGTCTCTTGTAATAGTCTTTGTTTTAAAGTCTATTTTGTCTGATATGAGAATTGCTACTCCAGCTTTCTTTTGATTTCTATTTGCATGGAATAGCTTTTTCCATCCCCTCACTTTCAGTCTGTATGTGTCCCTAGGTCTGAAGTGGGTCTCTTGTAGACAGCATATATATGGCTCTTGTTTTTGTATCCATTCAGCCATTCTATGTCTTTTGGTGGGAGCATTTAATCCATTTACATTTAAGGTAATTATCGATATGTATGTTCCTACTCCCATTTTCTTAATTGTTTTGGGTTTATTATTGTAGGTCTTTTCCTTCTCTTGTGTTTCCTGCCTAGAGGAGTTCCTTTAGCATTTGTTGTAGAGCTGGTTTGGTAGTGCTGAATTCTCTTAGCTTTTGCTTGTCTGTAAAGGTTTTAATTTCTCCATCAAATATGAATGAGATCCTTGCTGGGTAGAGTAATCTTGGTTGTAGGTTTTTCTCCTTCATCACTTTAAATATGTCCTGCCACTCCCTTCTGGCTTGCAGAGTTTCTGCTGAAAGATCAGCTGTTAACCTTATGGGGATTCCCTTATGTGTTATTTGTTGTTTTTCCCTTGCTGCTTTTAATATTTGTTCTTTGTATTTAATTTTTGAGAGTTTGATTAATATGTATCTTGGAGTGTTTCTCCTTGGATTTATCCTGTATGGGACTCTCTGTGCTTCCTGGACTTGACTAACTATTTCCTTTCCCATATTAGGGAAGTTTTCAACTATAATCTCTTCAAATATTTTCTCAGTCCCTTTCTTTTTCTCTTCTTCTTCTGGGACCCCTATAATTCGAATGTTGGTGCCTTTAATGTTGTCCCAGAGGTCTCTGAGACTGTCCTCAATTCTTTTCATTCTTTTTTCTTTATTCTGCTCTCCAGTAGTTATTTCCACTATTTTATCTTCCAGGTTACTAATCCGTTCTTCTGCCTCAGTTACTCTGCTATTGATCCCTTCTAGAGAGTTTTTAATTTCATTTATTGTGTTGTTCATCATTGTTTGTTTCCTCTTTAGTTCTTCTAGGTCCTTGTTAAACATTTCTTGTACTTTCTCCATTCTATTTCCAAGATTTTGGATCACCTTTACTATCATTATTCTGAGTTCTTTTTCAGGTATATTGCCTATTTCCTCTTCATTTGTTAGGTCTGGTGGGTTTTTGCCTTGCTCCTTCATCTGTTGTGTGTTTCTCTGTCTTCTCATTTTGCTTAACTTACTGTGTTTAGGGTCTCCTTTTCGCAGGCTGCAGGTTCGTAGTTTCCGTTGTTTTTGGTGTGTGTCCCCAGTGGCTAAGGTTGGTTCAGTGTGTTGTGTAGGCTTCCTGGTGGAGGGGACTAATGCCTGTGTTCTGGTGGATGAGGCTTGATCTTGTCTTTCTGGTGGGCAGGTCCACATCTGGTGGTGTGTTTTGGGGTGTCTGTGGCCTTATTATGATTTTAGGCAGCCTCTGTGCTTATGGATGGGGTTGTGTTCCTGTCTTGCTAGTTGTTTGGCTTGGGTGTCCAGCACTGTAGCTTGCTGGTCGTTGAGTGGAGCTGAGTCTTGACGTTGAGATGGAGACCTCTGGGAGATTTTCGTTGTTTGGTATTACGTGGAGCTGGGAGGTCTCTTGTGGACCAGTGTCCTGAAGTTGGCTCTCCCACCTCAGTGGCACAGCCCTGACACCTGGCTGGAACACCAAGAGTCTGTCCTCCACACAGCTCAGAATAAAAGGGAGAAAAAAAAAAAGAAAGAAAGAAAGAAAGAGGAAGATAAAATAAAATAAAGTTATTAAAATAAAAAATAATTATTAAGAAAAAAAAATTTTTAAGTAATTAAAAAAAAAAAAGGACAGACAGAACCCTAGGACAAAAGGTGAAAACAAAGCTGTACAGACAAAATCACACACAGAAGCATACACATACACACTCACAAAAAGAGAAAAAGGGAAAAAAATATGTATATCGTTGCTCCCAAAGTCCACCTCCTCAATTTGGGATGATTCGTTGTCTATTCAGGTATTCCACAGATGCAGGGTACATCAAGTTGTTTGTGGAGCTTTAATCCGCTGCTTCTGAGGCTGCTGGGAGAGATTTCCCTTTCTCTTCTTTGTTCGTACAGCTCCCAGGGTTCAGCTTTGGATTTGGACCCGCCTCTGCGTGTAGGTCGCCTGAGGGCGTTTGTTCTTCGCTCAGACAGGATGGGGTTAAAGGAGCAGCTGCTTCGGGGGCTCTGGCTCACTCAGGCCGGTGGGAGGGAGGCGTACGGAGGAGGCGGGGCGAGCCTGCGGCGGCAGAGGCCGGCGTGACGTTGAAGCAGCCTGAGGCGTTCAGTGCGTTCTCCCGGGGAAGTTGTCCCTGGAACACGGGACCCTGGCAGTGGCAGGCTGCACAGGCTCCCGGGAGGGGCGGTGTGGAGAGTGAGCTGTGCTCGTACACAGGCTTCTTGGTGGCGGCAGCAGCAGCCTTAGCGTCTCCTGCCCGTCTCTGTGGTCCGTGCTGAGAGCCGCGGCTCGCGCCTGTCTCTGAAGCTCCTTTAAGTGGCGCTCTTAATCCCCTTTCCTCGCGCACCGCAAAACAAAGAGGCAAGAAAAAGTCTCTTGCCTGTTCAGCAGCTCCAGACCTTTTCCCAGACTCCCTCCCGGCTAGCTGCGGAGCACTAGCCCCTTCAGGCTGTGTTCACGCCGCCAACCCCAGTCCTCTCCCTGGGATCCAACTGAAGCCCGCGCCTCAGCTCCCAGCCCCGCCCGCCCCGGCGGGTGAGCAGACAAGCCTCTCGGGCTGGTGAGTGCTGGTCGGCACCGAGCCTCTGTGCGGGAATCTCTCCGCTTTGCCCTCCGCACCCCTGTTGCTGCGCTCTCCTCCGCGGCTCCAAAGCTTTCCCCCTCCGCCCCCGGCAGTCTCCGCCCGTGAAGGGGCTTCCTAGTGTGTGGAAACCTTTCCTCCTTCACAGCTCCCTCCCACTGGTGCAGGTGCCGTCCCTATTCTTTTGTCTGTTTTTTCTTTTTTTTTTTGCCCTACCCAGGTACGTGGGGAGTTTCTTGCCTTTTGGGAGGTCTGAAGTCTTCTGCCAGCATTCAGTAGGTGTTCTGTAGGAGTTGTTCCACATGTAGCTGTATTTCTGATGTATTTGTGGAGAGGAAGGTGATCTCCGCGTCTTACTCTTCCGCCATCTTGAAGCTCCTCTGTCATTGATTTTATTGTATGAAGCTTGAGCCAGGGAGCCAGTTAGTGGGATTTTACTGCCCTTTGCACACTAGATTGACTTGTTGGCATTGTTTTCTTATTTGCGAAGGCTACTCAAAATGATACTGGGCACTTTTGATACTGCCTCTTCAAACATTAACTAGTTCACAGACAAAACTCAGAAAACAGGAATGGAAAGGTTCCCCTTGATTGAGAGATGACCACGAGAGGGAGAAGGGGTGGACTGCCTTGGAAAAAAAGAGTGTTAGGTGGAGCTGGAAATAAAAGTAGATTCTGGATTTTCTTTACAGGCAGGATGAACGTGGTGCAAGCTCTGAGGACTTCGGGGCTGGGATGACTTGGGTGTGTATTTCAGCTTTGCAAGGCCACGTCCTGTTTGGGTCAGTTTGAACATGTTACCTTCCTAAGGGTTCGTTATCCACATGGTGATGATAACACATAGGATTGTTTAAAGGATCAAGGATGTTTAAGGCAGTGTTTCTCAAACTTGAAGACCTGGAGGGTTAAAACATGGACTTTTGGGCCCACCCCCATAGCTTCTGATTCACCAGATCCCAGGTGGCCTAAGAATGTGCATTTCTTTCTTTTTTGGCTTAAACAACAAAAATTTATTTTTTCACAGTTCTGGAGGCTAGAAGTCCAAGATCAAGGTGTAAAAAGGAGTGGTTTCTTCTTCTTTTTAATGTATTTTCTTCAACTATAGTTGATTTACAATGTTGTGTTCATTGCTACTGTACAGCAAAGTGCTTCAGTTATACATATATACATTCTTTTTCATATTCTTTTCCATTTTGGTTTATCACAAGATATTGAATATAGTTGCCTGTGCTATACAGTAGGACCTTGTTGTTTATCCATCCTATATATAAGAGTTTGCATCTGCTAACCCCAAACTCCCAATCGATCCCTCTCCCATACCCCTCCCCTTGGCAACCACAGGTCTGTCCTCTATGTCTGTAGTCTGCCTCATAGATAAGCTCGTTTGTGTCATATTTTAGATTCCACATATAAATGATATCATATGGTATTTGTCTTTCTCTGTCTTATGTCACTTAGTGTGATAATCTCTAGGCCCCCCCCATGTTGCTGCAAATGGCATTATTTCATTCTTTTTTATGGCTGAGTAGTAGAATGTGCATTTCTATCTGGTTCCCAGGTGATGCTGATGCTGCTGATCTTGGTGCCATGTTTTGGGAACCATTGTTTTAAGGATTAATCGCCACAAATATCAGGTGAGCACCTAGCAGGTAACTGACAGGCAATAAAATGTCTGCCTGACATCTCACCCCACTCCACCCTACACACCCTTGTTCCAACCTTGGAGTTGATACAAGCATTTCTGAGACCAAGGCCATCTCTAAGAGCATGCAGCAAAGTTCTTCCTAAAGGTACTTCACAGCATGTAGTGGGTGGATTACTGCCCCCCAAAAATACATATCCACATGGAATCTTGGAACGTGACCTTATTTGGAAGTAGGGTCTTTGCCGATGTAATTCAGGTAAGGACCAAGATGAGATAATACTGGGTTGAGCAACTCCTAGATCCAATGAGAGTGTCCTTAGGAGAGAAAAGAACACACAGAGGGAAGACAGCCATGTGGAGACAAAGGCAAAGATCGGAGTGATGCTTCCACAAAACAAGGAACCCCAAGAACCACCAGAAGTGGGAAGAGACAAGGAAGAACTCTCTTCCAGAGCGTTCAGAGAAAGCATGTCCCTGCCAATACCTTGAGCTCTGACTTCTGGCCTCCAAGACTGTGAGACAATCAATTTCTACTGTTTTAAGCCACTATGTTTGTGGTCATTTGTTACGGCAGCTGAAGGAAACTCATACACAGCTTCTTAGAAGAAACACTTAGTATTGACTGGTTCAGCTCTGGCACCTTCCCCAAGGAGCCCGAAACAGGAGTGTAACCCAGACCTACTCATGCAGATGACTTGTCTCCATGCCTTTAACCTTCACTAGTATTTTCACCTCCATCCCAAGTGGACCACCCCTCTCGGCAGGTCACTCTGTGCTTGCGCAGAAACAGACAGGTGGCAGGTCCTCACCTTCCAGGAGCTGGCAAATCTGGAGAAACCAGAGTCAGTTTATCGGGTACGGAGAAAGGACGGCCACCGAGACAACTTGGGTGCAGGACTCCTCCATAATGATGATGGTGGCCAGGGTGGGGTGGGGGGAGCATCCAAAAAATGTTAGGTTTTATGTGCAGAACTATGTCAGAGGGGGCATGATTTGGCCTCTCTAAGTAACAACCATGGTGATGACATCAGTTATCTTGCACCAGGTAATTGATCTACTCTTAAAACTTCTGTAAATCCAGCCTCACTTCCAACATGCTAGGAGGGTTCCACCCGTAAATGATAACCGCCCCATTGCCTCAATGTTCTGTACATTTTCCTCTCTGTCATTTATCCCTGAAATCCTTACCGACCATCAGCCTCCAGGTTCCATCCGTGGGCCCATAGTCAGATCCATTTTAATTGGTTGAGGAGGGAGAGGCTTCCTGTCAAAGCCAGGTTCATGTCAAACCTCCCCCTACAGTTTTCTTCTGATGCTTGTCTTACTTAAGGTAACTTTGGCAGGTCCATCTCCTTGGTGGAAGCATATCTTCAAGACAAAGTAAGACAGCCCTTCTGGATCCCTGTTTTTTGAACTTTTTCCAGTTTCCTACACCTGAGGCCCAAAGGAGAAAAGTGGTTTTGACTTCAGTCTTAGCTGAAAACGAATGTAGGAAAACATGGTTCACGATGAGAGACCCTTCTGTCCATCCTTATGATGCAGCATCCAGCTGTATCTTCCCCCAACAGAAAATCCAGAGCTGCCAGCCAAGGGGGATGAATATCAAGGGCTTAAATTCTTGTAAATGCTGATTTCACTAAGGAGTGAGGCTGGAGAGTTGAGAAAGGAAAGAAACTTTTGGCCAACTCTATGGTCCTTTGGGGTCCAATAAATCAGCAAGAATCCAGGGAAACTGTAGGTTTCTGGCAGGATCAGTTGCCAAGGCTCCTTCCAGGAGGTTTTATAAATAGGAAGATGGCAGCCTGCCTCGAATTAGCCAAGAACTTACCCACCATCTGCATGATTCCTCATTTCTACCTTGACCTCCTGTTCAAGATAGCCTTTCCTTGGGTTCTTCCTGGATGGACATCTTTTGGATCCATGTGTTGGTTGTGCCAAAGCCCTTCCCTCACATGTATAGTACCTGGATCCCGAGTCCAAATGGAGGCCACCCATCATGTAAACAAGTATCTAAAAGCCAATGGACTTCCCTGGTGGCACAGTGGTTAAGAATCCGCCTGCCAGTGCAGGCGACATGGGTTAGAGCCCTGGTCCAGGAAGATCCCACATGCCGCGGAGCAACTAAGCCTATACACCACAACTACTGAGCCTGCACTCTAGATCCCACGAGCCACAACTACTGAAGCCTGCACGCCTAGAGCCCATGCTCAGCAACAAGAGAAGCCATTGCAGTGAGAGGCCCGCACACCGCAACGAAGAGTAGCCCCTGCTCACCACAACTAGAGAAAGCCCACGCACAGCAACAAAGACCCAACTCAGCTGAAATAAATTAATTAATTAATAAACTAAAAAAAAAGGTATACTAAAGGATCCATATTTTTTTAAAAAAGAAATCAAGCCAACAAACCACCAAATGACATGTTCTAGCCTCCTGCCTTAACAAATACACATTCATATTGACTGGAAAGCCAGATTTGACTTCCAAATCTCAGGAAGACATTTGTCCACAGGCCTAGGGTATACACACTAGAGGTGCGGTCTGCCCTCAGGAGCTGGCCCCAGGGAAGAGACATACATGGGCGCTGAAAGTGGGCTTGGGCCACCAGGCAGGTGACATCAGGCACAGTGTGGTATGGCACAGGTGTATAAGGTGCAGTCCCTTGGCCCCCACCCTGTGGGACCCCACCCTGAAGCAGGACCTAAGAAGGGCCTGCTAAAGCACAGGGACCAGGCTGTGGGCCCCGCTTGCTCAGGTCTAAGACAGCACTGTTTTGCCTACCCAGCACCCATGTCCCCATCTCTGGGGAACAGCATCTCAATTTCTCTTTAGGGAACCCCTCTTTCCCCACCACCCCAGTCCCTGTGGTTCCTGTGGACCTCACTCCTGCCACGGGAGGTTGATCAGTTCATGCCCCACACGGAGGTGTGTGGTCCAGGGAGTGAGTGGAGCTGAAATCCAGCTGGGCTCTGCTGACCAAGCATGGGTGGCTTAAGCCCAACGGAACAGGCACAGTTGTTTTATTGACCTGCCCTAAAGGGCCACCCCATCAGCTCTCCAGGACCCAGGCCCACTGCATCCCTGGTCACAACCATCAAGAAGATCACCAGCAAAAACACCTGGTAGAGGAGACCATTTCAAGAGCAGTGTGTGCAGAAAAGACCTGAGGGTTCATTTCTTCCATAAGCCCAATGAATCAACCAATGATGGGTGAAGCTGCCCAAAAAAACCTTTTTAAAGCAAGAGCCATCTTCAACCACCTTTATGGAAGTCTAGCCTTCAGGTCAAAGGGAGATGCAGACCCAAAGTGGTTTACACGCATCAGGCTAGATTGAAAAACTCACATCCTGAATAACAAATTAGCTCTATGAGAGACTAAAAAGAGACAATAATCAAAAGCAGCCTCCAAACGCAGGTGATGAGTAAATTCTATGTGTTCTTTAAACGTTTAACACAGAAGCTCTTAACCCTAGCTGCACATTAGATTCAACAGGGAAGCTTTTAAAAATATTAGTGCTGGAGCCCCCCCACCCCAGGGACTCTGATTTCATTGGTCTGGGGTGGGGCCCAGGTAAAGTATTTTTTTAAAAGCTCCCCCGGTGATTGTAATGTGCAGTCAGGAATAAAATCCACTGTTTTAATATGAGACAGACACTTCAGGAAATGTGCACATTAGCTAAATAGTGCAAATATCACCTAACCCAGGAGCTCGCAACCCAGAATGATCATTAAAACACCTGAGGCCGGGGCTTCCCTGGTAGCACAGTGGTTAAGAATCTGCCTGCCAATGCAGGGGACACGGGTTCGAGCCCTGGTCGGGGAAGATCACACATGCAGCGGAGCAACTAAGCCCATGCACCACAACTACTGAGCCCATGTGCTGCAACTACTAAAGACCCTGTGCCTAGAGCCCGTGCTCCTCAACAAGAGAAGCCACAGCAATGAGAAGCCCACGCACTACAATGAAGAGTGGCCCCCGCTAGCCACAACTAGAGAAAGCCTGCATGCAACAACGAAGACCTAACACAGCCAAAAATATAAATAAATAAATAAATAAATAAATAAAATTTTAAAAAAAGAACAACTGAGGCCATTTTTTTCAGCTTCAGGTCACTGGTCTGACTCTTAGTCTACTGAATCAGAATATTCTCCAATGAGGCCCAGAACTCAGCATTTTTTCAAAGTTCCTTGCTTCATTTCAGTAGTCAGCCCGTGACCTATAATAACATTTTTTCTGCTGGGGATGCATGTTAACCTCCTCTGGGGCTCAAGCCAAGTGTGCTAAATAAGTATGGGGGCTGAGAATCAGTATTCTAGAAATTCCCCTTCCCTGTGATTTATTTATGCACCCCTTTGATATCGTTAACTGGGGTTAGGACAATTATAATAATAAACATACTGTAATGGCTACTGTGTCAGTTAGCTACTGCTGCATAGCAAATTATCCCAAACTTACTGTCTCAAAAACAACACTTGTTGTCTCACAGTTTCTGTGGGTCAGGAATCCAAGTGTGGCTTAGCTGGACCCTCTGGGTCTGGGTCTCTCCCAGGCGGCATTGAAGGTATGGCTGGGGCTGCAGTCATCTGTAGCTGGACCAAGGGGTGGACCTGATTCCAAGCTCACTCAAGTGATTGGTGTCAGGATTCTGTTCCTCTCAAGCTGTTGGACTGAG
Organism: Balaenoptera acutorostrata; assembly: GCF_949987535.1. NCBI lineage: Eukaryota > Metazoa > Chordata > Mammalia > Artiodactyla > Balaenopteridae > Balaenoptera > Balaenoptera acutorostrata. The sequence continues at coordinate 43,527,969 of NC_080066.1, forward strand.
GGCCTTAGTCCCTCACTGGCTGTTGCCTGGAGACCTTCCCCTGGTCCTTGCCACATGGACCTCTCTGGAGGGCAGCTGGTGAACAGAGAGCCAGAGAGAGAGAGAGCTAACAAGATGGGAGTCACGGTCTCTCGTAACCTAATCACAGAAGGGGCACCCTGTCACCTTTGTGGTGTTCTATGTATTAAGTCGAATCACTAAAACAACACAAGGGACCACTACACACCTATTAGAAAGCCCAGAATCCAGAACACTGACAACACCAAATGCTGGGGAGGATGTGGAGTAACAGGAACTCTCCCTCATTGCTGGTAAGAATGGAAAATGGTACAGCCACTTTGGAAGACAGTTTGGTGATTTCTTACAAAACTAAACGTACTCTTACCATATGATCCAGCAATCACACTCCTTGGCATTCATCCAAAGGAGGTGAAAACATATGTTCAGACAAAAACCTGCACACAGATTTCCAGCAGCTTTGCTCATAATTGTCAAAACTGGGAAGCAACTAAGACGTCCCTCAGTAGGTGAATGGATAAAAAAAAAAAAAAACTGTGATATATCCAGACAATGAAATATTATTCAATGCCAAAAAGAAATGAGCCATCAAGATATGAAAAGACATGGAGGCACCTTAAATTCATAGTACGAAGTGAAAGAAGCCAATCTGAAAAGGCTACATACAGTATTATTCCAACTATATGTCATTCTGGAAAAAGGCAAAACTATGGAGACAGTAAAAAGATCCTTTCAGTGGTTGTGAGGGGTTAGGAGGGAGGGAGAGATGAATAGGTGAAGCACAGAGGATTTTTAGGGCAGGGAAAATACCATGTGTGCTACTATAATGATGGATACATGTCATTACACTTTTGTCCAAACCCACAGAACGTACGACACCAAGAGTGAACTGTATTGTAAACTCTGGACTTTGGGTGATAATGACATGTCAGTGTAGGATCATCAGTTGTAACAAATACACCACTCTAGTGCAGGATATTGATAGGCAGGGAGACTATGAATGTGGTGGGGGGTGGGAGTGTCTCTGGAATTTTCTGCACCTTCCTCTCAGTTTTGCTGAGATCTTAAAACTAATCTTAAAAAAAGTCTAAAAGAACGTTTTAAAGCAAGTGACTAGCCTAGGCCACCATCAAGAAAGGGGATCAGTGGGGATCATCATGGGAGTTGACGTGACACAGCTACCACATCCTGAGCCCTCACCAGACCCCTTCTAAGAACTCTGAACTCCTAACTCATGTCATCCTTAGAACATTGTGATGGATGAGGAAACTAAAATCAACAAGGGAAAAATGTCCTTGAAGCCACATGGCTGGTAGGTACAGAGCTGGGATGCCAGCCCCCAGCCCACTGCCATGGACACCTGCCCCTGATCCTCATCAAGACAGCGTCTCCATACAGATCCTGGTTCTGCCCACATGTGAGCAGCTGTAGGAAGGAGCACAGGGGGCAGACTGACTAGTGCATGTCCCAGAGGTCTGAGATCCGATTGTCCAGACGGGACGAGGACACAACAGGAGGTGGACTGCACAGAAGCCTGCCACTCTTCTGCTTCCAAAGGGGATTTTGAACCCTCTGCCCCCTCCTGCCTCTGCCCAACAGAGGCCTGAAGCACAGTTCCAATTAGCATGGAGAATATTCATGGGCTGCTCCTGCCGCCTGAGTGTTTCTTAGGAACCTTGAATAAGCTGGATTAATAAACTGTCTTTCATTTGCCATCCTTTGGCATGAATTTTGCATTAGGCTGAATTCAGTTTAGGTTCCAGCCGACACCATTTTCTCTAAGACAATGCTTTCCACTCCTGGGCATGTGTGTGTTTACAGGAGAATGTCCCCAATGGTAGAGGGACTCCTGGCACCTCTTGAGAGCATTTTTAAGAACACTTGGGCCCTCCGTGCTTAGGCGTTAAGCCTGAAGATGAACGCCCTCAGGAATTTATGCTATTAATAAAGCGGGTTCCTTTCTCTTTGCATTAGGGGAAATGACCAGGCTTTCAGCTGAGTGTCTGGCTTGGATCAGCTCTGTGGAAGACTGCCCACCTGGAGGACAGGGTCAGCAGGAGAATGAAGGGTCAAAGGTGGTCTTGTGAATGGGGAGAGGCCACAGACACGGTGTCCTCAGGGCAGTGGGCCCCACTGGGTTTCAGTGCCTGCCATGTGGGCCTAAAGTCAGTCCATGGGTCTTAAGGAGGCCCTTGGCGGGGGGCGGTTATCATGCAGTGACTCTGACCCCTGCACTCAGAGCACAGGACTGTCCACCTGGGGGTCCCCCCTTCAATCACTGAGTGCCTGAGAAGGGGGCCCCTTGGACCACTGACACACATACCTTGACTGATGACCGTTCGCTCAACAGGCAGCTCTGACGACACAGGTCTCGTGCCAGCGCGGCAATCCCTGGGAAAATCAGGCATAGTGAGCGCAGGAGGGCTAGGATCTGGCGCAGACCTGGGATGGGGTCAGGACCCTGCAGCTCTAACACACTCCAGCTGACATCTCTGCTGCTGGTGCATGGACTGCACTTTGAGTTACTGAAGCCAGCTCAGCAGGCATCAAATGATGAAGCGACCGGCCACTCATGTGGGTGACAGGGACACAGGCACGGCACTGTTACAGTGCCCAAGGCACTGCCCCACTGTGCCCTCCTGCCCTGAGGACAGCGTCCATTTCTGATCGGGAGTGAAACAGAGAAGAAAGAGCACGGAAGGTATCCAGAGGCTCCCATTCCCATCCTGATTCCTCCACTGTCAGCTCAGTGACTCCGGGCGGGTCTCCCTGACAAACGTCCCAGCTGCCACGACAGGCTGGATACCAGCTAACAGAAAAAGAGATCTGAGGGAGTGTCGAAAAATCACAAAACAGAGACACACTGCAAGCCCAAAGAACCATGACCCAGCTCGGAGGTTTAGGGCAACGTGCTGCCCACAGCATCCTTGCTGGGCCCTGCTCTCATGAGCAGCTGCACAGGCCCCTTGGGCGTCAGTCACCATCAGTGATCCAGAGAAGCCCCCAGCACTTGCCGAGGATCCGTGCTGTGTGCGCAGCTCATGACCCCATCGACGTGGTCATACCGGAGGCAAGAGGCTTTCGAAAGGGATGCCTGGTCGTCTCCTGGGCCCTCAACTGCTAACTGCTATGTTTGACTGTTCTTTTCATCCTACAGCCCCTGAAGAGGTTATGGGGAAAGCACGTCCTTTTCAAATTGTGGGCAATGAGGCAAATATGACTTAGCACTGTCTCCATTCAATAGATGAGGAAACAGAAGGGTGGAGGAATAAAGGTGAGGTGTGAGTCAGGACAGAAGGGCCATGGATTTAGGAATACCTGGGTGTACCCAGAAACACCAGGCAGAGCGCAGGCCCTGGCCCTCACGCTTTCTGCATCCCGCTGCTGCCACCATCACCCCATCACTACACGTATGCATCGAGACCCTGTTTGGACCTAGTGCCAAGCTAACTGCTGCTCGGCCGGTGGGGGACTGTTGGCTGGCAGAGACGGGGATGAATCAAAGAAAAATGAAAATGCATTCCTTCCCTCCGGAGACATAAAACTAAATGTAGAGATAAGTTATACTAAAAACAAAAACCGCAATAAATGCCAGAATATGCCAAATGTCAAGCAAGATTTCCAGATGCTCAGCGCTATGGAGTCCCAATGAAGGAGAGGTTCCCAGGCTCAGAGGCAGGAAGGCGTTTCTGACCTGTGATTGCAATGGATCAGGGAGAAGAAGGAAATAGTAACTATAGCAGTTGTGGCCACTGTGATCACAGCTGTCGTCCTGTGGCTCTGAGCTGCAATACCCAGTGCGTTCAGCCGTGAGGGCCTGGGCCAAGGGGGACAAGGCGGCAGGAGGAGTCGGGCCACACTGCCCCCTAGAGGTCAACTGAGGACTGTCACTGAATCCTGGAGACGAAACCCAGGGGCCGCCACTACCCTGATGTGCTTGGAGTTTTGGGCATCCTGTGGGAAAGGATTTGAGCCTGTCTCACATTTGGGGTTCAGACCCCTACAGATCTCCTTCTGTAGGTGCACCAAATGTCTGGCTGAGAGCAAGGCCAGGATGCTAAGAGTGGGCAGGCCAGGTGCAGAGAGGCTGGCCAGATGGTCACTGTCTCCACCTGCACCTGCAGTGTCTGCAAGTCTGGGGAGAAGAGGACTGGGTTCTGAGGAAAGGACTCAGCCACTAGATACACACATGCACACACACACACCTTGCATGCACGCATCCTGCGGGGAACTCTGTGAAAGGGCTGGCCTAAGAAACATAAGCTCTTTCTCCTGCTGCCAGTGAGTCCACTTCAGCAGGAGGGAAGGCCGGACACAGCCCGGGGTGGGGACCAGAGGTCTGCGGGCAAAGGACAGGTGATGGGCCCTTGGGGTCTCTGCTCAAGCCCAGGACACACCTGACACACATGCATCAACTCACTTACCTGAAGTGATATTGAAGGGTACAGTCACCTTCCTTCTTACAAATGAGAAAACTTGATGATCAGAAAGACCGTCTGGTTCCCAGGGCCACTAATTTAATGAGTGGCAAAGCCAAAACCCACACTGTCAAGTGACTCCATCTTCCCAGGGTGGAGAAAGAAGCATCCGAACCAGCATTCAGGAGTGAACACTAAGGGAGAAAATAAATTACACTGTTAGAATCCTGATGAGAAAAAAAAAAAGTATAGCTTAAACACGCCTGAGGTTTGAATGGGTAGCAAACTAGAGTCAAACTACCTTCCTGCAGATCAACTCAGGGCATCCTAAAAATTGCAAACTCAGGGTGTTCAGGGAAGTTCTAATGCAAATCAGCTCCCAACCCGCTGCCCTGCTTCCACATTTATTTCTGTTAGCACTGCCTTGGCTGTGTTGGAAGTTAAATGGCCGTAGGAGAAGTAGTTAAATTCTTATCCCAGAGCAGAGAAGGTCAGAAGCCTTTCCCTGACAGCCAAATGCAAAGTGATCTCCCATTTTCCTAATGAGAATATGTTAATAAAAAAAAAGTTTGGGGTCAACTTGAATATGCAAACTTTCTAGGGATGTGGAAGGAAGAGTCACATGTGCATTTACAAGTAGTTCACTTATTCACTTAGGTGCTAAATGTCCTGCAGTGGCATAACTGGAGTTTTTACATCATGTATTATCATGTAAGTCTGCAATCGGAGCCATAACTCCTTCATGGCCACTCATCCGTCCGCCAATCACAGCTTCCTTTAGAGCTACTTATACTTGGAGTTGATGGTGTCTTTCTTAGGTCCTGTAGCTGAAGGAAGTGCAAGGTCTAAGCACCAAAAATGCAAAACCTAAGAAAGATTCATGGAACTTGCCAAACAATTCTCCCTGGGTTTGTTTTTCTTAATTTTACAGAATCAGCAATTTTGAGAAAAATCATGATGTCCCAACGTTACATATTGTTAGAGGTGACACTCCAGAACGATATCTCAGCAATTGTTGGGAAATTTTCATATTTCAACAATCTTGTTTCTTGAGAATTGTTTTTATTTTTAATTCTCTCACTATTGGGAAATAATAAACATCTTAGAATTTCTGATTTCAAATTTTGAAAAGTTTTTCCAAAATTTATTTTTCTCAAGTATTGTACTTTTGGTGGAAATACACACCAGTCTGACTACTTTCTGGCCTGAAGAAGTCTGTGTGCCTTAATGTGTGACCAACTTAATGAAACTCAAGTCAATTAAGCTCTACAGAGGAAGCTGTAGAGCGTGGTACACCATGCAATACTACCCAGCAATAAACAAGCAACAACTGTTTCTCTATGCAACACGAAGCTCCAGAGAATTATGCTGAGTGCAAAAAGCCAATCCCCAAAAATCACATACTGTGTGATTCCATGTATATAAGATTTTTGAAATAATGTTATAGAAATGGAGAATAGATTCATGGCTGACCAGGGTGAAGGAGGGGATGGAGGAGGGAAGGAAGCAGGTGTAGCTATAAAAGCACAACAGGAGGAATGCTTGCAGTGATGGGTATGCTCTGCCTCTCAGCTGCATCAATGCCAGTATCCTGGCTGCGATGTTGTACTAGCATTTTGCAAGATGTTCCCAATGCGGGAACATGGGTAAAACATACATGAGCTCTCTCTGTATTATGTCTTATAACTGTACGTGAATCTACAGTTGTCTCAAAATAAAAACTTTAATTTAAAAAATGTGTCACTATGGAGATTCCTTTAAAAACTAAAAACAGAGTTACCATATAATCCAGCGATCCCACTCCTGGGCATATATCTGGAGAAAACTCTAATTTGAAAAGATACATGCACCCTAATGTTCATTGAAGCACAATTTACAACAGCCAAGACATGGAAGCAACCTAAATGTCCATCAACAGATGAATGAATAAAAAAGAAATGGTATACACACACACACACACACACACACACACACACACACACACACACACACAGAGTGGAATATTACTCAGCCATAAAAAGGAATGAAATAATGCCATTTGCAGCAACATGGATAGACTTAGAGATTATCATACTAAGTGAAGTAAGCCAGACAAAGACAAATAGCATATGATATCACTTATATGTGGCATCTAAAAAAATGATACAAATGAACTTATTTACAAAACAGAAAAGACTCACAGACTAAGAAGACAAACTTATGGTTATCAAAGGGGAAAGGAAGGAGGGATTAACATATACCAAAAAAAAAAAAAGTTAGAGATCTTTTGGATGTTTACAATGGTTGAAAAAGTTGAGGTAATGAACAGTCTTTAAAAGTTTACTTAAACTACTTTGTGGTTTAAATCTAAGAAAATGAAAACACATCTTCAAGTATTTTGAATATTCTTGAATATTTTTAATACAAAAGAATTTCCTCTGGGAATAGGGGAAATTGCATATAGAGCTTCCTTCACCAGGACCTGTGGTGAATAAGTCTTTATCGGACATTATCTATCTCACTTATCCTTATACTGACTTTCCAAGACTCAGATTATTATCTACATTTTATAAAGGAACTTGCTGCTCAGAGAAGTGAAGAAAGTTTCCCCAGGTAGCCCAGCTAGGAACTGGCTGGTTTGAGATTTGAATCCAGGTTTGTGTGGATTTATGTATTTTCCATCTGCCAGCCACTTAAGAAACAGTCATGATTCCCCGAAGTAGACAACTTTCAACTGCAAGCCACTGACTCACAATAGCAAGAGAAGGAAAAAAACAAAGGCCACTCTCAAGTAAAAAGCAACTTTAATCATTTTTTTTAACTTTAATCATTTTTAAAGATACATATATACATGACAACTAAATGTATGTGCCATCCTGGATTGGCTCCTGAACTGTGAAAAATGTTCCCATATGACATGAAAAACACTAGTGGAACAATTGATGAAATTTGAATAAAGTCCATTGATTAAATAACAGTATTGTATTGATGCTAATTTCTGGCTTTTGATAGTTGTACTGTGGTGATGTGAGAGGATGTCCTTGTTTGTTTTTTGTTTTTTTGTTTTTTTTTAATTAATTAATTAATTTATTTATTTATTTTGGCTGTGTTGGTTCTTCGTTTCTGTGCGAGGGCTTTCTCCAGTTGTGGTGAGCGGGGGCCACTCTTCATCGCGGTGCACGGGCCTCTTACTGTCGCGGCCTCTCGTTGCAGAGCACGGCTCCAGACGTGCAGGCTCAGTAGTTGTGGCGCACGGGCTTAGTTGCTCCGCGGCATGTGGGATCTTCCCGGACCAGGGCTCAAACCCGTGTCCCCTGCATCAGCAGGCAGACTCTCAACCACTGCGCCACCAGGGAAGCCCCCGATGTCCTTGTTTTTAAGGAAACTCTGAGGTAAAAAGACATCATGTTTGTAACGTACCCTTAAAAGTATTCAAAAAATGCATTAGATATCTATTTCATGATGGTAGACAAATTTGGGGAACTATGGATGAAGGATATATGGCAATTCTTTGTACTGTTATAACTTTTCTCTAACTCTGAAATTACTTCAAAATATTCGCAATTTTAAAAATATTCTAGGAATATCCAGAACAGCTCTCCAGACAAAACTCCAATGATGAGCATAGTCTTGCAAAAGTCTGCAAAAGTATTGCTCAGGTCCTGTGTTGTCATTCTTTTCTCTTTCCCTTCTCTCCATGAAAACTAAAATTAAAGAATAATTTGGCTCCACCGAATAGGCTGTTATGGCTGAAAACCAACACAAATTCTACACTGAGGCAAGCCCTCTGCAGATGTACCCTGGTCACCTGTGGGGCACCAGTTAGGGTCCACACAGGAGGCACCTCCAAAAATCTTCCTCGCTGCTAAGAAACTGGATTTGGGGGGGGGGGTTTCCTCCAGAGCAGCATTTACCCACTGTCAGCATGTAAAGCATCTCTGCATCCCTGCAGGTGTAAGAGCCGCCCTCCATCTTGGTCCACAATCCAAGTCCTGACAGCACATAGTGAATAGGGAGCGCCTGGCACTCTGCGGTGAGAAAGTACAGTACCAGGGAGAGAAGGATCAGGGAGCTGGGCTTTTGATCAAGCAAGAGGGTTCTCGAGGGCTAGCAGAGCCGCCTTCTGGAAACACATTTTATACAGAGAGTGTGGGATACCCACATTCGACAGAGAGCAATCATAAAAGCCTAGACATAAAATAACACGTAGAACTGGATGTCTGGGCTTATGTGATACTTTATGTGATAGAACACCCTGGAACACCCACAGTTCAAGCAACCCCAGCTCTCCCCAGGCTGAGCTCCTGCAGTGCTGTCTTGCACAAAAGCAAATCCAGCCTGCAGCCCACCCCCAGGCTCCCAGCATGCCTCAGATCCCTGCTCCCTAGCCGCGTGCATTAAAGGGCATCAGAGTCAGGGAAGGTAGTAAGAAAGTAGACTGTAAGTGTGTTAGAAGGAGCGACTTCTCTGCTCTCACGTTCCTTATTGCCTTGCACAGAGTGA